>NC_133663.1:72715896-73315896 GCF_037893015.1 Macrotis lagotis | reverse complement strand
AGAGTATTCCAGGCTAGCTGATGGAACAGAGACAGGAGAAGTAATATTATCTGTAAGGAACAGCATCATACAAGCTGCTAAAATGAAATGCAGAGGCACTGAAACAGAAGTTCTTGGGAGGAAGAGATCCCTGGGCTAGTATTACAAAATATATCTCCATCTGCCTAAATAACAGCATTTAGAAATTTATGAGAAGTCACTCTAAGTAATGACCCTAAGTGTGAAAAATCAACTGACTTTTTCAAAAGTAGTTACCTAACACACCACAGACTGCATATTGTAGAAAATGAAATACAAGTCGACTATAATTCAATATGTAATTCCACCAAAGGCAATACTTACAATCAAATTTCAGGATCCAGCATCCACTGATGATACCGAGAATACATTTCATGGTTCTCTGGACTGTATCACCAGGAACAATGATGTGAGTGACTAGGATAGAAAAGAAACAGGATGAGAAAAATAAATACAATCCAAAATAAACTACTTACCAAGAAGTAAGCTCATTATCCCTTCTCATTCCACATTTTATAAAGCTGTAGCCGGACATGCACCAAAACCAACATTTTTAACTTTTTAAGCATAGGGTAGTTTTATTTGCTGTTTGTATTCATGGGTCATATCAATATTACTTCTAAATCTAGATTCTTTACCTTTTCTTTCTTTAAAATGATAAATGGTGGTGTCCTCTGCAGAGGGGCAATGGTATAGAGGTCAGACTCAAGAATCAAGGAAGTCTGGGTTCAAACTAAGTCCTGTGATTCCCAAGGCAAGTCATTTAATTTCTTCATGCACCAAAGAATTTTCTAAGATTATAAGTCACAAATAAGATGCTGATCTGCCTTGGTAAGAGGAGTGTATATACTGTGAATTCCTCACCCCAATTAAATACCGGTTTTATAAAAAAACACAGACAAAAACACACATAAACAAAATTTTATCACTATGTCAATAGTAAATTTTTTATTTGACTTGAATATAAACTATATTACACCAAGCCAGGAAGCTTTAAACTCTACTTCAAATATTGGTACTTCATCATTATTAAAGTACAGTATAAGTAAAAGACTGGCTTAGGGAGAGAGGTCTAGCCAGAGTGACAAGAAGACTAATGTTAAAGTCTGGCCTCCTGGGTAGGTGACCACTGTATATGTTACTCAGTTTCTTAGTGATCTAGAGAACTATGAAAACTATGACAGTCACAGAATAGTTACTGCTCTACATGAATGTGGAGTTTCCATGCCAGGAGGTCTTTAGAGTAATTAAATTATAGTTATAATCTAAAAGCAATGAGGTGATGCAGTGGATATAGTGCCAGGCTTGGAGTGAAGAAGACTCATCTTGAATTCAAATCTGGCCTCAGGCACTTAACTAGCTATGTGACCATGGGGCACACTTAACCCTGTGTGTCCTATAAAATGAGCTGGAGAAGGAAATAGCAAACCATTCCAGGTAACTTTGCCAGGAAAACCCCAAATGGGGTCATGACGAGTTGGACACAACCAAAAATCAACTGAACAATAGAATAAAATTAAAAATGAGGAAAGAGTGGTTAGTTTTATTTAAGACCCAAAATACCCCTTCCCAATTCAATGGCACAGACTTATAGTAAATTCTCAAGTACAAAGGGTCTTTCCAAATTAAGAAAACTACTTACCTGTATTATTAAACTCAGTACATATTTTAGCCTTAAGAACTTTTGCAAGCTCATTCAGTAACTGATGCTGATTTGAAGTGAGGCCACTGCTGAGGAGTACAAGAGGGTCATCTCTTCGCTGACTGGTATTCACAGACTAGGAAGAGAATAAGAGAAATGCTAAGAAAAAGGCATGATTTAATGCTAAGAGATCTACTTAATCTACTTTCCCATAACCATATAAATGGACTCACATTAGTTCTATCCATAATCCAGAAATATCACTATTCAAGTTCATTTTTATAACAATTCTCTCTTTTTATCTATAACTCTATTTGACATTACTCTGCAAGCCTTGGAGTATCTTGCTTTCTCTTTGCTGAAGTGAGCTGTGTTTACTTTGAGAAACATAGATCCACCAAGTCTCATCAACCTTATCTTTCAATCCAAAGATATTCCATTTTTATGTCTTCTGCCACCCAAAGCCATTGAAAATCCCACAATGGCTCCAAATTTACAAGGAGGCAAAAGAAAGTGTTTGGTGGAGCAGAAATGGTCTCTGAGCACCTAGAAATTGGTATTAAAGACTCAAAGATTATACTTAAGTGGTATAATACGCATTAGTGTAATATAACATTATAAATTAAAATTAATCTGCTAGGCAGAAGGGATGAAAAGAGATGTGTATCACTATGCTAAGAAAAAGAAACACTGGCGAGAATATTTAAGAAGTTTAATGCAAAAACTTTCAATTTTCTAATACTTAGTTTCTGTTTACTAATGCTTGGCTTCCTCATTGCATAAAGGAGGTAATACTATGAAGATGAATGAATGAGAACACATTTATTAAATGCTTCCCATATACTAGGCACAGTACTAATCTCTAGGAATAAAAAAATATAAACAAGCATGATAGTTCTTGGCCTCACAGAGCTTACATTCTACTTGAGGTTGGGTGATGGAAACAGTGGGGTATGAAAGGCTGGTGAGAAGGTAGCTAGGAAGTGGCATGGAAGCTCAGGTCCTGGGCAAGATAAGGCCAGAGTTCACTCATTGGAGTCAAGAAGACGCAGGGCAAGAGCCCAAGATTCAAGTTGCAATGACATTATAACTAGAAAACAGCATGGTTTGGAAATAAATAGGATACAATTAGTAGTAGTACTACTAGTAGTTATTCTAGAATAAATATAGCAATAAGGATAGTACCTGTGATTTCATTAATATTGGGAACTCTGAGGTGAAAAGACTTAGTTGACCAATACAAATTAGTCCCTTTCTCTACAAATTCTGGTCTTAAAGGGTTGCTTGAAGTCATAAAACCATTGTATGAAAGGTAAACCTGGAACTTAGGTTTTCCTGATTTCCGGTTCTGGAACCATTGTATCATGCTACTTTTCCAGGCAGTAGTAATGATCGCCCATGATCACCATACAATTACAAACCCTTCAGGCACTACAGTTCACAAGTCTAAGACTCTAAGAAGACAGAGCGGTATACAGTACTGGTTATAGAGGGACCCAACAAAAAAAGTCATAACAAAAGCATTCTAGTGTTTAGCCCTCTGGCATACTTAGAAAAAAATAGATATATAAAATGATGAATTCTCTGAAAGGGCTGGATTAACTAAGATTTCACCGCAAAGGTCTCATAGCAGAGGTCTTGTAATACACCTCATTTTAACATCATTCCTGGATACTAAAACATATCTATGTTCAGATATCTTTTCTATTCACTGGATTATACACTCATGGGATCATATCTAACCTAAATTCAGCAAACTTTATAGCACCTGGCAAATGTTAATACATCCTCTGAGGAAGTATAATAAAACATCTGATAATGATGCTCATTTTAAAAGACAGAGTTTAATATCTAATAGCAGTTTTTTAAAATAAATATTTCAACCAAAAAGAGTCCTAAATGGGAGAGGATGCTTTCCCAATTTATATAACTCATCTTATTGAAGAGAAACCTAAATATAGCCTATACCAACATTTCTCCCAATCCCAGGAAACTTAAATTAGGTCAACCTATAAAAGGTGCAGAAAAAATTCTTTTATTTCTCTTATCAAACTTATTTGAGTTTTTTAAAAAATTACAGAAATTGACAATGACAGATGATGATATTAGCTATCCAATAATAGGAAGGCTATAACAAGTGAAAAAACAAATGGCTATCAAAGAAAGGATGAGTAATATTCAAAACCTTACCCCCAAAAAAAGATTGCTGAAAACTATCTTTGCAAGTAGCTAGAAAAATAAATAAAATACATTTTTTAAAAATAGTGAAATGAAAAAAAAACTAAAAAAAAGTAGGGGTGGCTAGGTGGCGTAGTGGATAAAGCACTGGCCTTGGAGTCAGGAGTACCTGGGTTCAAATCCGGGCTCAGACACTTAATAATTACCTAGCTGTGTGGCCTTGGGCAAGCCACTTAACCCCATTTGCCTTGCAAAAAAAAAAACTAAAAAAAAATAGTGAAATAAAAAAAAGGATAAAAACAATTAAGTATATGCACATCTACACTGAAACCTAACTGGCAACTGCGGTGCAAACCAAAGAATCAAATCAATGAATCAACATTTATTAAGGATCTTCTAAACACTGTACTAAGTCCTAGGGCTACAAAAAGAGACCAAAGGCATTCCCTGCCCTCAAGTAGCTTACATTCTAACAGAATAAAAATAAGCACTTGGCATAATAGTTTTTGAACAAAGACAAAATTATTTATTTAAAATTCAAAATAGATTCTCATCTCTTGTTTATTTTATGATTCGATTTATCTAAATCTGAGAGCAGGAGGTTGAGGTCTCCCACTAGTAGAGTTTTGCTGTCTATGTCTTCCTGTAATTCTTTCAGCTTCTCCTCTACAAATTTGCGTGCTGTCCCACTGGGTGCCTATATATTCAGTATTGAAATGACTTTATTGTCTATGGTACCTTTTAGGAGGATAAAGTTTCCTTCTTTATCTCTTAATGCTATCTATTTTTGCTGCTACTTTGTCTAAGATAAGGATTGCTACCTCTGCTTTTTTTTACTTCAGCTGAAGCAAAATATATTTTGCTCCAACCTTTTACCTTTACTCTATATGTATCTCTCTGCTTTAAATGAGTTTCTTGTAAGCAACATATTGTAGGATTCTGGTTTTTAATCCACTTTGCTATTTGCTTACGTTTTAAGGGAGAGTTCATCCCATTCACATTCAAAGTTATGATTACTAATTCTTTATTGCCCTCCATGCTATCTTCCCTGTTTATATTTTTCCTCCTTCCCCCCATCCATATTACCCAGTATTTTGTTTCTGAATACGACCCCCTTCAGTGTGTTTGCCCTCCTATATCACACCCTACCCTTTCTTTCCCCTTTCCCTTTTCCTTTCCTGTCCTTTTGTTATTTCCCCTTTCCCCCCCACTCCCTTTCCCTTTCTCCATCCCCCCTTCCCTTTTAATACTTAAAAGGTTAGATGTTTTATAAGTTAACTGAGTATGTGCAGGTTGACTTTAAGCCAAGTCTGATGAGAAGATTCAGGTGTTTCTCATCTGCTCCCTTCTTCCCCTCTATTGCCATAGGGTTTTTTTGTACCTCTTAGTGTAATGAGATCTGTCCCATTCAATCCCCTCCCTCCTCCCATCTCTTTCCCGACCCCTTTTTAAGGAGGTAGTGTTTTTTAGATCATTCTATCTAAGTCATAGAAAATTCTGAGTGTCTATCCCTTCTAGTTCAGTATATTCTATTGAGTAGTCAAAATTCTTGAGAGTTATTAGAGTCTATCTCCCAAGTGGGGTTAAAGCCAGTTACGTCCCATTAGATAGTAGTCTCATGGATAGGTCATGAATGTCCATCATTTCTGGCTAGGTATATTCTCTCTGTTAGAATTACAATTCTCAAGATTTATGAGAATCTTTTTTTTCTCCCATGCTGGGATACAGCCAGTTTCAACTTAATGGATAGCATTTTTTTTCCCCCTTTTACCGCCCCACCCCCAAACCTTTTCATGTGTCTCTTGAACCTCCTGTTTGATGTCCAAATTTTCTGTTTAGCTCTGGTCTTTTCATCAGAAAGTTTTGGAATTCTTCCATTTCGTTAAATGTCCATCTTTTTCCCTGGAAGAGAAGGCTCAGCTTTGCAGGAAAGTAGATGCTTGGCTGCATTCCAAGCTCCCTTGCTCTTTGAAATATCTCATTCCAGGCCCTTCGATCCCTTAATGTTGATGCAGCCAGGTCCTGCGTGATCCTTACTGTGGCTCCTTGATATTTAAATTGTTTCTTTCTGGCTGCTTGCAGGATTTTCTCTTTTATCTGATAGTTCAAGAATTTTCCCACAACATTCCTTGGTGTTTTCATTTTAGGATCTTTTTCTGGAGGGGATCTATGTACTCTTTCAATCACTATTTTGCCCTCCAATTCCATGCTATCAGGGCAGTTTTCCATCACTAGATCCTGTAATGTTAAGTCCAAACTTTTTTTTTCTCTTCAATATTTTCAGGAAGTCCTATAATTTTCAGGTTGCCCCTCCTCAATCTATTCCAAGCAACAGGGGTTTTGTTGATGAGGCATTTCACATTTTCTTCTATTTTTTCTATTTTTTGATTTTGTTTAACTGACTCTTGCTGTCTCATGGAGTCATTAGTTTCTGTAGACTCCATTCTTTTTTGGGGGAAGGCGTTTTCTTCATTAACCTTTTGCAACTCCTTTTCCAATTGGTCAATTCTACTTTTGAAAGAGCTTTCCATTTGCTCAATTGAGGTTTTGAGAGAATTATTTTTTTTTGCATTTGCCCAACTGAGGATCTGAGAGAATTATTCTCATTCTGTATTTGTCTAATTGATGATGTGAGAGATTTATTCTCATTTTGTAATTGTCCAATTGATGCTCTGAGAGATTTATTCTCCTTTTGTATTTGTCCAATTGTACTTTCTAAGGTTTTGTTTTCTTGTTGCAAGGTATTAATTGTCTCTCTCAAATTTTTAAGCTCCTTCCTTATTTCTTCAAGGAAGTCTTTCTGTGCTGGAGATTAGATTGTATTCTCCTCAGAGGTTCCAGGTCTCCCTGGGTTGGGGTCTTTTCCTTGCAAGAATTTTTCTATGGATCCACCTTTCCACTGACCCTTCTTCATTATGCTAAGACCTGAGTTGGGGGGGGGGGGGCTGGTTCACCTGGGCTTGGGATCGCCAAAGGCTTTACTGAGTGCAGTTCCCCTGGCTGGCCAGTAGGAGGTGCTGGTTGCCCTCTTTGGAGTGTCTGTGACCTTGATTGAGGCCTTCTCCCTTTGCCTGAAGGCAGGAGTTGGAGCTATTGAATTCTTTCGCCTTCAATCAATGGTGGGCTTTACCCTGGCCTGAGGTCATTCCTCAGCTGGGCTGGTTCTTCTGCTCACACACCTGGGCCTGAGGCAGAAGTAGTCTGCATTTGTTTGTTTGGGAAGAGGTCAGAGTTGTAATGGGACTCTGAGTTCCTCAGACCAGAGGAGCCCAGGGATGGTGTCCATCTCTCCTGCACCAGAACTCTCCCCCCAGCCCTGTCCACAAGCTCCCGGGGGACAGCGCCAACACCAGCGCCTCTGCTCCCTAGCTGACTTAAGCCCCTTCGTCCAGCCTCACTGCTGATCCAGCTGGTCTGGCTCTCGGGCCCTCAGACTCCTGGCTCCAATTCAGCTGTTAATCTGGCTGATCTGGGGCTGATCCTCCCTCTGAACCCAGACTCACCCACCCAAATTCATCCAGTGCTGCTGGGGAAGATAAATCCTGAGGTAGATGTTCTTTCTCCTGGCTTTTCTTTCTGGGTTTTGTGGGTCGGATTTCTTTTAAGAGGTTTGTTTCATATGATAGATGGGGGAAAGAGCAGGAGACTTTAGAACTGTGCTTGTCTTCTCTCCGCCATCTTGGCCGCAAGTCCAAAATACATTCAATTACTTAAACTGCATAAAAAATTACATTACAATACAAATTATATTACAATCTGCCAAGTAAAAAGTAAAAAAAATTGACAGGACAAAGGAATGTAAACTACTTGATGAGGGAAAATTACAGAAAAAAGAGTAAATACAATACCAGTGACATACAAAGCAAATAATTTTGCAACAAAAATAATAATAGTTATGACTTAATAGTGGTAAAAAGTTTTCAAGATATTTTATATAATCTCATTTGGTCACTAAAAATGCTGTACTTGACTGAAGGTCTAAGGAAGAGACAGATTCTAAAGAATAAAGAGGGGAAAGGAGGGCACTGTAGGAATAGGGAATAGTCCAATAGCACAAAGGTGGGAAATATGTTAAATTACTCTTTATGATTTGTTCTCATGGTTTTGCTCACTTCAAGCTGCATCCATTTAAATAAATCTTCCCACATCTCTCTTATAGCAAGAGAGTATACTACATGTTAGACACACATACACACAAAATCATGTTTTAGATCATAATTTCCCCCAATTGATGAATAGGCAACTTAGTTTCCAGTTTGGGGTTAATATAAAAAAGAAAGTTAACAAACACTTTGCACATATAAGTCCTTTTCTTTAAAAAAAGGAAACTCTTGGGAAGCACAGGTATAGGACTGAATTCTTTAGATAAAAAGTAAATAGTTTGACTTTGAGGGGACATTTCCAAAATGATTTCCAGAATTGCAGGATTGCAGAATTCAGTTCAAAGTTAAGGAATGGGTGACGGTCTTGTTGGAAAGGGAGGATAGATGGAATTACCACCCTAGCATGCTTCAAGATGTTACCATAAGGCTTGCACAATGAAATTTTTAAAATTACACTTTTAAGGTAATAAACTATACCATGTATTCATTCATTTTACATTCTCTCTCTCTTTTCTTAGTGGGAAAATGGTGAATGTCAAGTCCAGGCAATCAATTACTTAGAGTCTAGAAAGGTTCTATGTATTTTCCAACTGTTTAATATCATTATTGTATAATTTAATTCACAATTAAGCATGTGTCAAGGAGAGTTAAAAGTTTCACCATCAAGGTTTTTACTTGAGAATAATTTGGAACAATTTTTTCTTTTCACAAATCATTATAAATAGGATGGGACAAACTCTAGCTTGAGAGGGAATCTCTGGGGAAAAGAATTGGAAAGAGGCTGAGTGGCTTAGAAAGTAAAGGGGTAAACTTTTCAAAGAAGAAATATATTTGTTGAAAACAACATGTTAAAATGTATCAATGATTCCATGAAATTTCAAGAAATTTAGAACAAAATCAAAAGATTAAAAATATTGCAGAAAACTGCCCTAGAAAACAAGGAGAGTGCAACAATGACTAAACTTCCTAAACATCATGATATAAAAAGAAAAAGGAAAAAATGCCAGGGCATTATATTTCTTTTTGTTGTTGTTTTTTTGTTTTGTTTTGTTTTTTAAGTTTTTGCAAGGCAATGGGGTTAAGTGGCTTGCCCAGGGCCACACAGTTAGGTAATTATTAAGTGTCTGAGACTGGATTTGAACCCAGGTACTCCTGACTCCAGGGCCAATGCTCTATCCACTGTGCCACCTATCTGCCCCCAGGGTATTATATTTCTTTTTTGTTTTTTAAAGTCATGGAAAACATATTTCCATATTAACCATAATGTCAAAAAATAAAAAAAGCAAATGAATGAATGAAGTGGAAAAAATGCCTCAACCTATACTCAGAGGTCATCTAGGAAGTACTAGCAGTTTTCATCATTAGTTCTTTGGAATGGTTATGGATCACATTGTGGTGATTACACAGTAGCTAAATCTTTCACAATTAATCATTGTTACAACATTGCTGTTACTGTGTATAATGTCATGGTTCTGTTCCTTCACTTTGCATCAGTTCACATAAAGTTTTCTGTTTTTTTCTGAAATTCTCTTCATTATTTGTCTACAATCAAATAGTATTTTATCACAATCATATACCTCATCTTGTTCAGTCATTCTCCAATTGACAGGCATCTCTTAAATTTCAAATATTTTACCTCCTTCATAAGAGCTGTTATAAATATTTCTGTCCTTTTCTTTTCTCTTTAATCTCTCTGGGGTACAGACTGAATAGTGGTATTGCTGGGTTAAAAGATATGCAGGGTTTCCACAGGGCTTGGAGATAACTCCAGAATAGTTGGACGAGTTCACAATTTCATTGGTATCCCAATTTTTCCACATCCCTCCAAGATACCATTTTCCTTTTCTGTCATGTTAATCAATCTGATGGGTGTGAGATGGTACCCAAGAGATGTTTCAATTTGTAAATCTCTAATTAATGGAGATTTAAAGAATTTTTCATGAGACTTGCTAGCTTTGATTTCTTCTTCTGAAAACTACTTTTTCATATCCTTTAGTCATATATCAACTGAAGAATGACTCTTATTTCTATGAATTAGGCTCAGTTTCTTTAATATGTGAGAAATGAAACATTTACCAGAAAAACTTTTCTTCAGTTCCCTGCCTTCGAATTTTGTCTGCATTGGTTTTATTTGTACATTTATTTATTTTGATTTTATGGGTAAGAAATTTTCCATTTAACTTCCTATGATTTTCTCTATCTCTTGTTTGGTCATAAATTCTTCCTTTGTTCACAAATCTGACCTACTAATTCTCCCTTTATGTCTAAGTCATATACCTGTTCTGATCTTATCTTGATCTAGAGTGTGAGATACTGGTTTATGCTGATTCCTACCACACTGTTCTCCAGGTTTTCCAAGAGTTTTTGACAAATAGTGAGCTTGGATCTTTGAGTTTATTAAACATTAGATTACTGTGATAATTTATTTTTATATGGTGTACCTAATCTATTTCACTGACCTTTCAATCTATATTTTAACTTATTATCTTAGATTGTTTTGATGATTAATATTTGTAGAATAGTTTGAAATCTGGTAATGTTTGGCTACCTTCCTTCATTTTTTTTTTCATCAAATCCTTTGATATTCTCAACCATTTGTTCTAAATGAATCTTGTTTTTATTTTTTCTAGCTCTATAAAAATAATCCTTTGGTAATTTGATTGATATGTCACTGAACAGTAAATGAAATGAAACATTCTTAGTCTCCCTAATATTGAACCAGCCATGCATTCCTGGTATAAATACCACCTAGTCATAATATATGATCTTAGTGATATATTACTGTAGTACTGGATACTATATTTCAAGAAATAATTAATAAAAACTGCACATATCTATTAGAATAAGAATGCAAGGTCAAGATAGAAAGAATTCACGAATCATTTCCTAAAAAGAACCTGCAAAAGTAAAAGTCCCAGCAAAATCATAGCCAAAATACAAATATTTAAGAAAAAATATTGAAAGCATCCAAAAAGAAGTCAAGTACCAAAGAAGCACAATTAGGATTACATAAAACACAAGTAGTTTCTACAAAAGCTGAAGATATCTAGAAATACAAGACTCAAAAGCAAAAAGATACAGAAGTTTACAACCAAAATTAATTTACCCTGCAAAGCTGATTATAATCCTATGGGGGAAAACAATTCTTTGTTGAAATCAAGAACTTTCAAGCATTTCTGATGAAAGGACCAAAGTTGATAAGGAATTTGGAATTGCAAAATTAAGAAAAACCCAGAAACTTATTTGAACATTTATTAAGAGCTAAATAATGTTGTAGAGCTAATATTCTAATAGCAGGAGAATAAACAAATGGCCACTTAGAATATTAATGTCTTGAAAGTGTTCTGAGGGAGTTAAATAAGAAAAAGAGATCTTAAGAGAGAGATTTGGTTTCTCCTGAGGATTTATTTTTAAGAAAAGAAAAGGCAGGATGAGAAATCCATCAATTTACTGAGGAGAAATAAAAGGATGGAATTTGCTATTTCTCATAATTAAAGTATGTAAAGAAATGCAGGAAGCATCAGATGAACTTCCCTTATCTGAAATGGCAAAGCAGGATTGAACACATATATACACACTATTTGTTATAAAAATACATTCAATGCAAAAGAAAAAAAAGGTCTTGGCTACATGTCCTTGGACAAATCAGTCTTCCTCAGTTTCCTCATACTAAAATGTGGGTAGTAATAACCCCCTCAGGTTGTTATAAGGATAAAATGAAATAATATTTATATACAATATTTTGTAAAACTTTAAATTCCATAAATATGTTAGCTGTTATTATCACTACCATTATATTACTTTTGTTCTGTTACTTTTATTATTCTAATTCTACCAGAGAGAGAGAGAAGAGTTACATAAGTTAAACAAACTTTTGACTCCAAAATGGAGACAGGAACGAAGGAAGAAATGAAGGAAGGAAGGAAGAATGGAAAGAAGGATGGGAGGAAAAAAGGAAGAAAGGAAGGTAAGGAGGAAGGGAGGAAAGAAGGAAGGGAGGGAGGAAGAAGGGAGAGGAAAGAAAAGAAGGCCAACAACTAGAATCTAAGGGGTTGTCTTGTTACTTCTTGGATAACTGAGGAATGGCTGAGCAATTTGTGATATACAGATGTCATGGATTACTATTAATAGCTTATTAAAAAAAACCTAGAGGTAATTAAAAGAATTCTGGATTATCATGAACTGAAGCAAAACAAATGAAAAGAACTAGGAGAGCAATTTATATAAAGAAAATCATATTGTAAAGAAAAGCAACTTCAAAAGACTTAAGAATTCTAATAATTAAAATTCAATGCCAAACCATGTCTCCAAAGAAGTTTTTGTTTGTTGATACCCCTTTCATCGCTCTTCAACGAAGAGGTGATGAGTACATAAATTTTCAATCTTGGACATGACCTCTTGGATTCATTTTTACTGGTTATACTCGTTATAATAAGAGTTTCTCAATTTTCCTTCCTTTCTTTTGGTTTTTAGTTGGGGGATGGAGAACAGGAGGGGGTTGGGACACTTGAAAATGTGATTATTTTTTTTTTTTTTTTAGGAAATTCAGGTTAAGTGACTTGCCTAGGTTCACATGGCTAGTAGCTTTCTGACACAGGTTGTGAACTCTATCCACTCTCTATCTACTGTGTCCCCCAGATGTCTGAGACATTTTTTAAATGCATAAAAGAGATCAAAATTCAAGAGGAGGCACAGACAAGTAGGACTATTTTGAAAGTAACATACAGATTTTATTTTATGTCTTTAAGAAAAGGTGGCATGAAATAGATTTGGTTTCATACAGAATCCTCTTTTCTGTGTTCTCCCATGTGTGAATTGTTTTTTTCTTGGTGCTTAATGTGGGGGGGGGAGGAGACTTGAGGTGGGGAATGACAGGAAGCTAACAAACCCACAAGACACCCCATAACCTTGGTATTCACTCAAACATTGGTACATTTAAAAAAAATGAAATCTATACTTACTCCAGAGCAATAGCTGGCTTTGTCTACTTCACTCTCCTTGGGCAACAATACAGATCTCATAGCTTCAGTCTCTGCATAATCCACAGGCCGGAGACCAAATATGTTTCTGAGAAAATAAGCACAGATGGGTTTAAGTAAATAAAATATGTGACTTGGTTCTTAACAGAATGGGTGCATTTAGTGGAGTCGTGTTTTCAATCTCCTTACTAATGTGCGGTTTTAAATAAAATACACAAGTCAGAATTTCACACCCGGCAGATGGATCCAGTGCCACAAGCTGCCATATTTGACAATGAAATTTCAGCAGTATGCCAAATCAAAAGACTTAATTCTCTGCTCAGTGTACTGTTCTACTTGAACATGGATCTCCTTTTATGAATCTGTATTTTTCAGCAATGAAAAAAATACAACTTGCTAATCATTAATCATGATCATGGGGGTGTTGGGCAGGGAAGAGAGTTTTAATTGCAGATAGAAACCATTCCATGTACAACAGGCTCCATACAAACAAATATACAAATGAAATAAATTCACAAGGGAGGCATTTAAATCTATCAGATGCACAATTCTTCTACATTCCATAAAAACAACTAAATAAAACAGTGACTGGGCTAGTTTTTAAAATTAATTTAACTAATTTGCTAAATTAATTAATTTAACTCAATTACTAAATTAATTGATTTAACTCTTTATAGTCTATTATAATTGGAGCTCTTTACTACAGTGAGCAACTGGACAAATGTGGGTCAGAGATGGATATGAACCATATTTTTAATTATATAAAATAAGTTCTGAGAACTATAGAACTTTACAGATAGAAGGAATCTTAGACATTATCCTAGTCCAACTCATATTCTTTCAGAGAGAAGTGAACAAAGGATTGACTCACTCACTAAGCATTTATTAAGAACTTAATATGTGTGTCAATTGATATGAATACAAAGAGGGAGAAACAGACCCTATCTTCAAAAATCTTACATTCTAATGGAGGGATCTAATACATAAATATACATATATGTGTGTGTGTTTGTGTGTGTGCACACACAAACACACACACATATACACACATAAAGATAGAAGGGAACTCACAGGAGAGAAAATAAGGGAAGGCTTCCTGCAGAAGGAGTTCTATAAGTCTTAAAGACCAGAAATTCTGGAGGTTGAGTTAAGATGGAAGAGTCTAGCAGGTTTGGGGGACAGACAGAAAACAGGCAGAGAATAATGTGTACAATGACCCTACATCCTGATGGTCTTGTCACAATAAGCCACAAAGTTTGCTATCTTTCTATTAACCAATTTAGATAACGTATCAAAATTTTTAGTAGCATTTTTAAGTTATTAAATGTTCAATAGTTGGTGCAGTTAAACTCTGAATGCCACTTTAAATTTATTAATGTTTTAATTATCTTTAATTATGAGTTGAAACTTTATTAGTATTTATTCTCTTACATGCAATCATTATATATGTACATATATATATTTATATATGTACACGTATAAAATTCATCTGCACTTAAATATGGCTGGCAAACTCAAGCATCTGAACCTTGTCTTATAGGGTAGCTCAAGTCTTAGTGAAGTTTTAAGTTTATTAACACTTATTTTATTAAGTTATTATATTATTTTAAGCTTATTTAAATTATGCCAATGGTTTTGGGGCACCCTACAGAGGTGTAGAGGGAAGCTAGATGACTCAGTGGGTAATGTGCAAAGTCTGGTATCAAAGACCCAACTCCCTGAGTTCAAACCCAGCATTAGACACTGTGTGACCCTGGGCAAGTGACTTCACCTCTTTGCCTCAATTTTGTCATAGCAAATCACCACTCCAGCATCTGCCAAGAAAACCCCAAATAGATCATGAAAGTAGGACATGACTAAACAACATATATCTGAAAAGTTTCAGCCATTCTAGTATACAAGCCATATTAATTGAAGATGAATTTTATGCCTTTATATATATATATATGTGTATATATATATATATATATATATATATTTAATCCATGTATAAGTTGCATGTAACAGACTATGCACTGATAAAGTTTAAGCTCACAATTAATATTGTACCATCATAATTAATGAGTTTAGAATTAATCTTTAGGATCACAGAATACAGGAATTCTATATCTATGATATAAAAGGTCTAACTGAAACAAATCTAAGTTGCCCTGCAATGGAATAAGATGTCTTCCTTCTTTCTAAGTTAAATGCCAATGACTCCTTTACCCATATCAGGTTCTCTCACTAATTTTATACTACTCCTTCCTTCCTTCTCACCATCTTCATCCATACACATTGGGAAATGGAAATCTGACCTGATGTATAAATAATCATTATTCCAAGTTTCAAACTAAAGGCTAAAAATAAAACAAACACCTTTGCCAAATAACTATGCCACCAAAAATCCTCTAGTGGCATACAAATTTAGATGATAGAGACTATCTAGGAACCAACTCCCTAACCTATCTTACAGAAGTTAAGTGACCTTCCCAAGACAATGTCAGAGATGAGGCTCTTCCTACTCCAGAGTCAGTGTAATTTGAAAAAGTAAAATAGGAAGTAAAATTTTGTACCACTAAATAAGTGAAAAACAGGAAGAGATTCAGAGGGGAATCTCTTTCAACAAGGTAAAAACAGTAACAAAAGCAACCAAAGACCCCAAAACATCACTTGAATTCCCATCATTGGTAAGGCTAGCCCATGAATCAAAAATAGCCAGCACTCTGAAGATATTTAGCTTGAAGAAACTGAGAATAAAATGAAAAATAACCTTCTAATCTCTGTTTAGGGTCCTTAGCATTTATAGCTCATGTGGTCTCTAAGCCCAAGGATCTTTTCTCTTGGATTCCATGACTGTTGGCCATCCACACTCAATTCACTAGACTGCTGACTTGGCTGTCCTCTATTACTAATGAGCTGGGAGATGGCACATTATAAATGTTTCAGATTAAAAGATAATTGGTCAAACCTCAGGTTGGCATTATGGGAGAGCTAACCTATTAAACATTGTCATGGGGCTCCTACTTTGTTATGTACCATCAAGAAAAGAATTGGGCATCTAAGGAGACGCATCTTTAAATCAAGTTGCTATGGAAAAAAAATCCTCCAATTCAAGAAGAAAAATGTCATTTATTAAATCACATTATTGGTTAAATCATGAAAGACTCCAACTTCAAAGGATCTGTGATCTCATCTCTCAAGGTACTTCTGCTTTCAAAAGTGCAGACCATAACCCCATCCTGTCTTCTGACTCTGGGCAATTCTCACCTATGTTCTCTGATAAATTCTCCAAAGAGGGGCCAACCAATAATCTGGAGACCTTTCTCAAGGTCATAGTTTAAGAGACAGAAAAAATAACTGATTGCCAGAGTGGGGAGTCACTTCAGTACGACTTGTTTACAAAAAGTCAGATCATGACTCAAATTAAAGGTCAAAGTCAAATTTAATATGAAAGTCAAAGAAAGGCCAAAAATAAGATGGCAAGGAGAATGATGACTACAACTGGACAATGAAGGCAAGCTTTACATCTCCAGGGGTCTTAGACCTGTAAATTCAATAGTGAAGGAGATACTACTGGTGAGGAAAATAACTGTTCCGCACCATAAGGTCTTTCTTTGAAGAGAGCACTGCTTAAGAAGTCACCACTGGTCAGTGGCAATAGCAAGAAGGTTAAGTGATTTTTACTTAATCATCATAAAATATGTAGCATGTGTCAGTAGCCTGTGGTGGGACCTCAACCCACATGATCGTGTGTCTGGGGTCAGTTCTATGTTAAATACAGGGGTTATTCACTTTTCTCTGTATCCCTCTTTTGGTTACTTGAGGAAATCAATGGATTTCTTCTCAAAATAATGTTTTTAAATGCATAAAATACATACAAAACCAATCATATTAAAAATAATTTTTAACATTTTAAAAAAAACAAATTAAAGGATGCTCATTCTATCAATTTTCACCTTATGTGGAAAATGTCTGGAATGTATAATCTCTGCATCACCTTAAACTCTTGTCAGGTGAATAGTTCCAACTCTTTTTCTGATTTTTTGCCCCCCCCCCCCCTTTCAGTCCAGACCAGTGATTGACTTGCTATAATAGATAGTCCCTTCAGGAAATTATATCTCCCAAGCCAATCTGAAACTCTTTTGCTCCTTAGGGCTCTTTAGTAATATGCCAAAGGTTCAGATAACAACTATTTGTAGGGGGAGGGAAAAGTGGCAAGTATTTGAACCTTGATCTTCTTAAATAGCCTGATTTCTCACCTTTTTTAACTTCTCTTCAAGACCTCCCAAATTTGGATGCCTAAATTCAAAGTTTTTGCTTTTCTAAAACCTTCCCCAAATCACCTTCACAATTATTTTTTTTTTCTGTAAACTCAAATTCTTTAGTTCCTACCCCTACAGAAGCCAGGAGTTTATAAATAAAATATGAAAGTGTCACTGCACACTGTAAATGGCATCACCAGATAGAAGAGCAAGAAGGTGGTGCGCTTAGCATCTGTCCATCCAGATAATTTTGGTCATCTTGACCTTCAAAACCCCTCTGTTGCAAACTGCCTACTCAACCTAGCACCAGACTCCAGATTGGAGATGGGGCAGGAATCTTAGAAGGCATCAAAGACTTTGTTCCACTCACTGTCTTTTGCCCTGACCTGAGCAGGATTGTCTGAGAAGCTCCCACTCTTCCCTTCCCACAATTTTTTGTTAGACTTAGTTTCTCTGCTTTATATAAATGCTAAATAAAAATACCAATAATATTAAAATTCAATGTGATGCTTTACAAGTGGGTTACAAAACGGTTTTTATTACAATCATCCTTTGGAGGTAGGTGGTACAGATAGTATCACCATTTCACAGATAAGGATATGAAGACTCAGTGAGATTAACTTAAACCATGGTCACATAGCTATGAAGTGTATCACAACCAGGATTCAAATTCAGGTCTCCCGATTTTGTAGTACACAATAAAGGGGAAAAAAGAGGGAGAGAAAAGGAAGAAACATTTAAACATCTACTGTGACCAGTCATTAGACTTAATGGTTTACAAATATTATCTCATTCCATCCTCACCATGACTTTGGAAGGTAAATGTTATCATGATGCCCATTTTACAGTTGAAGAAACTGAGGCAGGCAAGATCCATCTAGGATCACACAGTTAGAAAGTGTCTGAGGATGGATGGGAACTCAGATTTTCTTGATTCTAGGTCCACTGTTTGTGAACATCAGACCTAAAAGCCACATTTTGAAGAAGAGGATGGAAGAAGAAATAACTAGCTTTGTGGGGACAACAAATGCATTAGCTTAGTGAGCACGGTCAGTCTGTGTGGGCTGGTAATGAGAAATCATGCTTGTGAGATAGCCAGAGCAGATGGCCTAGACTCTAAGCAACCATTTAGATTCTGTCAGCTTGAAGGGAGGTGATTTACAAACAAGTTTTTAGAGTAGGATGACTTGAAATCTGAATAGGACAGAAGGCCATGGGGAGTAATTGGAGCTGGTGGATCAGTTAGTGCCATCACCTAGTTGGTCAGAAGGGTCTGAGAAAAGGCAGTGGGAGTCAGAATGGAAAGAAGGGGCAATTGCTTGGTGAGTGGTCTTTGGTGTGAGGCAGAGGTTCTGAAATCATTTTGGGTGTCACAAATCCCTGAAGCAATCTATGGATCTTTCTTTAGGCTCGTGCTTCATTACTTACATTTACAATTAAAGAAAATTCTAAATACCAATTAGAAGTTAGTGTTGTCTGGGGCAGCTAGGTGACACAGTGGATAGAGCACCAAACCTGGAGTCAGGATGACTCAAGTTCAAATCCTACCTCAATTAATAATCACCTAGCTGTGTGACCATAGATAAGTCACTTAACCCCATTATTTGCAAAAAAAAAAAAAAAAAAAACCCAAAACAACCCAAACCCCAAGAAGTTAGGGTTGTCCCCATTCAACTTCAAAAACCTAGATTATAGTATTAGAATTAGCAGGTAAACTCAAAGGGCATCTAGGTCAACTGCATCCTCATTATACAGCTGAAGACACTGAGACCAAGGGTGGTGACATGATTTGCTCAAGATTACAAGGGCAGAGTCCATTGCCTGTGACACTAGTGATATCAATAAATTAAACGAAATACAGCTAATATGTCTTGCCTGACTGCACATGTATAACTTTTGTTGTTTGCCTTCTCAATGATGAGGAGGGAGGGTGGGAGAGAGTTTGGAGCTCAAGAGTGTTTAAAAAAAGGTTAAAAATTATTTCTACCTGTAAGAACATACTGATTAAAAAAAAATGAAATAAAACACCTCAAAACCATTTCTTTTTTATAGGATACTGGATTTAGAGAGATGCAAGAGACTTTAGGCAGTTAAGAAATTCAATGAATGGAGTACTGGGTCTGGAGTCAGTCAGGAAGATGAGTTCCAATCTGGATTCAGACACTAACTAGCCAAGTAACCCCCCCCTTTACTTAACCTCTGCCTATATCAGTTTCTTCACCCATAAAATGGAAATAATTGGGGCAGCTCAGTGGTGCAGTGGAGAGAGCACTGACTCTGGAGTCAGGAGGACCTCAGGTTAATAATTGCCTAGCTGCGTGACCTTGGGCAAACCCCATTGCCTAAAAATAAATTTAAAAAATAGAAATAATAATACTTGTTGTGAGGAATAAATGAGGCAATATTTGTAAAATGAGCCTTAGATACTTAATAAGTGCTTATTTTGTTTCTTTCCTTTAAAAAAAGACCCAATTAGTTCAAAAACCTCATTCTATAGATGAAAAAAATCAAGGCCAAGAATGGTTAAGTGATTGAAATTCAATGTCATCCCAGTGATCAAAGCTCAAGATATTCTGGATTTTTTTTTTTTGGTGACGTCAAATTTGGATGTAAAACTACTTAGGCCTTCACATCCAGTCGCCCCTTTTACATGTAGTGTACTTAAGACGTCATATCTATTAATGTATTTTAAAAGAGAAATCCTCTGACTATTCAAAAGATTTCACTCAGGTTATATATGATTCAGATTTTAAGTCATGTTAAAAAGAATAGTCTATCAAGATTTTAAATTTTACTCTGAAGTTACTGAAGGAAAACTGGCTTGCATTCTTTATGGTTATAGCTTGGTGGTATATTTTTATAAAAATGCTCCCTGAAGCCACCTCTTCGATTTCTCCCTTCCCATCTTTTTATATCTCTGACACATTGCCATCCCAAATGATCATTAATAACCTCACAAGAATAAAAGCTTGCTTCACGCACTTCAAGGAAGAAGAGAGCTTAGAGGTCACCTGGTACAAACCGAGAATCTTACATGTGAGGATACTGGAGGCCCAAGAAGGACAGAGATTGTGTCCAAGGACATGGAGCCAATTACTGGCAGAGTGGGGATTCTAACCCAAGACCTCCAGTGCTCATCCTATTCTTCTTCTGTACTCTGTCTGGGTGCTAGTCATTATTCTGATCCTTAAAACAATTTATCCAGTAAATTTGTCTTCTGTTTAGTTGGATTCCTGAATGAAGGTCAAACAAAAACCAAAAAAAGCAACCCTTGAAGAGTTACGGTTTTTAATTGCTTCAGAAACTCTCATGAGTCAAGATTTTAAAGGCAGAAAGATCCTAGCCAGTCTTAACTTCTTCACTGTAGATGTCTATGTTATGAATACATTGCATTGATTCAATATTTTATTATTCCTATTGGGCTTTGGAAAGTCACAGAATTTGGCTCAAGGAAAAAGCCAAAGCTTTACAGAGCCAGAGAATTTAGGAGATACAGAGATGTATTTCTTATATGAGGAAGAAGTATCACCTTGTATATGAGAAAGTTGAGTTATCACCTTCTATGAGAAAGAAGGATTAAAGGAGGAAGGGGGAGGGTATGGAGCCTTCAGGGAGGATTAGTACATCTGGTGTGAGGGCTTATGGAATCCTTTTCAAGGCAGCAGATCCTCCTTTGGTGTCTACCAGCCACCCAACCTATAAATGCCTGAGTCCACCATTTTTGTCTTCTTTGCATTCCTTAAAAATATTTTTGTCATTTGAAAGCATCCAAAGCCTTTATTACCATTAAATGGTTCAAGAGCTGACTTAATCAATGGAAAAAAAATGCCAAAGAAGATGAATACTCATTTGCCCAGGTGCTAGGTCCTATGGCTCTTGTGGCACTTTCCATCTGACCTTTGCTAAAACCTCATCTCTAGGTGTGACTTCCTTCTTTAGAACCTAAGTTCTTTAAGAGCTCAAGATCATGCCTCATTCCTTCTGCTTGGTTTCAATTCCACAAAACATCCCACTCCCCCAGGATAAGCTAATTCCCTGATAGTTCTTCATCAAACAGAAGACTCAGTTTTTGATACTCATCCCTGTCTCCACTTCCTCTCCATTCTGCCTCTCCTTCTAACTGGGGGTCTGGAGGGAGGAGAAACAAACCCTTCCCAAAGCCTTCCTTTACAAAGGGTTCCAATATCTCTCCATTTTCCATCAGTGGCTCTGCTTGGTTTCCACTCCAGAGACCATCATAGCCCCATGATGGATACATTTCTGCCCTAACTTTTCAGCTGTCTTTTGTGTTTTGTCTTTCCTCATTAAATTAC
Source organism: Macrotis lagotis (assembly GCF_037893015.1). Classification (NCBI taxonomy): domain Eukaryota; kingdom Metazoa; phylum Chordata; class Mammalia; order Peramelemorphia; family Peramelidae; genus Macrotis; species Macrotis lagotis. The sequence goes on along the minus strand of NC_133663.1, from coordinate 73,294,419 downwards.
AAACTCCTTGAAGGCAGACACTGTCTTTCTTTTTCTTATTTGCATCCCCAAGTCATTGGTACAGAGTAAGCATTTAATAAAAATTCATTGAATTCAATTGATTTGAATTATTTATATGCCTTAAATATGGTACATTTAATACATTAAGTATTGAATAAAAAGTTTTTCCCCCACATTTATTCACTAATTCATGGGAAGTCTGCATGTCTGGGTTGAAATATGGGATAATTGATTCAACTGACAGTTAACTTAGAGTCAGCAAAGACTTGATGGTCAGAAGAAGAGACCAGTGAAGGCCTATTAAGAAAGGGCCCTTAAGTTTTAAGTTGAGAAACTGTTACCAACCTTTCTGGAACTCTTTGTTTCCAGATTTCCATTGCCCTTGGCGGAATCATAACAAATTATCCCATATTTCCTCACTCAATTCTTTCCTTTTTATTCATTTTAAACTTAAATACAAAAAAGACAAAAACAACAAAAAAATAACATTTCCATGTACACAGTACAACATAGAGGATTCAATATAAAATCATGAATTTCGATTTTAGACTGTTTACTCTTTTTGAAAAACTGTCACAAATGCTACATATCATTTTCAAAAGTTTTCTGCTTTTCTCTGCTTCCTTATAAGTTTTCTTTTGTTTTCTTCTATGTGCTTTTCTTCCAGGCTCCCCAGCCCACTACAGAAGGCTACAATACACACACACACACAGTCTCTCTCCATCTCTTTATATATATATATATATATATATATGTATAGTATATGTATATAAATATGTATGCTCATGTATATATGACTATGCACATGTTTATATGTGTATGTGAATATATGTGTGTGTGTGTGTACACACACACACACACACACACACACACACACATATTGAGAGACCTACTTCTCTTTATCAGTTCTTTCTCTGGAGATGGACAACATCCTCTTTCATAGGTCCACTATGGTTGGTTTGAGGATTTAAGATACTTGGGACAAATGCACCACTCAAAATTGTTTGTAGGAGAATATTCCTGTTACTATGCACAACGTTCTTTTGCTACTGCTCATTTCACTTTTCATTATTTCATGCCTCTCACCTAATTCTAGTGGTAAAGTATGTGCCCCCAAAGGGGCTGAAGAACCTGATGAGTCGGCACTGTGCTTTGGTGACTTAATCACAGTTATATCAGGTCCTAGTCAGTCTGGGAAGCAGGATATGGGATAGTATGGGGGGAAGAGGCTCCTCTCCCAACTGTGCAATGTTAAACAAATACAGGGGTGGGAGGAACCACAAAAATCAAACAAGGGTGATACAAAATGGAGGGAGAGAAAGTAAAATCGCTGAGACCCAATGGTCAAGTGGTGGTTGTTAGAATATTCTGAGAAACAGATTATATCTCACAGAAAAATGAATTACAGCAAGGCAAGCAGATGATTTCCGCTGCTACTCTTTAAAGAGAATGAAGGTTTTCAATCAGAAACACCATTTCCCAGAGTCTAAAAGTAGCAAAAGTTCACCTATCCAGAGTCCTCTGCCATATTGCCAAGTTTCCTAGATGCATAGAAGTTTGATAGTGTCATGGATGGACCACTAAAACTGGAGACAAGAAGAACTGAATTTAAATTCTGCCTAAGACACTTCCTGATCTGCATGAGCTTGGGGAAGTGGCAAAAAAAAAAAAACCTCTCTGAACCTGTTTCCTTATCTGTAAAATGAGGAAAATAATAAAATCCCCCAGGGTTGTTGTGATGATGACATAAAATTACTATAAACATTGGGTCTGACATAGAATAGCTGTCAGATAAATGTTAGCTTATTATCATTGTTCTTATCATCCTTATTAACAGAAATCTGATTTTTTCAAATGTTTTACTTTGGTCTTTCATTTGCTTTTTAAAAATTATTTTTCTAAACTGACATTATATCCAGGACTACTTCATATGCTTTTTTAAGTCATAAAAGTTAATGTTATCTCTATTCTTTGCTCTAAATTTTTAAACGAGACATTAATAAAAATGTTAGTAACTACCTATAGGCAGCAGATATGCAAATGTAAATGACATTATGTTCATTTCCAAAGGGAAAATAAATCCCCTCCCTTTGGCCCCTGCTGCCAAAACTGAGGCATTCATGTGGGCATAACTCAATAATAAATTTAGCTATTCTACCATTTGCCCACAGAAAAAAAACAATGACAGAGAAAGAATTATGGAGGGTAAAGCACTCCACACCCCCCCCCCAATGGAGGAGAGAAAAAAGAACACTTGTAAGGACAGAAATTAGCAGATAACTTAGACAATATATTTCACATCTTAACAAAAAAAAACCTCAAGGCTAAGAAAGTAACAAGGCTATTTCACAACGCAGGAGGTTAATAAGCCAGATAATTCAATGAGCTACTTTCAATTATTCTTCAGAGGCATAAGGAGGTAGTAGCGAAGTGAATCATGCATATTGATCACAAAAATTCAAATTAAAACACTAACAGATCAGAATATTTCATAATAACTAGTATTTATTTAGCATTTTATGGTTTACAGAGTATCGCCCCCCCCATAAGTAAATATTATTTTATTTTATCCTTCCAACAATCCTTGAGGGTAAGGGTTAATGTCCTCATTTTACAGTTGAAGAAACAGAGGCAGAGGTTAAGTTCCTTGCCCAAGGTTGGACAAGTGAACTCAGGCTTTCCTGGCTTTTCTAAATTTTTAAATGAAGCACTCCATTCACTATGACACATTCTAACTATGATGACCAATGTTTTTAACAGCACTTTTCTTTCCTCTCAATAGACAGGGTGGCCTTTGGATACAGAATGCTATGCCCAGTGTTAGACACAATCTCTGAGTAGGTTTACTTAATTTTTCTTTGTTGGAGAGGAGACTTAGGGGCAGGAGATGAATTTGAAAAATGACTGTTGAAAAAAATTAAAAATAGATAAAAATAAATCTAAAATGTGAGTAATAACAGAATGAAATAACCCAGATGCTAGATTGTTATAAAAACACTCAACCAATAACTTATTTAAGTTCTTGCCAAGTTCCAGATCCTGGGGATAAATGAAAAAGTCAACAGTCTTCATCCCTCAAGAGGCTTACATTCTAATGGAGATATCAACAAATCATGATATAGAGAGTAGAAGAATCACAAAACATTCTTTCAAAAAACTGTATCCCGTTGGACAAACCTAAAATGGAGGATTTGTGGAAAGATATGGACAAGAATTACATAAAAGGAATAGATCAGTTGAAAGCTGCCACAGTGGAGAGAACAATGACACCTAGGAGATCAAAGAGGCACGAATTTTTTTTTTAAACACTCATTCTTCCACAATTTCCCAGGCTTCTAGTAGTTTCTATTTCTGTCTCACACCTCTTGAGAGGCTATTGTTTGTGAAACATTTCACTACATCAGAAAGACTGAACATCATGGGATGAGATGGGATTTGATTACTTCTTTTAAAAAAGAAAAGTTATATCTTAAGATTTAGTCTCATGAGTCCTTTCAGAACTATCCCAACTTCTAGTAATTAACTCTGTATCTTCTAAACCTGCTTTTTTCTTTGCCGAAAGGCTTTGCAACATGGGGTTAGGGAAGTACCAGGTTTTACTTATCCACTCATCTGACAGGGAAATGAGGGTCCAAGGAAGAACCTTCTCGACTAGCAATTGAAAAAATTTGCTTATATGAGAGAGATAGGCTAGGAATGAATGAATCTTTGGTGCTTAGTCTCAGCTGAGACTTAAGACGAGACAACTGTGGAACTAGTTCAAATGCAGGATTCTTTCTGATCCTGGGCCTATCTTCCCAAGTTTCACTAAGACAGGGGTTCTTAACATGAGGTTGTGGATGTGGATATATAGACATTTACATATATATACACACACACACATACACACACTCCTACATATAGGTAATCATACAATCTTATACAGTCATACCTTCCACATCACAGGGGTTTGGAGTGTGATGCCCTTATGATATAGAAAATCTCAATAAAACATGTAAGGGTAGACCCTTCACCTTCATTTTCCTTTAGGAAATCTTATATGATTATATGACAGCCTTTTCCTGCATGATGCCAGAGTCTACTGGAATGCTTTTTAAAAACAATCCTGCATTTGAGTGTCTAGATTTTTTCTGAATCATCTACTGGCCTTCGTGTATCATTTATGGCTTCAATAAACTACTCCCACCCAAATTCTCACTTTATTTCTTATTTCAACCCAACATATTTGAAACCATGATGGGGATTTGGTTTCCTTTGCAATGTTATATATTCTATTTTATGCATTTTTTTTTTTTAGTTTTTGCAAGGCAAATGGGGTTAAGTGGCTTATCCAAGACCACACAGCTAGGTAATTATTAAGTGTCTGAGGTAGGATTTGAACTCAGGTACTCCTGACAACAGGGCCGGTGCTCTACCCACTTCGCCAGCTAGCCGCCTATTTTATACATTTTAACAGCATTCTTTTGTTTGTATTTTGGAGGCAATCAGAGTCAAGGGTCTTACTTGCCAAGGACCAAACAGCTAGAAAGGGTCTGGGAGAAAATTTTAACTGAGGTCTTTCAGGAAGGGTCAAGGGAGGGAGGGAAGAAGGGAGGAAGAAAGGAACTAAATCTTGAAATGATACCCTGGTCACCATCACTAAATTGGATATTGGTTCTACTTGGGAAATGGTGCAAAAGGCAAGCTTTGTGGCCCACACTTGCAGAGTCAATGACAACGCACACCCAGGGCCCTATTTAGACAGTCTCTGTCAGATCATCTTAAAATGTTTCACTTTATTTTCCTACTACAAACTGACATTTCACTTTAAATGAAACATCCTGTACAGAATACGAAATAATCTTTTTTATTTCCTAAGAACAGCACGGCAGGTGCCTGCCCACAACTGTTCAATAAATGAGCATTACTAAGGGAGGGAAGGAGGAGGTTATCATCAAATTTAAAAGTGCACCTGCTGCAGAGAGGACTGCAGGCCACCAGGTACCTGACGGAAAAGCAGTGAGATAGTTTTGTACTAATGCTGAGCTTATCGTGCATGGCAAGCTGGTCGGCCAGTCCATCTGAGTGGAGAGTGTTTATGAACCACTGTGAAATGACAAACACAGAGATCTAATATTCCAAGTCACTTGGCTTGCTGTGAACCAAGAAAGACACTGGAATTCAGGAGGACAAATGCATGAGGAGAAAAAAAAAACTGGACCATAAAATATAAATTATTTCTGTGCAGGAGATTAACTTTAAAAAAATTAACTAGGCCACAGGGACAATTAATAGGTCCATTGGTCCATATAATATTTTCCATTTATAGTCCAATATCCTTCCTAGTCAGAGTAAACTTAGTGAGTAGCAAAGTATTCTGTTAAATCTTGTGCATTCCAAATCAGTATAATTCATAAATCTAACCCACATAATGTTTTACATAAAAGCTAATCTCATCATGAGCTTTTTCTCTTTATCTGAAGAAAGCAAGGAGAGAGTTGGGGGAGGTATCATGCTTTCAACTATCAACAATACAGACATTTATACAACAGAGGAAGAGATGTCAAGAAATCAAGTCTCAGAAACCAATATATGACTCCTACCCAATCTTACATAATTTAAAAACTCTAATTATCATATGTAAAACGATAAGTCATTTGTATACAATCTATTAGCTGAATGAATAGGGAAGATAGTAAATTTGAACTAAAAAAAAAGCACGGTAGAAATCTATTGGTCCTAAATTGAATGAATTCTACAAATTCATCCAACCCCCCCCCCCCCCCCAAGATCTAGAGGTAAAAATAGGCTATATTATCCTTGGAAAACTGTCTTGTCCTTCAATTTATACATCAGAATAACAATTTTCTAACAAAAGGGGGGGGCAAAATGAGTTTTAACAAAATCAATGATCTTTATGAGATGATAACATTGTGAGGGAAAAGTGTCACTCTTAAAAGTTCACTTAGCAACCTTGATCCACATTATGGACAGTAGAATAGGAATTAATCAAAATAGAAATTAATCTTATACTACCCTAGCCCATTTTCATGAATTGCATAGAATGAGACTTTTGTTAGGTCAAAATCACATTGCAAACAAAAAAGATAAGAAAAATAAACTTATCAGTAAACTTATCAGATAGGAACCAAATTATGCTTATTTAGCATAAAAATTCTATATAAAATATACTCACACAAGCTATTTGACTATATTAAACTATTTGTCCTATTTTACCAATGAGGAAAATCAAGACTTAGAAATATTAAGGAATTTTGAAAATTTTCTTAATAATAATAATAATAATAATAATAATAATTTATCACCTATTAAATACAAGTATTATGCTAAATAGTTTACAAATGTTATCTCACTTGATCTTCACAAAAGCCCTGTATGGCTGGTGCTATTATCATGCCCTATTTTACAGTTAGAGAAACCAAGGCAAAAAGGGGTTAAGTAATTTGCCCAAAGTCATACAGCTATTAAATAGTTAAGGTTAAATTCAAAATCAGGTGTTCCAAGACTTCAGGCCAGCCCTCTGTTCACTAAGGAAGCAACTAGACTTTTAAAAACATGTACACAGAAAAATGTTTTCAGGTTCACCTGAAGGAAGTAGGAAAATAAAAATGCTAACAAGTTTTTTCTCCATATATATGCAAAATCCAGATACTCCTAAAGTTCTATAATACAGATTACAAACCAAAAGTACTAGCAACCATTTTTGTCTAAGCTTTTCCAAAAATGTGCTAGTATTTCCTCTGCCACTTTTCATATTTCATGGATAAAAATGCAACCATCAGACTGTATAATGGTTGACCCTTAATATGACCATGGGAATTTAATATCTCATTATCTGAGAATAGCTACCCTTGAAAATGAATTATATGGAGCAGCTAGGTGGCACAGCAGGTAGAACACCAATCCTGGAGTCAGAAGGACCTGAGTTCAAATCCAGACTCAGACTTGCTAGTTGTGTGACCTTGGACAAGTCATTTAACCCCATTATCTCACAAATAAACAAACAAAAAAAAAACTCAAAGAAAATTAATTATAATGGGCCAAAGTCTACCAATGTCTATCACACGATCTCTATTGTACTTAGGGGGTATCAATAATTTTGATTCTTTTAAGTTTGAGGTTGTGATGATCTATGATTCACAGCTCTACATCAACCTCAGGAGCACAGTGATATTAAAAATATGGGTTTATATGTCTGGGAGTGGTTCAGGCTGGGACCATTGAAGAAACTGTCAAATTTGCCAAATGTTTTATTAAATTTGGGGCCCTGGCTCAATTTCTATCTGTAGCTCTTGCCTAAGAAAAACTGCTGAGAGACCAATGTAATCCTTCCAATCCTCAGTTTATTCACCACAGAGTGAGTGCTAGGTCAATCTCTTTTGAATGACCATGGCTGTCTTTGAAAAAGTCCAGTAGCCGCCCATGGCGCAAAGTAATTAACACAATGTCATCCATAAACAATGTAAATATCTATAGATAGAATCTACAGAAATATATATTACTTATAAAAATGTATGCTAACAATTTAAGTACAGAAAACACTCTTCCCACTGTTAAACCAATCATCTTTTTGAAGTATATAACATTGAGTCTTCAGAAATATCAGATATGCTCATAACCTGTTTGCCATTCCTAAAGAATATCATAGGGGTCAGTGGCACAGTGGATAGAGCACTGGCCCTGGAGTAAGGAGGAACTGATTTCAAATCCAACCTCGCACACTTAATTATCTAGCTGTGTGACCTTGGGTAAGTCACTTAACCCAGTGCCTTGCAAAACCCCCCAAAAGAGAATATCATGATATAACTAAGAAAACAAAGACAAACCAAAAAACTGTCCTAGGAGACACAAGAGTCCTGGCATACAGTCACATAAAATAATGATGATAAGGAGGATGAAGATGATAATAATGATGATAAATAATCACAGCTAACATTCCCATTGTGTTTACTACAGGCAATTCTTATGCAAAGTACTTTACAATGATCTCATTTGATCCTCACAATGACCCTGGGAAGTAGATCCTATTATTATTTCCATTTTACAGATGAGAAACCTGGGGCAAACTAACTTGCCCAGGGTCCTACATCTAGTAAGTGACTGGGGTCACATTTGAATTCAGTACTACCTATACCTAAAGGAAAGTATAAGGATAAAGAATCAGCAAAGTTGACTAATCATGAGTAGAAAACCGGGGAGAACATGGTATCCAAGAAGTCCAGGAAGAAGAGAATAGTCTGGGGGCGGCTAGGTGGCGCAGTGGATAAAGCACCGACCCTGGAGTCAGGAGTACCTGGGTTCAAAGCCGGTCTCAGACACTTAATAATTACCTAGCTGTGTGGCCTTGGGAAAGCCACTTAACCCCATTTGCCTGTAAAAACCTAAGGAAAAAAAGAGAGAGAGAGAATAGTCTGGAGGAAGGTGGGCAGTAAATAGAGTCAAACTCTACAGAAAGTCTGAAGGTGATGATATTTGTCCTTCATTTTTGAAGAAGATCGTGACATCATGGAGGTGACACCATGACAAGCCCATGAATTGGATTTGAGTGAGGAGAGGCTGTATTAAGTCACCAGCCTCAGTTTCTCCTCCAGAGCCACCTGGGTTCCAATGGCCTGAGAAGAATCAAGACTAGTGGAGATGGCCCTGGGTCTAAGGCAATCAAGGTTACACAGCTACTACGTATCAAATGTCTGAGGCTGGATTCGAAATCTGATCCTCCTGACTCCAAGGCCAGTACTCTATCTACTTTGCCACCCAGCTGCCCTTGTTATTATTTTATTTTTTGAATCAACCTAAAAATTAAGCAAGATAAATCTTCCTAAATCATTGCTCTTATTCCATCACTCTACCACTCCAAAATCTGCAGAGTATCCACCAAATTCTACACAGTAAAGAATAAATTCTTTAATCTGTTATTTAATATGTAGCTGTCCATGTCCTATCTCCCAGTGCCAAAATTTTGAGACTTTATCTCAAATCGTTCACCAATCTAGTCCTAATGCATCTGCATAGACCTCAATGTTAAAAACTCTCATCACCCAAACTGCTTAAATTACGCCTGCCCAATATTTGTGCTTTCTTACCCGTGTCTTTATGTTTTATCATTTCTCTGTACCAGAATGTCCTTCCTATTCCTCTCCACCTATTGAAATCCTATCCATCCTTTTAAGACACGCCAAGGAAGTCTTCCTTCCTAAATTACTTTCATTCACATTGACCTCTTATACTCTCCTATGAATTTATAGCACTAACCTGTTTAAGGAAATAATTTGGAATTTAATTATTTGTAACTGTATGTATGCTTTCTTAATAAAGACTGAAGAAGACTAAGAAGAAGGGAATGATGGGGTTAGAAGCTACAAAGCAGTATAATTAAGAAGAAGGTGGTGAATACAGAATAATCTTCCTAAAAGTCTGCTATTGGAAGTATAGCAGAGAAAGAGAAAAAACTATTTGAAAGTGCTACGGGTTGATTTTTAGGGCATAGGGTGGGGTGTTAGATTGATTTAAGAGTTGGAAGGGGTCTTAGAGGTCATCCAGTCAATCAATCCTGTCCAACACTCTTACTTGAGCAGATGAAAATCAATCACAGTTCAAACCTGGGTTCTTTGATATAACTATAATACCCTTATCCATAGCTGAGTAGGTTGTTAAGAAAAGAAGAATTTAGTAAAGACAAGAGAGGGACAGCGGTGAGGGAGGGGGAGAGAGAGAGAGAGAGAGAGAGAGAGAGAGAGAGAGAGAAGGGAACCGTTATCAATAGAGCAAAAAATTGAGAGAGACAAGAAAATATGGCAACACAGATGAGAGGTAAACCTTGGTAAAATGAAAGCTGTATCATTCTCTCAGAGACAGAAAGGAAAGAAGGAGAAGACAGGTAAAAACATCCCCAAACTTTGGAGGTAAGAGGGCCAACTATTGAGAGGGGGAATGATGCAGGTGGAGCTAGGGAGCAAAAAGGGGTTCAGAAAAATGGAATACAAGACAGAGATGAATAAAAGGAATGACATGCAGCAAAGCAAAACCCCTACTATAAAATAAGTGTGTCCTAGTTCTCTTCTAGCTCTTGAATTTTAAATATCTCAATCCTCTTCTTTTATTGGTCGATGATTTCACATAATCAGAAATTATCCCTTCTTTTGCAGTACTGCAGCTTTGTTATCTGTTATTTCAGCTGTCTGTGAGATCATTTGGCAAAAATACTGGAGTAGTTTATCATTTCCTTCTCCAGTTCATTTTACAGCTGAGGAAACTAGAAGCAAACAGAGTGAGGTGACTTGATTAAGCTAGAAAGTATCTGAGACTAGATTTGAACTCAGATCTTCCAGTCTCCAGCACTCTATTCTTACCGCCTTTTTTTTTTTTGTTGCTTTAGATCAACATATAAATGTACGACTTGGAAGAAACGTGAATTACTTTTATAAGATGGCTACAATTTAATTTCTATTACTACTCCTACTACTCCTAACTACTCCATCTTCCTTCTTCTTCCTCCTCCTCTTTTCTTTTGGAGACAACTGGAGCTAAGTAACTTGCCCAGGGTCACAGAGCAACCACAGAGCTAAGGATGATTTGAATTCAAGTCCTCCAAACTCCAGGGTCAGTGCTCTATCTACTTCACCACCTAACTGACCCAATCCAATTGCTTCTTAAGGCAATGCAGTCAACCACAAAGATCAACTAAATATACACACTCCTTCTTTCTTTTCTCTGATTTATTCCCCACCCCCCAGACAGTATGTGGGTATACACCCGAACTAATCTGAATAGTTAATAATCAGCTATAGTTAATAATAGCTAACACACACACACACACACACACACACACACACACACTGCTTCCAAGGACTGTGTAAGACGCTTTATCTCACCATCACATTTGATCAACCTGTGAGGTAGATACTCTTATCCTCATTTTAGAGTCGAGGAAACTGAGGTTGAGAGATGTTAAATAAGTTGCCCAGGGTCAGGCAACTAGTAAGTAAGACTCAAGAAGATCCATTATATGTTACAACAGATGTTGAGGAGGTAGGCAGAATGAATGCCTTTACTAAGACTAACAGTATCGAGTTGTTTTTGAATTAAGCCTTACTTCATTAATATTCTGGTGATCTTGGAAATTTTATAGTGCAAAGAGATTCTCCCAAGTTCAGTCCAAGCAACAAAGCAACTGGGGTTGCCATGCTGCCAAAAGGTGATGACCAGTATCTTCAGTGTGATAACAACTTGAGCCTCAGGATTACTAGTAACCATGGTCATATTAGCTTTTAAAGACCACAGTTCTCTTTGGAAGTTGGTAGTAAAAATATATTCTATATGTGGTACTACAGACAACATCCAGGACCCAGGAATGACACAGAAAATGTAATAGTGGCTGAGTTTTAACACATCTGTGGCTCCAAGATCCTACCATTTTCTTACAGAAGGTGTTCAAGAGAGCCATTAATCAGTAATCCATACTTTAAAAACTGCATCTAGGCTTCAGTGGGTAGAGTGCAGGAACTGAAATTAGGAAGCCTCTTCTTCCCTAGTTCAAATCTGGCTCAGACAATGACTATGTGAACCTAGGTTAAGTCATCTAGCCCTATTTGCCTGTTTCTTCATCTGTATATTAAGCTGGAGAGAATGGCTAACCACTCCTATATTTTTACCAAGAAAATCCCAAAAGGGGTCCCAAAGAGTAAGACACGACTGAAATGACTCAACAACAAAAAGAATATTTAATTCTGCAAAAGAATAGTCTAGTTAACATTTCAAGATACTAAAGGATTGATTCAAAAGTGGCAATTTCACTGTTTACAGGATTGTGGAATTATAACTACAAAGCATCTTAAAAAGCTTTCAAGTTCAAATTGATCGTATTACAAATAAAGAAACTAGGCCTGAAGAAAGTTAGTCTATTTAGCACAGTGGGAAATCTAGAAAAGCTGCAAGGTTTTCTGTAATAAAGTATTTCATACCTGATAATTATAAGTAGCAGGTTTAAGATTCACATGGTAAGATTATTCCTGATACCAGGTATATTGTAGGCACTTAATAAATGCTTGCTGATTGAATGCCTTTCAATAGGTTCTATCTTTTTCAAAACACATGATCATCTCAAGGGAATGATTTTTTTTCTATCTTTAATTCTCACACTTGGGAGGTATTTTAGCAGGAATATGAATATTTTCTTATATTTAACTTTCTGAATTATTCTCATCCTTTGGGAGAACTTTAATAAGATTAAATGGGAGGCTGGTATATCAGCTTACTTCAATTTAATTCAACACTGAAACTAAACTTTATAGTCTTACAACCCTAAGAGGATGAGGAAACATAGTAAGACAAAAAGTCCACATAAGCCATTTACTTGGGATGTGTTCCATGGTGTCTATTGGTGTCTATTTTAAAAGGCAATTTCCAAAAGTCACTAAATGGCCCTCTGAGCTCTTAAAAAAAAAAAAAAAAGACCATAAGCCTCATCTAAAAGATGCAAAACCTTTCATTATTATGTAAGTTAATCATAGAGTACTATCTCCTAATGTGTGATTTCTTCTATAAATTCTAGCACACTATTTCCAAAGAGGACATAAGGAGAAATGGAAGATAAGAATTAAATGCAATGGTCAATTTCAAATTTCTACATATATTTAAAAATAATTGGCTTCTGTAATATGAAAATAAGCTCAGAGGAATCAAGGCATTAAAAATTATCTTGATAATTATTTCAACAAATAAAAGTGTTCCCTCTCTCTGTGTCTGTCTATCTGTCTCTCTCTTTCCATACATATATATCTTACAACCACAGAAGGAAAGGGCATGTATACTGATTTTTAAACTTTTAGGAAAATCACATCTAATTCTGGGAGATAGATGAGGTAAGGGTGTTAAAATAAAAACAAAACACATCAACAACAGCCTAGATATTAAAGTTTTTGCTTCACAAGCAATAATAATTTAGAAATACGAGCCAATTGGAGTAACGCATTTCCACCAACCTACTTACACAGCATTGCGGGAAGCTCCATGAGACAGTAACAGCTTGGCAATGCTCATGTGGCCATTCCTGACAGCATCGTGGAGAGGCGAGTCGTTCTGGTAGCCAGTGGTGTTTACCAAAGCCTTGTGTTGGAGCAGCAGCTCCACAATCTTCTGATGTCCGTGATTACAGGCTTCATGCTAATTCATATAAATTGGAGAAAAGATAAAAAAGCATGAGAAAAAATAAATAATGAAATCCTACTGATTTAGCAAGAAACAAAACAAAAATCTTTGTTTCTTAAGGGAGACTGAATTAGATCAAGAATTTTGTTTTTAAGTCAACTAGTCTGGATTCAATTGATTAGGATAAACACTTATAGGCAAATAGCACCTAAGTATATGGCCTAAAAATCACTTAAATGTCAAAGTCCTTATAAAAGCTCTCCTGACATCACTTAAATAATCAATGACTCTCATACAGAGCTTCTTCTCCTGACCACTGTTCTCATAGATATATTGTTTTCCTCTATTAAGAAGCCTCTCCTTCCCTAGTTCAAATCTGGCTCAGACAATGACTATGTGAACCTAGGTTAAGTCATCTAGCCCTATTTGCCTGTTTCTTCATCTGTATAATAAGCTGGAGAGAATGGCTAACCACTCCTATATTTTTACCAAGAAAATCCCAAAAGGGGTCCCAAAGAGTCAGACATGACTGAAATGACTCAACAACAACAACAAAAAGAATATTTAATTCTGCAAAAGAATAGTACCTAGCTCTGTTGTCTAGTTAACATTTCAAGATACTAAAGGATTGATTCAAAAGTGGCAATTTCACTGTTTACAGGATTGTGGAATTATAACTAGAAAGCATGGAAAAAGTCTCACTTTTGTATTTTTTATCCCTCACATTAAACATATTGTCTGGTACCTGGTAAACAGTAATCTTTAATAAGTGTTTTTTTTAATTCATTCACTCAATTCAGGTTACACACACACACACACACACACACACACACACACACACACACACGTCTACAGACAAAAACTTTAATTTGAGGGCTGAGGGAAAAGTCCTCTATGAAAGAAATAGGAAACTTGTACTTTAGATGAAAGCTTGCTAATCATAAAATCACATTTATTTAGAGCTTGAAGAGACTCTGGAGGTTTGACTCCAAGTCCACTATGATATCAATCAATTAGCAATGATTAAGCATCTACTTACTCTGTGTGGGCATGATGTATTTAAAAACAAAAGCATGTCCATGGCCTAGGGATAAGTTTTCAAGCAAAGTCTAAACCATGATGTAGAAGTAATTATTATTAGACTGTACATGAGACTAGATCATAATTTCATAATCTAGACTCCAACAAACTTAAAAAAATACCTATTTTTTATAATCAACATGACTGTATATGTATAAAATATATATCAGATTATTCACTATCATGGGGGACAGAAGGAAGGGACAGTGGGAGAAAAATGTGGAATTCAAAATCTGACAGAGAATGAATGTTGAAAATTATCTTTGCATGTAATTGGAAAAAAATCAAAATTAAAATATCTATTTTGATCACTATATCAATAGAATTAACTTCCCTGTAATGCTAGGTATCTTATATATTAAAAAAAAAAACATTCTGAGGAGACTATAGTCCACAGAAGTACAGCCAGACTGCCAAAAGAGTACAAGACACAGAAAAAGTTAAAAACTCTGATTAGAAGGTTCCAGATGTTCTTTCAAATAAAAATTCTCTAAGTGTCCGAAATAACCGCAGTACATACCAGGAATCTCAACTTTGGCTAAGTCTGCAATTCTCCACTATCAATAATACAAAGATATCCAAAATTTACACCTACTAACAGGGATACATAAGGTCAATGAGGTGAATCTACTCCCAGCCCATACAGCAAGTGGTAAGGGTTTACTCACTATCATTAGCAACCAGAACTAATGGAAGATATCAAAACAGACCCCAGAGAAAAAAATACTCCAGGTAAATTTTGTCCTCATTTTTATGACATGTGATCACATCATCCCTCTGCATTTTAATAAATACACTTGAACAAATTCTCTCTTATGATTAATATGCATCTTGGTACATCTAATTCAGAAAATAGGTCATAATATAGCTGGGGTTTTTTTTGTTTTTTTTTTTTTTTACTGGCAAAGGAAGGAATCCAAATCAATATAGCAAGATATTCTCTGGAATATTCACTCCCATTTGTTAGGGTGGGCTTTCCAGATATGAAAAAATAATTAAACCAATCATGAAAATATTAGCTAGTATGAGGAAAATCTCTACAACTCCATGACTTAGAGATGGTCAAATACCTTCCTGGCATGATATTTTGGCTAGTAGAGACACCATTATATATCACTTTTAGCCTGCATGCACCTGGTCCAATTAGACTTCCAATTTCTATGCTGAATTTCAAGTTTGCAGGATGAATGCATCTCCCTCATTTGCTGACATCTTCTGTGGCTGCACATGTCATATCTCATGTTTATTGTCCTAATGCAATTAGCCCAGATAGTTAGCACTTGTTTCCAAATGCAAGCAGCTTGTACTGTTCTTTTCTGTGGATTCTTCACATTACATCTTTAGCCACACACTGTATCAAAAGCCAAAAAGAACTTCACAAAAAATTGGCTCTAAATAAATAAAAACATAGTAAAGAGCCATCAGGATATTAAGGAGGCAGGACTATAGGTTACTCCCTTCTATCCATATACAGCAACTGAGGCATAGGTGTGTCTCAATGAGATTTATTTTCCTGTGGAAAAACATCATATATTTCATGACCCTTCTTGACATAGCCAGCAACAAAAGTCAGTCTCTAATAGGACAAGACTATGGAAAGTGAGACCTTCCTAAATTTAGCAGCAGCTGTCACTAGTTTTGCCCTACACCAGCTCTTGGGTCACCTAAAAAAAAAAAAGCAAAATGGAATGCCACAAAAAAGTATAATCATAATCCTGAAGCCTTAGGAAGCTAGCCAAGACCCTTATGGGTCCATGAATAGATTTCAAATAAATCCATAGATTTGAAAAAGAAAGGAAAACAACAGATTTATTGTTACTGATTTCTACCTGACTTCCTTTAATTATGAATGTAGATAACAAATACTATTCTGAAAAGAGGTTCCATTGGCTTCACTAGACTGCCAAATGGGTACATGACACCAAGGTTAAGAAGTTCTGCTTTAGATAATACCTAACCACACTGAAAACCAGGTCAGAAGTCATTTATTTTCCTTATAATTAATGAAAATATAATTTCATTAACTTAAAAAAAAAAAAAGAAGAAGAATGTCCCAGAGGGGAAAGGGGTAGTCAGAGAACAAAGGAAATTGAAAAATACCAATGGAGTCCATCCGGCATAGTCTTTAACATTTGGGTCACTTCCATTTTGGAGGAGGTGTTCAACAGATGGTAGGTCACCCTAGGGGAAAAAAATACAAAAGTAATACATGAACATTAGAATTTATAACAGAATGGTAACAGAAAGAAAATGTCATTAGTTTTTAGAAATAAAAATATCCAGCTTCTCCTTTCTGTTTGCCTTAATCTTGTGATTCAATCATTTTAAGTGAAATTAAATCTGGGACAAGGAACAACATTACTTAAAAGTGAGTTTGTACTAGTTTTGGAGCCAAATCTTAAGGCACAGGATCACAGATTTCAAATTGAAAAAGAAAATGAAGGTCTTCTAACCTATCACCCTTGACTTCCATCTCCTCACTTAACAGAAACAAAAACTTGCCTAAGGTCACCCAAATAAAGTAGAGAAATCAGGATATCATCCCAGGCCTACCAACTTCAAATACTACCCTCAGGCTATTACCATTTCACTGTCTCTAAATCATGCCAAACTATCTTTAGCTGCATGGCAAACTTTCCATCATTGGAAATGAAAGGATTTCCCATTGAAAGGGAGATGAAAAAAATCAAAGGATCTAGGAGATCATGGGATCACAGATCTAGGACTGGAGGGGACTTCTGAGCTTCAGAAAAATTAAGCAATTTGCGAAAAGTCTCTAAAATCCTCCAACCAAGATCCTGCACTTGTTCTACTGTTTCTGTAATGATTCACAGTAAGTAAACCTCAAGTAAGTGTGAATGATAGAGAAACAAAACAAATTCCACCAGTCCTTTGCAAAGTGGATTCCTCCTTCCATTAGGCCAAAGATTTAATGTTTATTATTTTAAAAGTCATTCATATCCTTTCATTCCTCCTCTCCTGGAAAAAAACCTGCTACACAAGAGGCACATTCCCCCACTCTTTCTTCCTCTTTTGCCCCCTTCCTACAGGAGGGGCTGCCCAGAATCCATCTAAACTATTTGACACTCACATGGTTTGGCTGAGATGGAGAGTTCGCTAACTATTGAAGACCACACCAGGCCTTAACATCTCATCTTGCTACTGTCTCCTAAAGACCTCCAAGTCCTACCATCTGCCCTAAAGATTCAAAACAAAGTCATGCCATTTAATGAAATAACCTAAAGACCCCTGGATCTTGCCAGTTACAAACTCTTCTCAGATTTCTGGACCTTTCCAACTACCCTGCATCTGAATATTTTATGTGATTTTCTCTCAGGTAAAGCATGAACTCCTTGAAACAAGAGGACCATTTTGCTTTTTCTATTTTTATCACCAGTGTTTAGCAAATAAGTGCTTAATATTCTTCATTCATTCATCTAAAGGAGAAAAAAACATACATTAAAATGTTTTTATAAAAACCTGAACAGCAAAAACTGAAACAAAAAGCCAAGAAAGCTTTTACTTAAATCAAGGACAACCCAAGTAAAAACTGCCAACACCCTTATCTCATAGGCAGTGACTCTTTATCCTTGTCCTTTAATTTCATTTCTATTCTTCCCTGTTTGTGGAGAGGTATTTTCTAGGCAGAAGCAGTTGCTTTGTTAAAACTGACAGGAAAAAAAATTTGTATAAACCTATTCAAAATGCCCTGGGGAATTAGTGTTTAATCCCCCCCACCCCCAGTTTCAGACCAAAACAACCACCATATTATCTTCTAACAGAGTTGTGAGGAATACAGTTTCTGTGAATACCATGGATATAGTCTTTCCCTAGATAATTTTTCCCCTAGTCTTACATATTATTAACAGAAGTAATTACTAGAAGACAATATTTTACTCTGCATTCAATTCACCTCCTGATTTTGGGGGGTAAAGATTTCGAATGAGGCAGAAAAGGCAGGACACAACATTTAACAAAAGACTGGTAGAATTTATTCTGCTTTTATGCTATCAAGGTATACTTTCAAGTTGGTGAATAATGACATTAATTCCAACCCCACAAATTAAAGATCTCTCCCAAGCATTCTGAAAACTTTGTTAACCTGATGGATTACAAAAAAATAGAAATATGCAATGGTAAATCAGTATGGTAGCAGAAAAATACTTAGCCTAAAATTGCCTTCATCTCTCAAGACTACTCTGCTATCAACCACCATAATCACACACCAACTATCAATTTTCAATATTTTTCCATAATAGAATAAAAGAAACTAAATATTTAAAAAAATATGTTGAACATTTCATCCTATCTTGAAGATTCAAAAAGTATTTCAGGAGCTTATATTATCTCAGATGCAATTTATAAAGGTAATTAAGTGGCCCAGTGGATAGAACACTGGCCCTGGAGTCAGGAGGACCTGAGTTCAAATCCGGTCTCAGACACTTAATAATTACCTAGCTGTGTGACCATGGGCAAGTCACTTAACCCCATTGCCTTGCAAAAACAAAATAAACATACAAAACTACACTTTCATTGCATCAAAGTGACTACTTATTAGCTTGCCCACTTAAAAGTTCATTACATACAAAAGGGATGTGACAAAGCTGATACAACTAAAGAGAAATTCACAGTGAGCAACCATCTTCACTCATTCAGGACCACACACACCACAGTGAATACAAGACAGCATCAAAATAAAAACCAGCAGACTAAACAGTCTGGGAAATTCATGAATATAAAGTCCAAAAACAGAAGACGAGTGAAGGGATCTTTTCCATAGGCCAAAAAACTAGGTAAATGAATTTTGTTTGAAAGAAAAAAAAATCTAAGAATTCCTATGCTGCTTATTCCTGGAACCTTCTCCTTCTCTGCAAAGGTAAACCTTCTGGTAATTACTATATCCATGAGAATGAAGGGAAAGTACTGGTGTAAGCAACAGATGTCTGGATCTTTCCCTTCTTGGCCTCTATTTTGTTTATTCCCCTAGGGGCAGGGGGAATAATAGGAAGACCAAGAAATCTAGTGTCTGGTAAACTCACCCATGCATTGTACTAAAAGGAAGAATTAGCATGGCAATGGTCTCAATATGCAGAATGAAACAGTTTTGGATATGGCCAATATGGAAATTCATTTTGCCTGAATATGTATTACATGTTAGTGAGGTTTCTTTGTTTTCCACCCTCCCATGAAAAAAGTAAGGGGTGGTAGGAGAAAATAATGTTTGATCATTGAAAAAAAATCTTTAAAAAAAAAAGAGTAATTGATATCTGAGAGAAAGATGTATGGGGGAGGGAGGTTCTTTTTACTATAAACACATTTAATACAAAGAGAATTCACAGGCACCTAGTCTGATAATCAGCTTTTAAAAAAGGAAAAAAGAATTGCAGAAAAGAATATACCATAAAGATTTCCTCTATGTAATAATAGCATTTTCATATACACCTTATTGGACCAAACCTCTCCCCAAGTGCATTGCTGAGGAGGGATGAATGTGCAGGTCAGAATTTAACCTCTTGCTCCAGAAGGATGGCTGGTTGCTTGGCAGCCAGCCAACATACCAGAAAGGACTACATTGATACTCAGATTAACAAATATCTTAGGAACAAAGCAAGTCTAGAGGACTGCGTCATGTTCGAGGAGGGAGGGGGAAGAAGCACGATAATTAGAAGCAGGGCTGGCAGTAGTGATCCATTATAGGGAAACACAGCAGCAACCTTCCAGGTAAAATTAAACGGGACCAATCCTTGGGAAAAACGGTCAGGCCTGGCAAGACTGACCTCAGCTTCCTTCACTTCTCCTTCCTGCTTAAAAAAAAAAACTTAACCACTTAACTTCGGTTAAAAAACTACTCCCTCTTCCCCTAATTTTAGCATTCTTTTGATCAGCAGTCTCTGGTCTTCTCTCTCTCCCCACAAATCAAAGGAGTAAGTGATGAATCTTCATCAGTATGTAAAGTTAGCCAGCAGGTGCATCTTAAACTTTGCACTTCAAATGGTAGATGAAAAGGATCTGTCCTTTATTAAAGGAACTTTAGGTACCTCCCCAAGGTAAGGGAATAAAGAGGAAAGGAGAGATGAGGGCAAGTTTTGAAAGGGGATTAAGTTTTTTCTCATTACTTATTTCTAGTAAACCTGATTTGGTCCTGCTCAGGTAACTAGGATGAAGAAATTGGAATCAGATATGGAGGCTCAGAAGTGTGTGGGAAGTACAAAAATTAAGTAAAAAAAAAGTAGACACTGCCGATAGTGACAGCTCCAAAAACTGACATGAGAAATTCAAATTATAAATGGGAAATTAGGAAAAAGGGACATGGTTAGAATAACTTTGGCAGGTGTATAAAGGATGGATTTAAGAGGTAAGAGATTTGCAGCAAGAAGACCAATTAGAAAGCTACTGGTAGATTCCATAAGAGATAATAAGGACCTGGATGTATTAGGGTACCAATGTAAGTCAAGAGAAAGGAACAGATTCAAGGGATGTTGTGGAGGTAGAATCAACAAAACTTGGATTACTGAAGTTGTGAATCTGGGGAATAATGGTGGTACCTTGTCTGAAATAGAGAAATCTGGAAGAAGGGTGAATCAGAGGGGTGGTTTGAATGTACAGTGAGATGCTTATGGGCCATTCAGTTCAAAATAGCTAATGAAGTGATGTAATACTAAAATTAGAAATGGAAAACAAGAATGGAATCATTGGTCCATGTGTCACAGGAGGGGGAAGGAGCCACCTTCTCTTATCCTCACGTCCTCTCAAACCTCTCTCAAATACAAATTATGGAAAAAACAAAGCAATTTCAATTGTCTCCACAGTCTAAGATCCTCAAAACTCAAAGAAGGTAAAAATCTGATGAACTAAAAAAAGTTTGCAAGCTTATAAGAGAACCTACTTCTGCTCCTTCTTCTTCCCAGTTCTATGGAAACTCAAAATAAAGATTGGGTCCTGGCTTGGATAGCAACAGGACACCGTTCTGGGCTGACAGAGAGCCCAGCATCCAGGGAAGGTCAGTACTCCCACAGATGACCCTTGGAGCAGAGAAGTCAGGGAAACATGATTTGCTTGGGGAGGGAGGCTTTGAGGTTCACTCCCCAGGGAAGCCACCATCTAAAGGAAAGGAAAGTGAAGGACGAAAGTAAAGAGAATAAAGACTGAAATTATAAATGCTCTCAGGAGGAAGAAAATTCAGCTTACAGCAGTGAACATCAGCAAATAAAACATCAAGGAAGACATTAATCATAAGAGGGGATATGACCCCCCAATAAGCAACTAAGGGACATCGTGGATAGAGTACCAAGTCTGAAGGCAAGAAGATGTGAGTTCAAATCCAATCTCAGGCACTTATTAGTTATGTGACCTTGGGCAAGTGCTTTAACCTGGTTGCTTCAGTTTCCTTAACTGTAAAATGGGAATAATAAAGGCACCAATCTCCCTGGATTTTGTGATGGTAAATGAGATAATATTTGTTAAGTGTTTAATAGAGTGACTGGCACAAAAAGGCACTATATAAATGCCAGCTTAAAAAATTTGCGTATGTTATTGGATCAATTAAGCAATTCCACAATTCCTATGAAAAAAATATTATGAAACAAAGAACACTTGATGAGCAAAAGGACCTCAAAGATCCCCAAAAGAACAAAGAACTTTGGCAGGATTTATTTGAATTGTTTATAAAAAGAACTAAGAATACTAAAAGCAGAATTCAAGGTCTGTATAGCAGAAACAATTTGTGGAATAGAAAAACTTGAATTCACAGTGGCAAGACTCATCAAATAAGGAAAAGAAAATAACTGGGAATGCAAATATACTAAAATGAAGGATAATCTGGAAGAAGAGAAGCAAAATGCAATAGTGTTGAATGAAAACATGATTTTAATATTTGCAAAATACACGCATCTCTGTAATAGGATGTGTAGAAATTATGTCTCCTCTTAGAACACAAATCAAAAAGCTGAACGCTGTAACACAAGAAATAAGGCAAGAAAACTTCTGAACAAAGTGCAGATTAAAAGAATTCAATATATTTCCTCCAGGGATAAGAGCCAGATATATAGATATGGGTATCATTTGTATAAAGAATTGACAATCAACCCCCCCCCCAAATTTGATGAGATCATGAAATGAAAAAATAGAAGAGGGCCCTGGATAGATAGGTCTTTGGGTTATACCCTCAATTGGGCAGCATGATATGGATGATGACCCACCAAAACAAAGGTCAGACACATGCTATAAAGACAGAGGACCAAAAGCATCCAAGAGGAAGAATGTCAACTTCTACAGAGAGGTTGAGAATGATGAGAACTCGAAAAAAGGTTATCAGATTTGGCAATTATGAGATCACTGGTAACTTCAGAGAAAGCAGTTTAGAATTGAATGATGAGCTTGGAAGACAGACTGCAAGGGGTTGAGAAGTGAGAGAAAAGTTAATGAAAGCAACAAGAACAAACTCCACTTAGGCCACAAAAGCGAGAAGAGTTATCTAATAAAAGTTTGAAAGGTTGCCAGAGGTCAAATGAGTGGATTTTTATGGACCCCTTTCCTAGCATATTGGTAGGCGACAGATAATGAGTCAGAAGAAAGAGATTACAGATTAGCTCGAGAGGGAAAAATGCCAATTCCTCAAAACATAATTTTCACATATTTTACTCTAACTACTGTTTCAATATTTGATGAATTCTCATAAAATATTTTTTAAAATGTTCCATGTATTGTAAGCCATGCCAAACATATTTAACATTCCTAAATTAGCAAAGTAACTTTAAATATGTATATGATACTACCATATAAAGGACTTTGACCTAAATGGTGGTTGATAAGGTCTGGAATCAGGAAGACCCAAGTTCAAATGTGACCTCAGACACTTATTAACTGTGTGATCCTGAGCAACTTAACCCTGTTTGCTCTTCTGTAAAACGAGGTAGACGAGGAAATGGCAAACCACTCCAATCGCTTGCCAAGATGACCCCAAATGGGAATCACAAGAGTCAAACATGATTGAAATGTCTGAGCAACAATTCAATTTCCCCTAAATTTGAATTTTTAAAAAAATGACTTTAGGTGAGAAAGAATAAAGAAATCATGAAGATATTTTGGAAAGGAGTGGAATTTACAATGAAGGTTCAGGATTGTATTTAGGGAGGAGAAATAGAGGATAATCTAAAGGAAAACAACCCTCCATGTTGAAACTTCTAATGTTTGAGGGAAAAGGTCTAATGTTAAAGGACTAAGTCCCTGAAGGGAAGAATTCAAAGAGAAGGGAGTTGGCACAATAATCTGTACAAGGAAAGACAAGTAAGACCAAATGGAAACATTGTTGAGTTAAAAAAAAAAGGATAGCTAGAATTTATATAGTACTTTAATATTTGAAGAGTATTTTACAAATATTTTCTCATTTAATGTTAGCATTACTATAATTACAAATTTTGCCAATATTATCTCATTTAATCCTCACAAACCCTATAAAGCAGGTACTATTATTATCATCATTTTATTGATGAGGAAAATGAAGATGAAGTAAGAAATGTGTTCAGTTGTCAAAATTGCCCTTAGCTGTGCCCTCCTTACCGCAAATCATTTTGCATGTATTTTGTATTTCTTTTTATACTAAGAGGTGAGTAGGAAAAGGGAGAGAAAGCAGAATACAGCTACAAAATGGCTGAGATAAAAGAAAAGAAATAAGTGTGGCTGTTAAGTTATTCAAAGAAAAGACTAGGGGCGGCTAGGTGGCACAGTAGATAGAGCACCAGCCCTGGAGTCAGGAGGACCTCAGTTCAAATCCAGCCTCTGACAGTTAATAATTACCTAGCTGTGTGGCCTTGGGCAAGCCACTTTAATCCTATTTGCCTTGAAAAAAAACTAAAAAAAAAGACTAAAGGTCATAAGATCACAAGACAGTGAAGCATAAAACATTCACAATTAAAGAAAAAAAAGTCAGAATCTTAGTGTGGAAAATGTGAAAAAATTTTACAATTACTTTCATTGAGGGTGCCATATGCCATATTTCTATTTTATCTTCTGTCAAATGACCATCTGTGCTCCAGATATAAGAGAAAGAGAGGAGGCACAAGGAATGCCTCCCTACATCCCAAGATATTAAGGATAATGAAGTAGTTCTTTTATAAAGGGGTGCCTTAACATAACCTCCAGTGAGAGACAGGAAATACAATTATCTCCATCTCCATTTTACAGATGAGGAAATGGATTTACCCACCCCCTTGGACTGGTTCAAGGTTACATGACATATAATACAAGAGACAAAATTTGAACTGAGGTCTTCTGCCTCCCAATTTAAGTTTCTTCCCATCTCACACTACTTTTCAAAGTCCAGATAATCAAAGAATTCTGACTCCACACTCAATTCCACATAAAGCAAAAGAACACATACCTCCTCACAAGTTTCACTTTCAGTTAAAAGTCAGAAAAAATTAACAGAGAACTCACCTAACACTTTGATAAGAATTCCCTCTGTCCTAATTTCACATTTTTCAACAGGGTAGTGAAAGGATTTCAAAAAGTCATATAATGTCACCAGTTACCTTCCTAACAACTTGAAATAGAAGAGAGAAGAGTCTGTTTTTGTCACATAGGATTAGAATTACAATTTGGATTAGTCAAAATGTCCTTAAGGTATTTTAGAATTGGCTGGTGATTTTCTTTGATTTCTTTTTGCATTATCACAGATGTCCCCTATAACATTCTACTCTTTCACCTCTTCCAAATGTATATCAGATTAAACTGCATGTTTATTAAACTCAATCATTTTCCCCCCTCTCCATACATAATGGTTTCCCAGATTTTCTCTCTTATGTAGATGTAATGCCAGGGACATAAATAAGATTATGATAATGACAAAAGGTGTCACAGTAACTGGGTAAGCTCTAACTGATGTGAAGTTTCTAGGAAATAAATTAACTTTTCTTGCTTCTGATTTCTTTAAATTACTTTCCTTACTGGCAGGCTATTTACTGAGTAATAAGCACTGTGGTTCAGTACACACACACACACACACACACACACACACTCTTTAGGCTCTTCAAAACTTAAAATAATAATTGAAGTGTTGCTAGAACACAGCAGAAAAATAAACATATCAGAAAATACATTTATAAGAAAGTTTTTAATGATTTAAAAATACCTAACAATCTTTGGAGTTAAAAAAAAATAGAAAAAAGAAAATGTCTACTATTACTCCTCTTCTCCACCCCTACCCAATTATTCAAAGTTAGGTTTAATACTTCAAAGGAAAAAAATTTATCCACATTTGTAATATGCCTTAGCTAAATAGCAGTGTCATTTTTAACTTTCAAAAAAGTCCTGAAAATGCTCTTTCCTGATCAAATATTAACTATTTTTAAAAGGAATTTACTGCCAATAACAAATTCCACTTATTTCTCAAGAAGGCAGATTTTCTGAAACTAAATGGATTCTGGATGCTATTGGATTAATGAAAGGCCTTAATAACAATCAATCGAAGGAATGGAGGGAGCTAAACTATTTATTCTGAAGAAGAGGAGATTCAAAAGGGAACATGATATCTGTTCAAGTATCCAATATAGGAAAGAAATTAGACTTCTGCATAGTACCACCAGAGGGCGGTTGAAGAGACATTTAGGTTTGGATGTAAAGAAAAACCTAACATGATGAGCAATTCCATAATGGAACAGACTGCCATGAAAGGTCCTAGAAAGACAGGTCCCTCATTTTACAGCTAAGAAAACTGATGTCCAAAGAGTGACTTGTCCACAATGGCACGATAAAGGCTCTCATTCTAATTACCAGGGTTCTTTCTCATATTTTAATCATTATTGATTGATTTACTATGCTTCTATTGTTGCAGTTGGTCAATAAGTGTTAATTAAGAAATCTACTAGATGGGGGTGGCTAGGTGGTGCAGTGGATGGAGCACCAGCCCTGGAGTCAGGAGTACCTGGGTTCAAATCTGGCCTCAGACACATAATAATTACCTAGCTGTGTGGCCTTGGGCAAGCCACTTAACCCCATTTGCCTTGCAAAAAAAAAAAAAACCCCTAAAAAAAAAAGAATCTACTAGATGGCAGATACTGTTATAAGAAATAGGAATACAATGAAACTACTCTTCTTTCCACTATACACTTTTTCAGCCTACTCTGCTAACAGATATTGGTGTCAGTGTGGATCCAGTTCTGGACCTGGAGTTAGGAACACTTTTAATCCTCATCAATTTCTTCATCTGTAAACAAGGATGATAACCATCGAATTCTCTTGACTGAGGGGAACTAAGACTTGTTGGAAACCTCATATCCAATAGTGGAGGTGTAATGATCGTAGTCATATATTGGAAGCCAAACCAAGAGCAAAGAAATTTACTGGCATGTTAGAGAAGACTGTTCAATGATAAAAACTTCAATTTCCTATGGTACAGATTTGTTTTTTGTGATTTTTTTTTCTGGCATACTTAGATTGTAGCATTTCGCAGGAGAGGGAAGAGTAGAGAAAGCCAAGGAAAAGGGAGTAACAGGTAGCTTCTGGAGGGGAATATGTGCCACAACTGGCACAACTTATCAGAATGAGAAAACTTTCCCTTCCAGGGCAAGAGACAAAGGGAGGTAAACAAATACTTTTACAATTGTGAAAGTCTACTTGGCCAAAAAACTGCAGGTGTCTCTTATCTGAGAATAGCTGTTCAATAGTAGATAAGCCTATACATTTGACCTTACAGAGTTCCTTCTCTTGTGTTTCTCTTCAATAGTGGTTAAAGATGTTCAACTATTAAGTGGCTAAATATTTTCAACTATTGAGACCACCAAGTAGAGGAGGTGGGGTAGTATTTCAAGATGTCCCGAAATGACTATGGTTCTTGTTTCCCCCTGCATAATACTCAAAAATACCTGCCTTCAATGGGTTGTGATGAAGTTCAAGTGTACTAAAGGTAACCTATTATTCTGGTTCACCAATTTGTGCAAGCATGTTTTGTTGGATCCTATATACATCCCTTCCTGTCATCCAACAATAACATTTCTGCAAACGAAATATCAGATCACAATTTTCTACATGTTCTCCTTAATGATGAATCTCTGACTAGAATTCCAGACCCGATTAACATTTAATGAAATGAATCTTGCATATTATCTATATGACTAGTAATTATTTTCAAGCAATCTCTCCTGGGGGGGCAGTTAGTAGCACAGTAGATAGAGCACGGGTCCTGAAGTCAGAGGACCTGAGTCCAAATCTGACCTCAGACATTTAATAATTACTTAGCTGTGTGACCTCAGGCAAGTTACTTAACCCCAATGCCTTGCAAAAACAAAGACAAAAACAAAAAATTTCTTCTGAAATAACTGCATTTCATATTCAGGACCATACACTGACCCAATGGAAGTAGTATGGAGAAGAGTGATTAAATGAATGAATGAATGACTCTATTCTCCAGGATAAGCTGAACAATTGTCTATGCTTCTGAGGTGATCTTTGACCAAAGAAACAGTAGCAAAAGTCAAACAAAGCTAGCATGTACCTATATATCTACAAGGAAGGCTTTATCTAAGTCTTGCAAAGTTTTTTATATGCCTTTTCTTATGTGATCCTCACATACAACAACTCTGCAGGTCCATACATGGTGTCAGAGAGGGGATTCAAACTTATCTTACCTGTCTTCAAATCTAACACCCTCAACATGCTATACTTCCTCTCAAAAAAGAGAAGTCAAATGGGGAAAAATTTTCCATCCAATATCATTTGGTTTACGCTGTAAAAAAACTGAATCTGATGCCATTGAAATCTCAAGGCCAATAACACTTGTAAAGCCCCATAAGTTCTAACTTAATGGGAGCCAATTTGTCCTTACTCTGTTGAAACCCAGGACACATGATTTAATGTTCTCAACTAGGGAAGATTTTCAAAAAAAATTCCTGAATAGGAACCGCTTCAACAACCCTACAAAATCTTCAAGGAAATAGATTCTGCTCACAAGTGAATCCTCCAAAAAAAGTCACTAGGTTATATTTTATATATAAACGTTCATGGATTATTACCCATTTTTCACAAGCTCTATCCAACCTAATGCTTACTCTGAAATATCAAAGTCAGTCATCACAGAAAACACAAAAGTCAGTCAATCTCATTTGCTTTGAAAAAGAAAAATTGTCTTTTCAATTAACAACAGGGCAAGACTGGGGAGCCCATATGAAACTACAACTTATGGAACACAATCAAGGCACTCTGTATACATCTCTGAACATAAGCAAGTGTTACATTATGTTCTAAAAACTCTGAGATTCAGGACCTAAAAAGAATTTGAACAACTCTCATTTTGGGGCCTTAATGGTATAACTAATCCATCAAACATTCCTACAATGGCAATCACATAAGAAATATGTTTGTGTGTGCAGGTACACATACAGGAGAGACAGACCCAGTACACACAGTGTTGTTCAGTGACATCAAACTCAAATATTAACAATCCCTGTAGTTTACTGACTTACAAATCCATAAATTAACATTATCTGTGCTGTATAGTCATTTTTTTGGAGAAGGAAATGGCAAACCAAGGAAGCCCCAGATGAGTCACAAAGCACTGGATACAACCAAAAATGACTGAGCAAAAACAACAAAGTGTATTTTTATTTGTTTCACCAAATTATTTCCTGCTCACTATTTTTGGACACCCTTTGGATTTCGCAGAGCAGCCAATACAACATCTCTGTTTTAGATAGTGGATAAAAGAGCCGGCTTCAGAACCAAGAAGACTGGCTTTAAGTCCTGTTCTTATTGACTGTGTGACTGTGGGTAAGTCACTTAACTTAAAAGAGCTCTAGGAAGCTATGATTAGTCACCGTAAAGAAAAAGAGTTTTCTTATCTAGAAGTTGCCCATGCAGGTGAAATCACAAGTTTGGTCTCTATCCAAACCCCCACCCCCAACAAAACAGAGACCAGGACTTAGCCAAACAAATTTACTGTATTATATTGGAACATACATATATGTATGTGTGTATGCATATACATATTTCATACACATATATGTACATGCATGTGGATACACATAACCCTCTCTTTTAAGGATAGCTCAATTCTCAGGAGATACTTGACTCTACTTGGATAAACTTTGGCATCTGATCCAGAATCATTATGAAAACTCTCATAAAATTACCATTACTATAAAACTATAAGGCATGCTTGCCTCTTATTTCCTCCAAAAAATTCCAGAAAAAAAAGTGTAATAAACCATGCTTATCTCTCAGGTTCTCTAAGAAATTCCAGGACAAAAAAAATTAGAGAATATAGGGGTGAGAAATTCAAGATCCTTCCACCTCCTCCCTCCACCCAATTTTGATTTTCATGGTTTGGGGCCACTTAAAAATGTACTAAGACAGCACAAATTCAGAGATGGCACAGATATCCAAAATGTGATGCTTAAATGACTACAATGTCTATGAAAAATTTTCCTCTAATGGAAGAAAAATACTAAACAGCTGCTACAATAACTGCATCTAGATCAGAGGTGAATACATGGAGGGAAAAACTCAGTGTAATAAACTATTTTGACACTATTTCTAGGTATACCAAATTTATTGACTCCCTGTTGTAAAGTATTAATGAAATGCTTACATGTTCCAGCCACTGTGCTAAGTGCTAGAGATATGAAGAAAAACAAAAGCTATATAAAGTCATCTTTGGAAAGGTGCTACTGGAGGTCCCACAAGTTCCCCCAGGGATAGTGTTCTGTTCACTACTTTCATCTTGAAAAAATTCCTTGACATAGCAGTAATTAGTACGCAAATCAGGTATTTTTTTTTACATCTTTTAAATAGTACTCTAAGCTGCACCCATTTAATACTGAGTTTATTTCTCTCTCTGAACTGATAATTGCTTATGGTGACTTAGATCATTATCAAATGATACCCCATCTAATCCCTACACATTTTGTCTTGGGTAAGAAATACTCATTCTGTTTTGAGTCTTCAAATCCCCACCAATTTGTCCACCCTTCTAGGTAGGTATTCGAGTTCAACATGCTCCTACAAACTTCTTTTAATTTTTATTTATTTTGAGTAATGCAATATTTGAACATTAAAGAATCTGAGATTTCCTGGTATATTTGTAGAAAAAAATTATTTGGAATTTTTCTAAGAGAAAAGTTATCATCCAAATGAGGAAAAAAATATAAATTGTTCCAAAAAAAGCATAGACACAAACCATTGAGAGTAGAAACAGAATGCTGAGTCTCAAGTTTTTAGGAGTCATGGTCTACTTATGCCTTCCCTGAGCCATGTCTTTGTATTCATTTATTTGCCCATGTGTTATATTTTTTAGTAAAATCTAAGTAGTACCCTACAGATCACTCAGGAAGGAATCTCTTTTTAGGAAAAAAATAAGATTCTTGCACCCAAGCTGGGTATGACATGAGCCAACCAATGTAGATTAGGCATCAAGTCTACTGTCCCCTGGGAAGAACTAAGGGAGCCCAGCAAGGAATGGGAATATTAAAGGCATGTCAATTAAGTAATGAGATTAGAGTGATACCTTGGAAGACTTGTATAAACTGAGGCAGAGGTAGAATGAAGTCAATATAACCAGAACCACCATTTCTATAATAACCACAACAATGTAAAAGAAAGCAACTTGGAAAGACCAACACAATGATCCTTTAGTACTCCAAAAAATTGATGACAAAATATGCTTCTCATTTCTTGGTAAAGATGTGATGGATTGCAGGTAAATGTGCTTCTTCTTGACTATCCCTAAAAAAATCAAAAACCAAACTAACCAAACAAAACAAAAATGGGAAAGCTCTGCTTGTGTTTGAGTGTGTGTATGTTTGTAGAGAACATCAATAAAATAAAAAGCTATATGCAGAAAAAAGCCAAAGAAGGGTCAAACAAGACAATATTGCTGCTACATTAAATTTAATGTATATTTAAAGGAACAATCTGTTTACAAGGGATTCTGGCTTTTGTATATATGGAAATGTTCACTTCTGTTAGTTTTTTATATCATATTTTTTTAAAAAAAGGATGCATGATGATTTCTTGTGGGATTTAGGACACTTCAGTTGACAATCCTGTTTATATTGGCTTCCCAAAGAATTAGGCAGTAGTCAAAGTTTGAATAAAAGGTCAGCTTCCTTACTCAATTCTGCTTTATATTCCAATGATGAAGAAAGCCCCAGATAAGACTGGGATACAATCTTGGGTACCTATTATCAAACAATCAATAAAGCCAAAAATATTTACTTAGTTCCCATTATATTTTAAAAACTGAGGCAGATACCAGCAAACCTGAAGGTCATCATCATAATTACCCCTCAAATTCCACATCCTGAGAAGAGATAAATTAAATATGTAATTTCTCTAAATTTAAATTCATGGGACCAAACATTTGGGTTCCAAGTTCAACAGAAGAAAATTCAAAGAAGTTATACTGATACAAAAGTGTAGATACAAAGATTCAAACCTAAATCCACTGCTGACATCTGAATTCCCTAGCATCCAAAAATCTGCCTTAATTTGCAAGTATCTGGTATAAGCACTACTCATTTAGTGATGCAGATCCACATTTCAAAAGGACCAGGTTCAAGTTTAATAAAGAAAGGGATCCTAGTAAGAGATTGAAAGGATCTATGCTTATCCCCATTTAGTATGATTAAGTTACTGTGTAAGGATATGCCAATCCTGTCTTCTAGCTCTAAGGCATGGGTGTCCAACCTTTTGGCTCTTCTGGGCCATACTGTCCAACAAAAACTTATCAAGGACTGCATATAGAATTTAATATTTATTTATGACTACAATGTAACTCATATAATCAATGAATATGATAATGCCACATGAATGGGCTTGGAGGGCTATACACACACACACACACACACACACACACACATATATACACCTTCTCTAAGGGGTACCTAAGGGGAAAGAAAAGGATAGCAGGGGTTCCTCTAAGGAAGTTTATTCCCTCCTCTACACCAAGCCTAGTAAAAAGTTCATACAACTTCAAGCACCAAACACTTCATGTTGGCCACTACCCAGTTTCCAACACATAACTTCCAGTTCAGTCAAAAAAAAAAAAACCAACTCAGGATCAAAAATCAAATTCCCTGATCCTACTTGTTACAAGAGAGAATTTTCAATATTTCTCATTTCTTTGGGGGAGGGGGGTATAGTATAATTCTAATATAGAGTTATTTCTACATTATTTCTAAAATTCCTTTTCAGTAAATTATGATATCTTGAATAGGTGTGTATAACAAACTTTGGCTCCATTATCTATAAAGAGTCACATCACAATGAGACCATCAGTCAGAAACATGCCTACCAAATATCCATGATATATTATGGGTGGGTAACTAGGTCTAGGAAGACTGAATAAATCTCCATCATCCAACTATATGAACTAAATGGCATAAATTAGAGAGTACTGGATTCATACTCAGACACTCATCAGCAAGGTGAAGTTGGGCAAGTGGCTTAATTGCTGTGTGATTCAAGTTTCTTCATCTATAAAATGAGGAAGTCAGACTCAATGACCACTAAGGTTCCCTCTAGTTCTAATTAAATGATTCAATAAATAAAGTAGAGGAAAGGGAACATGTAGAGGCTATCTACACCAATGATACTCCCATTTGGGGATGAAGGCCACCAGCTAAGATCACTAGATAGACAAGCTAGTTTGCAAAGGGCCTGGGGGATTCAAGATGAGTAAGAAATTAAGTCTTGCTGTGAAGAGATATTAAGCTTCTCTCTCTCTCTCTCTCTCTCTCTCTCTCTCTCTCTCTCTCTCTCTCTCAAAAAAAAAAAACTCTACACAAATATAGTCAGTGTTAAAGTCATCAAGTGCCAAACAAACTTTCCCAAATGTCTTCTTGCAATTATTTCTATTCAAACTAGAAAAGAAAAAAAGTCTCTGTGGTTCAATTTAAAATGATTTGTAAAAATAACATTTACTATTAATATCTGACAATATTGCCAATTAGTGGTTTAAAAGACTACAGTAGGAGTCAATTAGCTTTTCTTAAATGTACTGTATTAGAACTTGACAACTAATCAAAATAATACCTCTTATTAAAAAAAATTAAATGCAAGAGAATCAAGATGTGTTACAAGTTTGGCAAAACTGTATTAAACTGACAATCTGGCAAAATATGGATGAAGTGATCCTGAACATGTCAATGGAAGATGGAAAAGATCTCAACAGGGCTTCATGCAGCAATTTGTTCATTTGAGATTTTTTTTCTATTTCTTGAAGTGCAATGCTAACAAAGATGACTGCTTTTTGCTTTAGTGAAAAGTAATGTACCTCAACAAGAACTGAGAGAAATGAACATCCATCTGCTGCACTGTGCCATAATTATGGGAAACAAGTGCAGACTGGAGAATGAGTTTATACTGAGGAGAGAAAGGGAAGGGGAAGCCAGAAGGGGGAAGATTACAGATATCAACCTATGATTACATGACCAGACAGAAGACAAACATACATAGTACAAAGAGTTGAACTGAATCCTTAACCATGGCTTAACCAAGAAATTTCAAATAAAGTTTATTTAGGGAACAAGATGAAGAGATGCATATCATGGGATTAAAGCAGGGAAAACTTTATCCTGATTTTCACAAAGAAGAGAAAGGCTGCAAACGCTTGAGGGATCTTCTGTTTCTGGCAAAATCCAAATACATATTATTGAAATTATGGTCAGTAAACAGCTAAAAAATCCTGACTACCAATTGGACAGAAATAAAACTTGTTGAATGTCAAGACCCAGAAAGCAATCAATCACTAGTGGACAATTGTGGAATGCTCCAGAGAGCTGTCCTTGGTCCTGTGTTAAGACTTCTAGTAGTCACTTAAGACAAAAACATTCTCTGTATTCTTATGGAAAATGTAAATGTCACAAAGCTATGAGAGAGGACTAACAATCTGGATAACAGGGCTGATGATCAGATTTTAAAAATATATTTATGTTAGAATGTTGGGTCATATCTATTATGAGCAAGTCTAGATTTAGACATTCATTAACTGTGTGACCCTAATAAGTCAGTTACTAAACTATTTGCCTCAGTTCCCTCAACTGTAAAATTAGCTAGAGAAGGAAATGGTAAATCACTCCAGTCTGTCAAGAAAATCCTATATGAAGTCAAAAACATTTCGATACAATTGAATAATAAGTTCCAAAAATTTAAGGCAGAGATTCTCTTTTGCCTCTTTTTACTTCCCTAGTTCTTAGAACTAAGTAAGTAGTACCCTTAATACAATCTTAGTATCTGACTTATCCTAGGAGCTTAATAAATGTTTACTGATTGACAGATTAAATTCAAATATATGAAAAGGGTTCCCAGATAGAAAACTTATTTAAACTTACTTTTCTGGGCTCAGAGAACAAGAAGAAAAGAAATGAGTAGTAGAAAGAGGCAAATTTGTACCTGATTTATGGAAAGACCTACTATACCAAAGTACAATGAGCTACCTTGGGAGGCACGGAGCCTTTTCTCACTAGAGCCCTTCTTCAGTCTAGATGGTCACTCATTGGGAATGTTTCCACTTCTGGAGAGGACTGGCCTTGCCAACTATGAGCTGTCTTCCAACTTGCAATGATTAAGAAATCCTTTGGATATAGACATCTGGCAAGCTTATCCTCCCTGGGAAACCCCAGAACTTGTTAATCTGCATTAGTTTGTTAAGTGGAAGCTTACATTTCCTAAATGGAAATGACAAGTGAGAAGATCCTTGATCCTAACTCTCAAGAATACTCAAACCTATTAGAGAACTCCAGGTTACTTCTGTTTTATGGCTACCAAAGGGATCCTTCTATCCATTCACATGCTATATGAAAGGATGAACAGTATGTTGGATGAAACAGAAAGTAAATAAGGCAAAGTCCCTACTCTCATGGTGTTTACATTTTGGTGGAAGAGAATAAACATATCTAATATATAATATTAGCTAATGTATAAAATAATATCTAATATATATATTAGTTAATTATAAAACCATATAAATGCTGAAATGAGGTCCATTGTTTGGCAAGAGTTCAAAAGAGCTAGAGATCAATTGGAATTGAGAGGAGTAAAGAAAGGTTTCACTGGAAGAGGCAGCACCTGACCTGGGTTTGGAATAAAATCCAACTCAACAAGCATTTCCTGAGAGTCTGTGCTAGGTTATATAAAAATAGAATTTCAATTCTCTGAGATGGAAGGAATGCAATTCAGGCTTGGAGAAAGCAGGAAGGTGGGAAAGAAAAAAGCAGTATTTTAGGGATGGTAGTTTGGTTGGGAGGAAGGACCTGGAGATAAAAAATGAGAGAAGAGTGAAAATGTACATTATTAAATTACAATTAAAAATTACTTATTAAAATGATTTCTGAATTGAGCTGAAGGTAGCTTGAGGAGATGAAATAATCTGAATTTTATTTAGTAAATCACAGAACTAATACCTGGAAATAGAGAGCTGTTAAGAAATTACTGAAATACCTAATTAATGAAGTCTTGACCTCAGAAATTTTTCTCACAGATTCATATTTGGCTACCTATATCCAAAAGAACCTGCATTCATCATATTTTTTAACATGACAATGGGTTTAAGTGACTTGTCCAAGGTCACACAGCTAGGTAATTATTAAGTGTCTGAGGTCACGTTTGAACAAGTCCTCTTGAATCCAAGGCTGATGCTCTATCCTAGCTGCCCCCTATATATGCTTTTAAATGACCCAACATGACTAAATTGGAAATAAATTTAACGTGATGGTGTATTGTATAACCTATATCAGCCTGTTCGCTGTCTTGGGAAAGGGAGAGAGTAAAATCTGAAATTAAGAATCTTATGAAAATGAATGTTGATGGGGTTAAATGACCAATCTTAATGGACTCGCTCATTTCATCAGTACAACAATCAGGGACAATTTTGGGGTAGCTGTGATGGAGAATACCCTATGTATCCAGAGAAAAAATTGTGAAGTTTGAACAAAAACCAGACTATTACCTTTAATTAAAAAAAAAAAGTTATTATGTAATTTTGCTATCTCTTATATTTTATTTTTTCCTTAAAGATATGATTTCTCCCTCAACACATCCAATTTTGATCAATGTAAAGACTATCAGACTGCCTTATGTGGTAGGGTGGGGGCAAGATTAGGGGGAAAATTGTAAAATTCAAAAAAAAATTTAAAAAAATGAATGTTGAAAATTATTTTTACATGTAATTGAGAAAAAATTCTATTAAGTGAAAAAAGTAATTAACTGAAGTGACCAAGCCAACATGAAAGCTTCATTGCTTGATATATGATTATGATGGAACACTATCATGCTCTAAGAAACAGTGACTTGGCTGATTTTAGAAAAACATAGGAAGACTTGTATGAAATGAAGAGTGAAATGAGCGGAATCAAGAAAATGTAACAATATTATTTGCAAAATAATTGCGAACCAAATGAGTATTACAAATACTCAAATCAACTACAAAAAGACCTATGAAAGAAGATGCTATCTACCTCCAGATGAAGAAGAGATAAATAATATGGTTTTACAAATGGCTGTGTCAATTGGTAGCCTTCTCTAGCATGGGATGGGGGAGGGAGGGAGACAGTTTGAAACTTAAGATGTACAAACAAAAAAATAATTTTGAAGAGCAACAAATAAAAAATAAAGAGAGCTTCATTCCTGATCCAGGAATGTACTGTATTGTTATACTGCTTCCAATAAATGAAAGACCAAAGTTGAGAAATCTATCTCACTATCCACCATCTCATGCCCTTTGCATGCACAATCTGTATTAATTATTTGTGTGTTAACAGCTGCAACTATACTTCATGCTCTGCACTTGGTTGGCCAGGTTCAAAGAAGAAACAGTGCCAAATATTCAGGTGCTCGGGCAATAATTATCAAGAGTTAAGTTCATTTGGGAGGCAAGTTAAAAAAAATTGCAGGCTGCTGTTTGTTCAGAGATGTCCTAGATGGTCAACTTCTAATAGACCGGGTCTGCTAGTCAAATCTCCAGGTTTGGAAGTAGGCAAGCCAGATCTTCCAATTACTCAGGATTAGGTAAAGTGACTGAGTACAAAAGCAAGCCCATCTCCAAACAGCACAAGTTACCCTATGTCTGCTAGCTTGGCAGCTACTTCTCAACTGTCTGCATTCATAAAGTCTGTAGCTCTGCTCAGAGTGAGATGTCCATGTGCTAAGGACCCTGACTGGCAGTACATTAAAATAACTGCTGTCCAGGGCAATGAGAAGAATTATTTAGATTGAATAAACTACAATCTAAGATATTCCACTACAACTACAAACATTAACCATCCAATAAAAGAGTCAGAAAAGGAAAAAGCTTATTTGTTTCAATAATTACAGGTTTTCAAGCATTAAAATGTTTATAATGTATATCTCAAGGCATGATGTAAATAATGTTTAAAATAGGGGCGGCTAGGTGGCGCAGTGGATAAATCACCGGCCCTGGAGTCAGGAGTACTTGGCTTCAAATCCGGTCTCAAACATTTAATAATTACCTAGCTGTGTGGCCTTGGGCAAGCCACTTAACCCCATCTGCCTTGCAAAAAAAAAATAATAATAATGTTTAAAATATCCAATATACATTATATGTCACAGATGGGAACCACCAGGAAAAATATAAAAATGGTCTTGAAAAATTTGGGGTTGGCTTCTAATTTAATTTTTTGTTTTAATTTAAGAGTTTTAAAACTGAATTTTTGAACACAGTTTCCATTAATATCACCGTCTTTTAATTCACTATGATTAGTCCTCTACCAGGTTAGAAAGATTTTGAGAAAATGGTCTGTGACCAGTTCTCTATTTGATGTCTAAGGGCTAGCATAGTTTAATCCAAAAAGTCATGTTACTAGAATGTTAGTAAATAGGTAATGATCTATAGTGGTGAAGTTAACCCTTGAAAGGGCAGCTAGGTGTTCAAGTGGATTTTTGCTGGGCCTGCAGTCAAGAAGATGCACCCACATGAGTTCAAATCTGGTCTCAGACACTTACTAGCAGACACAGCTAGTAGGTAATGCCCTGAGCAAGTCATTTTACCCTATTTGCCTCAGTTTCCTCATCTCTACAACTGAATTGGAGAAGAAAATGGCACACTCAACCCCATCAGTCCCAGTTCCTTTATTTGTCAAAGGATCTAGAGAAGGAAATAGGAAACCACACCAGCATTTTTGCCAAGAAAACTCCACAAGGGGTCACAAAGGGTCAGACAAAACTGAACAACAACAAAAATGACTGAACAACAACAAAACCCCTTAAAGATTCTCAACTGAGGAAAGGAAAGGCCTACAAGCTATGTGGCTGAAGGAAGTACCCATACTGACTAAATCCTAGGCCCTTTTAATACTAATTATTTTAGAAATACCCACAAACCTGTTCCTCCACACATAAAGCAATGATAAACTTCAAACTTTGCAAGTGGAAGCTTACATTTCCTAAATGGAAATGACAAGTGAGAAGATCCTTGATCCTAACTCTCAAGTATATTCAAACCTATTAGAGAACTCCAGGTTATTTCTGTTTTATGGCTACCAAAAGGATCCATCTATCCATTCACATGCTATATGAAAGGGTGAACAGTATGTTGGATGAAACAGAAAGTAAATAAGGCCAAGTCCCTTTCAAATCCCTTTAAATAAAGAGCAAATAGGGCAATCAGATGGAGCATTGGATGGAGTCCTAGAGTCAAGAGGACCTGAGTTCAAATCCAGATTCAGACACTTAATAATTACCTAGCTGTGTGACCTTGGGCAAATTACTTAATCCCATTGCCTTGCAAAAAAAAAAAAAAAACCCTCAAAAAATAAATTTAAATAGAGTCAATATTTCTATTTTTGCCTTCTGGATTTCCCTCCAAATAACATAAACTCCATGAAGGCATATTTTGTCCAGACTTGGGTCTTCTTCACTCTGGAGAGGCAGTGTTTCATAGTGGATAGACTAGGCCTTGGAGTTAGGAAGAACCAATTTTAAATCCGCCTCTGGAACACACTGATCATACAGGTCATTGAACTGGTCAGAGGTCAAGGCAAATCTCTAAGCCTACCAGTGGCATAAGCAGACAGAGCTTACTCTCCTGCTACAGGTTCCAACCAAGTCCCCACTATCTGGCCTAAAGGAGGTGCTTAAGAAGTGTTTGTTGATTGACACAATTTCAAACAATTCTAAGATTGTGCTCAGAAAGCCTAAGTCGCAGTCCCAAACGCGGCCCTAAATATGGAATATTTAGACAAGCCACTCATCTTTTCTGGGTCCTATTTTCATCATTCCTAAAATAACAGAGTCCAATGAGATAATTTATACAGTCACAAAAATGTGACTATTTCATGTATGTAGTAGACATTTGGAGACAATCAGAGTGACTTGCCCAGGGTCACACAGCTAGTGAGGTCAGATTTGAACTCTGATCCACCTGACTCCAGGACCACTGTTCTGGCCACAGCGACCCTATAGATAGTCATTTCTTTAGACATCAGGTGACACAATGGATAGAGTACTGACCTTCAAGTCAGGAGGAGGATGGGAGTTCGAATCAGACACTTGTTTCCTAATAGCTGAGTGACCTTGAGCAAGTCACTTCACCTTGACTGCCTCACATCCAGGGCCATCTCTAGTTGTCCTGATTCATATCAGGCCATTGGACCCTGATGGTTCCGGAGAAAATAAGTCTGGTAACTTAGCACAGCACCCCCCTCACTCTAAATCCAGTTCACATGCTTGTCATGGCATCACCATGATATGAACCATAAAAACTATTGCACGTGTCCTTCAAGTGAAGTAAGAACTTACCTCACCCATTAATTATGAAGAAACCATGATATTAAATGTGACCTATTATCATTAGGTAAATGACAAGTATGCCCTTTCACATATACGAAATTTCTTTGGGGAAATAAACTCACTATAGGGGTTCCTCTAACTTTAAGTAGTAATATTCCCTACTGCAGTGAAAATAAAATTTGATTTACAGAAGTTCTATCCACACAACTTTTCATGAACACATTTACTACATTTTGGATCATTAAGACCTTCTGACATCCTGATGTTTCTATATGATTCCTCACGCATATATTTTTAAACTGATAATCACATATATATTATCCATAGATTTCTTTTACACAATTGAAATATACTTGCACGCATGCACAACACACGCACACAAACACACATATATATTCCTCTATATCCTCAACAATTTCAGGGACTTAAGATTCCTCAACAGTTTCAAGGATGGGGGGATACAGAGGTACAGGGACAGGAGATGGTAGTAATTCCTTAATATCTAGGAAGCATTTTCAACAAAGAACAGTACAAATTAACCTGTTGGGAAAGGCTATGTATTCATGCAAATTAGGTTTGCCATACCTAGGAGAAACAATTTGTATGTGAAAACAAATCCTACCTGGTCTCCCATTTCTCAGTAGAAGACTTCTGGGAGGGAGATCAGATAAGTTAATGTTTAAGCAAACTAACTCGGCTGTGGAAGATGCTAAATCTGCCAGTCTAATGAAAGACTCAGAGGGACAATTTTTTTTCTGTTTTTTAGAAATAAGCAATCCTATCCTTGAAACTTTCAAATGATCTAACTACAGCATGTTGTTATCCCTTCCATGACTAATTACTAAATAACAATGCTCTTTGCTTCATTAGTGAAATCAATCTTCTGAGAGGAAAATTACTATAATAATACATACTAGCATATTAAGGACAACTACACTGGAACAGTAATTAATACACGTTTTAAAAGATGATGAAAGGATAGTATGAGTATCTTTCAAACAGAAGATCTAAAATATGAATTGCAAAGGCTTAAACTGAAGACAGGATAACTTTATGCAAAGATCTTGTCCCCCTCGAAACTACCACCTCACAAAGGACATCCGTAAGACAGCTGCTACCTTCTCTCCTACAGAGCATGCTCCCGCAGTGCCTGGTGGGGGCTGAAGGACCCTAAATGGCATCTGCAGAAGTCTAATCTCACTTTGTGTTGAATCACAAAGTAAACCAGTAACTCAATAGACACGTATACCTCCCCCCCCCCCCACCCCAGCAACCTTCTTTCTATCTTGTATTTATTATGTGTATATTGATTTCAATATATGCTGTCTCTTCTATTAGAACATCAGGTCTTTGAGACAGAAACTCATTTTTATTTTTCCTTTCCTAACCTAAAGGCTTATAGCAGAGTGTCTGGTACAGAATGAGCATGAAATAAAAGCTTGCTGATTGATTCAAGCTATGTTGAGAGAATATACATATATACAAACAAAATCTTGAGTTCTCCCTGGTCCAGTGGCCAGTAAATTTCCAAGTCCTTTGTCTTTTACCTCCATAAATAACCTTAAAAAAAATGCAGGGTTAGTGAGATTACATTTGAGCATCTTTCTGCTACTTTTATAATGAAATATAAAACAATGCAATGCAATACTATTCTATACCATACTATACATAATGTGAGGGGATTCAGTCAGCTAGGTGACACAGCAGTAAAAATGCCAGGTCTGGAGTCAGGCCTGAATTCAAATCTAATCCTACCTGGGATGACCTGAGTTTGGGTGACCTGAGCAAGTCATTTAACCTTGTTTGCCTCGGTTTCCTCATCTGTAAAATGAGGTGGAGAAGGAAATGGCAAACCACTCCAGTCTCTTTGCCAAGAAAACCCCAAATGGGATCATGAAGAATTAGATACAACTGAAAATGACTGAACAACAGCAAAATAATATAATAGGATACCATAAGCTCCTATAAAAGTTTTAGTAGCACTCTACATAGTAACAAAAAAAAAATCTCAAAAAAACCAGATAAAAGAGAAAAAACTGAAGCAGAACAA
Source organism: Macrotis lagotis (assembly GCF_037893015.1). Taxonomy (NCBI): domain Eukaryota; kingdom Metazoa; phylum Chordata; class Mammalia; order Peramelemorphia; family Peramelidae; genus Macrotis; species Macrotis lagotis. The sequence goes on along the minus strand of NC_133663.1, from coordinate 73,252,409 downwards.
ACCATGGTATATGAATATAGTGTACATCAAAAACTAAGAGTACAAGGAATTGGGACAAGCAAAGGGTAGAAAGCACAAACAAAAAAATCATATACACAATAACACTACAGTCACATAAATATGATCACCACTAAAAAGATAGTTGAATTCTGATGAACCGTAATGAGCCATATCAGTTCCTATCAACTGATAATAAAACACATCACCATCCTTTCAAGAGAGAAGTGGGAGGAACACAAATGTGGAAAGCAGATAAGGTCAAAGTCATTGTGTCACCTGTTTTTACTTAAGTATTTTTCTTTGTATCAGGGGAAGGTATTGGTATAAAAACAAGACATTAAAAATTTTTTTAAACTTTGATATATATAGTATATATAAATATATATTTATCTATTATTTATGTACTATACATACATTTATATAGTTACATGCATGTTATTTACATATCATATATGTATGCATACACACATATAAAACAATGCATAGATACACATGTATGTTTGAGTGTGTTTGCTGTGTGTCTGTGACCCTGGGGACTTCACCCTGACTGCCTCTCATCCAGGGCCATCTCCAGTCATTCAGATTCATATCCTGGCCACTAAACCCAGATGGTTCTGGAGGAAAAAGTGAGACTGGTGACTTAGCACAGCACCCCCTCACTGAAATCAAATTCATGGGCTAGTCATGGCATCACCTCCCAGTTGCCATGATTTTCTTCAAGAACAAAGTATGAACATCATACATACAGATGAATAAGGAAAAGTCCCAATAAATTTCGCTTCTGCAGTTTTGAGAAATCATTAAAGTTCAGAATCATCTTATTAGTCATCATTCCTGAGATATTATTGATATTCCAAAAATATATTTTAAACTTTTATTTCAACTGATATCCATTACAGCAAGCTTACCTTAATAGAAGCAATATGGAGTGGAGTCTCTCCTCTATGGTTTCTCTTGATGGTCATAGGGCTAGTGGGAGACATCTTCACGGCAGAAGGACTAGACACCATCCATGATTGACAAGGGCTATTCATTATGGATGATGATGGACTACCAGAAGATTTTGAGGGGGAAAAGTTAATAGAGTCATTTAATACATCACTGATTCTTGCCGTTAATAATGGGTCATCGACTCGACTTTTGGATATGGGAGATGAGGCATTTTCTTTAGATGGTGGAAACGACTCTAGGGGACTAGCTTGACAGATGGATGGTCTTCCAGCTCTCCTCTGGCTTCTTCTTCTGGGTCTTTTAGAAACAGGCACTGCAAAGGAATCAGGGGACTGTCTCTCATGGGTTCCATCATCATTCAAAAGCAGCGATGGTTCTGATGTAAAACTATTCTCACCCAGAGATTCCACACGAGCTGATGCTACCTCACTCTCTCTGTCGATTTCTACAGACTCTACTTCCATGGACAGGGATGGGCAGATCTCATTTGCCTTTTCTGCAGGACTGGCCTCTATGACAGAGGCATAACTCAGTAAATCTACACCATTTACTTCTGGGGTCTCGAGAGTAGAAGGCTGGATACAAAATGAGACTGATTTTTCTTTGACCTTCTCACTGGAAGTCTGACCCTCCTCCAAATTCCATTTCTTATTAATTTCAGCTAAACTTCTCTTTTTCTGCTTTTCTCTAGTTTTTCTGCTTACTTTTTTAGGTTTCTGAGGAGAGTCTTGTTCAAGAGAAGAGGAAATAAATTCAAAAGACTGATAAATCTGATCATTCTCAACTGGTTGCGGCCGAGTCTGCACTGAACTTTTATTTAGGACATATCTGACCTTCTTGCTACGAGGGCTAAACCACATTTTTATGAATTTTTTACTGTTTTCATCTTCATTGGGTGAAGTTCTTATCCCAGATGTACTTTCTTCCAGCCCTGATAGAAGAGGAAAAAGAAAATTATAAATAAAGTAGAAAAAAATCTGCTACAAGGGGCAGATTGTACAAATGACATACATTCCTGGTTCTGCCAGTGGACATGGCTCCAACAAGTAAACTCTACTTGCTTCTCCTTCCATCCATTACCATTCTTTTAATTGGGAGGTTATCTCCCCAACAGTCTACTGTGAGATTCAATTTAGTACACATTAAATACTTTGACAGCAGAGAATCAATCCACAAGGATATATTAAGAGCTTATTAAATTCCAGATTCTAAAACAATCACAAGTTACAAATCAGATTAAACAGGCAAAATAGTGGCAATTATGATGAGGAAAAGTAATAGATCTGTGACTGTAAATGTTTCTTTTTAGATGGGCAGCACTAATCCCCCCCAAAATTAATATGACAGGTAGTCAGATTGAACAGTCACATTGGAAAGTATTGTTATCATTTTCATGGAAACATTTTAGGAACATAATACATGGCTAAATTCAATCTCATAACCATTACTTAAATGTATTTCCCCTAGCACAGACCCTTTCCCAATATACTAACCTGAAGATTCATACCTTTTCCAAAATTTTGCCCTCAAAATTCTTTCCATATTCCCTACTTTACTTTTTTCCCAAATAGCAACTTCAGCCAATATTTTTGCTACAAAATTCTTCTCTATTTTTTTCCCCTAAATATCAACTTGAGTGAACATTGACTTCTCTGTTATTTTATAATCTTGCCTGAGCAGACCATGAGCAAATGAAAGGGGTAACTGGTTACTAACCCTAGGCTGGGGTACTAGGGAGGAGATTTCAATTCTCTTAGCAGCCTCTCACTAACCATACTTCTTTCTACGTTTGACTGTGTCCCCCGACTACTCTCCAACCCTGTAGGGAAAGGGGAATAAGTGGTTGCCTGGTCCTTTTTCATTTGAGCTAAAAAAAACAACAACTAGACATCAAACCAAAAATTTGAAAGGCGAGACAGTTTTCAATGTAAGCATCACCGTCCCAACATTTTGCTATTCATCTTCCTTGCTTCTCCCTTCAAGCCCCCTTAGATGGAAAAGGGGGGGGGGGGGAGATAAAGGGATGGGAAATTACTAGGGGAGAAAATCTTTGAGCATCTAACTCAACCCACTACCACAAGCAAAGTTCCTACTGAGAGAGCATTTGGATGAAGGGAAGAAGGTAGATTGATAAGAGGTTGTTATGTGAGAAGTAAAGGAAAGCATAAGAAAAGGCAAAATAACAGGGGAGAGAGAAAATAGTATAAATTAAAGATCATTATCAACTGCAAGGATAAATCAATTTTCTGCCAAGGTCTGCTACAATTAAATCAATTCTCTCCCTGGTGTTGATCATTCTTTTCTGATGCCCAAATGAAGATGATGTGTTATTCAAAGTTCCTTCTTCCATTTTTTTTTGGGGGGGGGGGAGTTTGCAAAGTAATGGGGTTAGGTGACTTGTTCAAGGTCACAGTCCAGGGTCGGACACACTGCACCACTTACCTGGCCCTCCTTCCTCCATTTCTAACATTAGGTGAACAGAACCACAGATTGAAAGCTAGATAGAAACTCAAAACCCCCTTCCCTTTAAAGAAGGGAAAAATGAGGGCCAGGCAAGTCAATTCACTCAAGAACAGAGATCAAATTTGACTCAAGATCCACTGAAATCAAAGCCAGTCTATACCACAATGCTTCTTTGATGCGTGCATGGGTCTCAATTAACTTTTTTTTTCAAGTCAAATGGGGGTTAAGTGGCTTGCCCAAGGCCATACAGCTAGGTAATTATTAAGTATCTGAGGCTCGATGTGAACTCAGGTACTCCTGACTCCAGGGCTGGTGCTCGATCCACTGTGCCACCTAGCCAACCCTTCAAGTTAACTTTTTAACAAACAGGACTATCTTTGTGGTAATTGGCTTTAGAGTTACAGGACCAGATTCAAATCCTGCTATGTGCTTATCACCTGTGTGATTTTGGGCAAGCTATTTAAGAGACATAAGAGACAGGTGGCACAACAGGACAGCACCAGACCTGGAGTCATGAATACCAGAGTTCAAATCCAACTTCATTAAGCCTGTGACCCTTGACAAGCCACTTAATCTACCTACCTTAGTTTTCTCATCTGGGAAAAAAAGAAAATATAATAGTAGAAATATATTTTAAATACTATTTGTTATATATATTCCAATAATTCTCTAATATATATTACATATTATTTGATGTCATTTAATTCTTTGATGTCATTAATATTATGACATAATATATTTTATGTTATTTAACAGCAATTACACATATAGTATAACAATATATGTAAGTAATTATTCACAAGGTTGTGTTGTGAGAATAAAATGAGATGATACTTATAAAGCACTTGGCATACCATAAAGAACAATAAAAGTATTAACTATTATCATCACCATCATCAACATTATTATTATTGTTGTTGTTGTTGAGGGGGGTGGGTAAGATTTCTGATACCCTCCCCACTTCTAAATTCTATTATCTTTTCTTCTTAGGAGGTACTTTTTGCAAACATTTGTATACATAATAAAAATAAATTGTATACATAATACAATGCAATTATATATATACAATAAAAATAAATTTGCACGTGTGTGTGTATATACATATATATGTAATGAAAATAAACTCTCTCATGCCCCACTCAAGGAGACTTCAAAATAACAAAAAATTGATTGTCTAGTCCCTGTCACTACTAGAACCTAGTAGCAGAGTATGAGAAAAATAAACATGGATGATGGATATTTGCTCCAATTTATTCAATGTAAAATTCTCAAGTGTATTTATTCTTGAGTTACTCTTTGGTCCCTCTCTCGGTTATAACACAAAGTTAATTTAATTCTTTTCTGGATTGAAACCTCTTTACAATATGCTTCTTGCCTTTCAAATGCTGGCAAGGGAATTAGGAGCTGAGATGTTATTTCTAATTTCCCTCTGGATATTTTGTATTTACACAATGTATTTCATGGCATTTTTTTTACCTGTTTAAAAAATATTAATGCATCTAGGTTGGCAGGCTGAAAACTCCAATCTAATCTAAAGTCTAAAATTAGCCAGTTTCTCTTTTCCCTCCTTCAGCTAATATTTCTGCTTTCATTTCACCTTAAAGCTAGAATAACTTTTAGAAGTTTACAAGGAGGTTAATTGATTTGTTCAAGATTTTGAGTAGCAAGTGTAGTAAATGTTTGAGACAGGATCTGAACTCATGTTCTCTGACTGCCAATCAAGAATTACCTCCACTACACTACCCTGCCACTGTAATGGTCACAATCACTTTTAATAGTAAAATTAAGTAAGTCAAAAAGTAAGCACTTGTGACATATACAGAAACATTTAACTTATTTGTCTCTGTAATAGTATATATTTATTTGAACCTGAGTTCAAATCCTGCCTCAGACCCTTATTAGCTGTATGACATGAAGCAAGTTATTTAATCTTTCAGTTTCATTTTCCTCATCTATTAAAACCAAGAAAATTTCCATCTACCTCATAGGGTTATCTTGAAGCTCAAATGAGATAAATGGTTAGTGCTTTCTAAATCTTAAAGGACACTATAAATGTTATTATATACTATAGTGTAGAAAAGACAATCAAATGAAAATTAAACTTTTTCTACTGACATAATAACACTGCAGAAAAATTTTAGCTCACTGAATGGAAAGTTTGAAGGTCAGTTAATTTGTTGAATCCAAAGTGTGGTGTTCAAGACCTTCCTCAACTCAAAACCTTTCCAAGGCTCCCTTCTCTGCTAGTCTACCTTTCCTGCTTTATTTTCTTACTGAGTTCATGTACTTTTTTCCTTCATATTGTGAGGCTCAGAAAAAAAAACTATTACCTACAACATGTTTTCCCACTTAAATGCCTTTTCTAACCTTGTTCCCTGAATCTCACCATCACCTACAAATACTCCCTCATTTAATTTGCTGTCCTCCAGATATCCCTATGACTCACTCTCCTTTTCCTCAATTATTTTCTGACTCCACTTTGTTCCCACTTCCCTAGTCCCATCCTTAAGTTAACCAATTCAACTCTATACGGTCATCAACTCTCTAATCTCCTGTCTCCCTTGCCCTACTTCCCTCCCCCCCATCTCCTATCAAACCCCAGTTCTGAATCATGATCATTCCTGTTCACCATCTATACTCAATTGCTGAATCAAAATGTATGTAGATCACTTGAAAGGACAAAAAAACTGGTTTTGGTTGATTTGAGTTTTTTGGGGGTTTTGCCTTTTTTTCCCTTTGTTTTTATTCCCAGGGCTCAGCATACAAATGATGACTGTCTAGAAACTGAATGGGACTAGAAGAAATCACACAAGTATGCTATCTAGGTAAATTATCAATTAATGTCCAACTTCCAGAAAACCTCATTCTAAGTCCTTTTTATTTCTTCCTAATTGATTGCTTATCGTGCTTACTTGGAAATTATTCCAAACCTTCTCTCTCTCCTCCTCAGGCCTCATAGCCTTTGGCTTAAAACCCAAACTAGTCTAAACCTCTATTTCCAGACTTACTTCTTCCTCAATCCTCTTCATTGATCCCTTCCCAACACTCCCACCACCAATTAGGTAGTAAGCTTTATTGAAGCAGATAGTGGATAGTCAAGACTTGAATTTAAATCCTATCTCAAATACTCATTAGCTATGAGACCCTGGACAAGTCAATTAACCACTCTATGCCTCAGTTTCTTCAACTGTAAAAAGAGATAATAATGCAAAGCTGAAAGCATTGTATAAATGGTAGCTAAGCTTTTAGCTAAGTGCTACAGAAAAGAATAGCATAAATTAACTCACATGCATATCCTTACATATAGCTTCAGGTTTAACTCACTCAGGAGTGTTTCTGTTTAAAAAAAAAGAAAAAAAGAAGACTGGAAGACAGTTCAAATAGAAAGGATAAATTTTTAATGGTAGAATTGAGGTAGGCTGGTCCTTTAGCTAGGGTGAAAGATGGCCAGTCTAAGTGGTGTAACAAAAATGCATAAAATGTTACAAGATTCAAAGGAAGACCTCCAGTAGATTGGAGAAAGATTGGAGAAATCACCCCATCAATCATAAGCAAGAATAATCCAAGATAAGAAGACGTGAGTGGGTCAGGAATTGTACATATTTAGAAAACAACCATTTCATTCTTCAGACTATGTATGTGGCAAGCCAAGTCATGAGAGAATTCATGGGGAAATGAACCCTGGATTTGGACTCAGATGACCCAAGTTTGAATTCTGGTTCTTTGTGGTTTTGAATAAGTTACTCCTCTTTGGGCTTCAGTTTACTCATCTGAAAAATGGGGAGATTGGTCTATGTGGTCTCTTAAGTCTAAATCCTACTAGGAACACATATATGGGCTTGCCTATATATTGATCTTCACACACACACACACATATATGTATATACATGTCCACACATACACTTACACACATATACATATAGATGTACCTATATAGAACTCTATCACAAGGCTTTTCATGAAGTCCAATGCAAACAGATGTTCAATCTATAAAACTGGCTTTTCCCAACAATGGAAATGGAGACAATTTTTGGAGAAGACATTTTTATTTTCTCCAGGTTTTTAAAGGGTCCCTTCCTAGTTTTTTATATGTTCCTTCCTCATCAGTACTAAAGATAGACAGATAACACACACATATACATACATATATATGCACATATACATAGACATAGACACATATATACATACATACACACACACATAAAATATAATGGATTAAGGATGGGCGACATGAAGAGACCTGTGTTCAAACACTGCCTCTCTGGAAGTGCCTCATTCATATAAAATGGGCAGAGAACAGAAAAGGCACTGAGATTACACTGGAATGACTAAACAGTTCCCATTGGTCCAAATATTCTTTGATTTATTGAAATTTAAATGTTGTCTACTTAAATACTCTTACATATGTATCAAGAAGGGGAAAACAAACCTAACAATTTGTCCAGTCATTTTTCAATTATGTTAGATTCTTCCAAACTCCATTTGAGGTTCACTCAGCTATGGTACTGGAGTGCTTTGCCATTTCTTCTCTGGTTTATTTTACAGATGAGGAAACTGAGGCAAAGAGGTTGAAGTCATTTGCTCAGGGTCACAGAGCTATTAAGTGTCTGAGGCCAGATTTGACCTCAGGAAGACTCTAGATCTGGCACTCTGTCTATTGGACCACCCAGCTACCTATTTAAAATAAAACAGCAGAGCAAATGAATATATTTAAAAATAGCATGGTATGGTGGCTGAGACTTGACTAGATCTGAGGTCATGGTGCAGTGTCCCTTCATTTTCTGGTGACTCCGAAATTCTTGACACTGTATATTATAGATGAGTTCTCAAATTTCTATCAGCAGAAGCTGTTTTCATTCCAAAAATCCCTCCCACTGATGAAATCCTAGGTCTCATCTCCATCTACAAAGTATTTAGGCTTACAAAGTGTTGTCATTACAACACTAAAGTTATGCAATTCTAAATTTTTTTTATTTTATGTAATAATTCCTATTTGGTGAGACAATCAGGGTGAAGTGACTTGCCAAGGGTCAAAGCTAGTAAGTATCAAGTGAGTGAGGTCACATCTAAACTCAGGTCCTCCTGACTCCAGAGTCGATACTCTATCCCCTAACACCTCTAATTTATGTATGTTTTGTTTGTTTATTTTTCTGCATACAGGGATGGTTTTCAGCATTCATTTTTTGGTAAGGTTTAGAGTTCCACATTTTTCTCCCCTCCCCCTTCCCTTGATAATGAGTAATCTAAAATAGGTTCTAAATGTATAACTATGTTAAACATATTTCCATATTAACCATGTTGCTACACCTCTAATTTAAAAGGAATACAGGATCAGAGATCTAGAGGCAGACGGCACTTCAGAGGTTGTCCAAGTGTTGTCTAAGACCTTCATTTTACAGGTGATGAAAAAGAGAGGCAATTGACTTGTCCAAGGTCACACTCACACACACACACACACACACACACACACACAGACACAGAATCAGAGGGGAGATTTGAAATCAAGTCCTGCAGAGCAACTGCTCTTTCCATGATGCTATAATGTCTCATAAATAGCAAGCTCTTTCTATATGGTGGATAACCTTTCTCTAAATGTATTACCTTTCTATAGGGTGAATCACCTTTCTCTATGGTATATCACCTTTCTAAAGGGTGGATCACTTTTCTATAGGGTGACTCACCTTTCTATAGAGTGAATCACCTTTGTATAGCATGTATTACCTTTATAGTGGATTACCTTTCTATATGGTGGAAGAATCAAAAATCTAATATACTAATGTAAGTAATTTGATGAATCTCATCTTTTCAACCTGTCCATAATTTCATAGGGACAGGGTCTTAATCTGTTACATCACTGATATAAGAAACTTCCAGATGAGACATCTTCCTCTACCAATGCAGGCTGGCAGTTTTGCTACATCTGGAGCTTCTTGGAGGTGTCTAGGACATCTCTAAGGAGATTCTGTGACTTGTCACAACAGTCAGGTCTGCCTGAACAGAAGTCCCTTTCTCTACCCTCTACCCCACAGTCTCTACTGCTAGGAACCCATTTTTCATTTGCATGGTTTTTCTAAGATCTCACCTGTATCAGTTGTCTGATTTTTAGTCAGGGCACTTTCATCAAAAGTGTTTATTTTTAAAAGGGGGGGGGGTGCTGCTTACAAGATGAAAAGAGATCAGTCAAATTGACTGCACTACCTTTCTAGTCACAATTGATCTCTGCTCTAAGACCAGCAACAGAATCCATTTTCTAAATGAAGTTACAGAAGGCACTGCTGCTTCTCAAACAGCAAAAAAAATTTCTAACTCATAAAACTTCCCTGTGCTTATCAGAATCTTAACAACCACAACAAGCACGTCCATTCATTTTCATCATACCTTGGTAAAGATACTGGAGTGGTTTGTCATTTCCTTCTCCGGTTCATTTTACAAATGAGGAAACTGAGGCAAAGAGGGTTAAGAGACTTGCCCAGGGTCACAGTGGTATCTAAGGCCAAATTTGAACTGAGGTCTTCCAAACTCCTGTCCACCCCAGTAAATATTCCCCCAAAATACACTATAATCATTTCTCAATCAATAAGCCTTTATGAAGTTTGTACGATGAGGCAGATGTGAGGATACAAAAACAAAGCAGTCTGTCCTCAGGGAGCTTATCTATTCTGTCAGAGGAGGTAAGGTTTATAGCTCTGAGTATATTAAAAAAAAATACAAATTTGGCTAAGGGAGAGTAGCCACTAGCAGGCTGAGAAATCAAGGGAGGCTTCATGTGAGCAGAGCTTTGAAGGAAATGGCTCAAGCTGGAGGAGGAAAGGAATACATGTCTGGCACGGGAGAGAGAATGTCGGTCTTCTGAGCAAACAGAAGCAGAGTTGTTCTAGCCTATAGAGAACATACAGGGGAGCTAGAAGATAATACAATCTACAGACCATCTTACAACTTACTTAAGAAGACTCAGTAGACAATGTGGTACAAAAAAAAAAAGACCCAAGTTCAAGTCTATCTCCCATACTTGTAACCTGTGGGGCTCTGGGAAAGAGAAAAAGGATCAGGCATGGTCAACTAGTCCAAATTTGCCTGATCCTTCATGGAGATATAGTCTTCAATTATGGTTTTTTTCGTTTTAATAAATGTACTAGGCCTAAGTTTTCTCAATGTAAAATGGAGAAGCTTAACATGTACAACTTTTACCAGATTGTTCACTGCCGTGGGGAGGGTAGTAGAAAAATGTGGAACTCACAAGCTTGCACATGGATGAATGATAAAAACTACATTTGCATATAATTGGAAAAAATAAAACATAAAATGGAAGCAGATGGATTAGATGGCAAGCTTTATATCTACAATCCTAAAATCAAGAACAAGAGGCAACAAACAATCAAAAAGTCAAATTGATCCATTTTCTGATTTTTAGGGCCAGGGAGCTAAGGATGACTTTTACCTTTTTTTACATGCCCCCCCCCCCAAAAAGCAAAACCTATTGTAAAAATGTAAAAAATTTTAAAAATGAAAAAATAAAAAGTAAGTTCCCCAGCCCCTAATCTAGAACAATAGTTTAAAGACAAGCAGACTGGGGTCCTGTTACATTAAGTGATATGCTCAGTTGATGTGATTAGACCCAAGGTTTTCTCCATTCTTTGATAAACAACATATCCTTGGATATATGCAAATATTGAGGCCTTCAGTTAGAGCAGTCTTCCTAATTGCATAATGTATTTGTTTCTAAGAGACAGCTAGGACATCCAGTGGACAGATTCCTTAGAGTTTAGCCTCTTCCAGAGCCAAAGACACTATCTGTGTGAGCCCCAGACAGTCACTTCACTTGTTTACCTCAGTTTCTTCATCTGGAAAATGAACTGGCAAACCACTTTAGCAGTTTTGCCAAAAAACCCTAAATGGGGTCACAAAGAGTCACACACTATTAAAAATGACTGGACTGTTTCTAATGAATTGTTTCTAAAAAACATTCCCAATAAAATAAAATTCTGGCAATATTTATAACTGATTTATGTGCTATATACCAAAATATTATGGATGATATGTAGAATAAATGTAATATGATATAAATGTGATGAATGTGTCATATGATAAAATCATCATGTATATGTAAAACAAACAGCTGATCAGAAGAAACTTCTTTTAAGATCATTATTGTAAGTTAAAAAAGTCTCCTTGAAATTAAGACAAAAAGACCCTCTGGCTATGTATGATCTCCCCCCACCTATATGCATACCATACTTCGATTTTTAGTTTTATCTTCAAATTTCACTTCTGTATTGTTATATGAAAAGAAGTAAGATATAATGGTTGGGGCCTATAAATTAGTAATCTATAGATCAACTGACATTTTATTAGGTTCCATCTATATGCTCGTCATTGTGGTAGGTACTAAAGACACAAAAATGAACACCATAGTCTAGTGTCTGCTCTCAAGATGTTTAACATTTGGAGAGAAGCAACGTGTGCATATTTAAACAGAAAAACAGTATTTTAGGGAGGGGTTAGTGCTAAGATTTAGGGGAATTGGAAAGATCTTCATGTAGAAGGCAGTTTAGAAGGCAGTTTTTGAGCCAAATCTTAAAGGAATTAATGGATTCCACCAAGAAGTCATGACTTCAAGTTTCTTTCTCTTTCTCTCTCTCTCTCATCTGTTTATATTTGGAGGGGGAGGTACATTTCATACATTGGTGATTTCAATGATATCAAAGTCTGCCAATGTGGAAAGTCTCTATAATCAGGAAGAATTTGTATGATCTAATTTATGATCTAATTTATAAAGCATGGTGAGGTTAAATGATTTACCCAAGGTCACATAGCTTGAGTGTCTCACAGTAAAGACTACTGAATCCCTTACTTCTTTCAAAACTGTCAACTCAAATACCAACTTCTGTATGAGATCCATAAACTTATCTAATGCTTCTTATAACTATTTCAATGTGATTGGATTCTTTTGTAATCTTATATATTTTATTTCATACATTCTTCTGAGAAGGCTTCTTCACCAAACTCATTATTGATTCCAAGACCAATTCCCTACTCACTATGTCATGCAGCCTTTCATAGAACAATAGAAGGTAAAGAAATAAAGTTATCAAGATGAAAAACCTGAAATCCAAAGTATAAGGTAAGAATGAAGGGGACAGGATTGGGAATCACATAGACTGAGATTTTATGTCTACATTCAACAAGACTTTTTCACTGGAGATAAGGAGACTTTAAAAGAAATCTCTTTTGATAAAAATCTCCATCCTAGAGAGAAGGTCAAAACACAGAATATTCCCAGGATCTTTTTTTAAAGGGGGAGGGAGGCTGATTTAGAATTATAAAGATTCGATTTAACCCCTTAGCAATCATATACATGAATGCATGGGTAAAATATATGTATAAATACAAAGATACATTAAAGGTATAGAAAAAATTATATATGCATATATATAATAAACATGCACATGTACACATACAAAAGGTATAGAAAAGGTCATGTATGTATATACATCTATCTATAAAAGGCATAGTAAAGGCTATACACACACACACAAAAAGCATAGAAGAGTTTATGTGTATACATACACACATACATGCAAAAGGCGAAGAAAAGATTATGGGTGTATGTGTGTATATATGTATGTATGTACACACATACAACAAAAGGTATACAAAAGATTACATGGACATGCATATATGTATATGTATGTATGTGTATATATATATATATATATATACATAGAACCACACTCTCATAAAAAAAGACAGAAAACTTTACACTTCTCTAAAATCCCTTAAGTGTTTAAAACAGACTTAATTAAATGTTCCTACAGAAAAAAAAAACCCAAAGGCCTCAATCTACAGGGACAATAAGCTTTCTCCATTTAGCAATCAACTCTTCTTAAATTAAAGAATTGTGAGCATTAGTAGAGTTTAAATTTCCAATATTTAGCACAGTGCCTCCACCCAGGAGATGCTTAATAAATATTTACTGATTGATCGACTTTCTGGCTACAGTCTAATTCTACTAATCAAGTAATTACTAGGATTTTTTAAAATGCATTAATAATTAACAGGTACATGGTACCTAGGCACCCAAGAAAGAGCTGAGCCAGGCCCACATACTATACTGCTTCCCTTAGTATCTTAGCACTTAGCGGATGAGAGAAGACCTTGGCCAAACCTGACTGTGAGGTGTCTCTGTTTACTGGACAGAAACAGCAAAAACTTTTCCCCCAAGTCTGCTCTATTCACAGCTCTATCAGTGTTTATGAGCAAATATTCATGCAATAATATATTTTATGAGCATGATAATTTATCAGATGTGCCTCATTCATACAAGTGTTCTCTCTATCGTAAAATCAAAACTAAATTTCTTAATACTGCTGTGAAAAACAAAACTGCCCTCCTTGAATTTACTCATTTCAGGATAGATAGCTCTCAAATATTGAGAGCTAGGGAGTTACTTTTCCAAATTCTTCCTGTAATGCAATAATAAACTAGAGAGAAAGAGAGGCAATTAGAAAATGCAGTTCAGCTATCATTAATCTGCATCAAAGAGGTATAACGATGTACATTGTGTGCCTTTCCAATTACTCTCCATTATGGGTTTCACAACAGAAGTTGAGAAATCTCTTTGACAAAGTAGTCCCTTATTAAAAATCAAAAGGAAGCGCTTTGCTACCATCTGTGCAACATTAACAGCTTCACTGAAAAATGATTATTTTCTAAGTTAAGGAATAGTTAGCTCTATAAAAAAACAGGCACAAATACACCACTATTCAAACACTCACCTTCAGCTATTATGAAAAAACATCAAAACACACTACACCATTCATTAGAGCAAGACCAACTCCTCTCCCCATTCTAGAAAATGGAGGGAAAAAAGGGGAAATTGTAGTCTTCTGAAAGCATAATCAAAGTTAATCTTTCTTACTGTCCCCCAGCATCAACATATGCTTAAAAGAAACTGACCAACACCTGCAAGGTCTGCTTTTAAAACAAGGAAAGGGAGCAAGTGAAAATTTTTTATTTAAAAAAAAATCACAACCCTTTAAATTTAACGCCATTAGTGGAAGAAGCTAGCTTATGTTATAAAGAATAAGGTAAAATTATCCATAAATGGCTGTCAGGAAAATTTATGACAGACAATCTCTTCTCTTTAAAGTACACTGAACCGAGGAAAATCTGCTCAAGTATTTAGAAGCTCATTCTGGAAAGCATTACTATAAATCAGGCTCCTTTATCTCTAGGATGCCATATACTATGTCCATGATTTGACAAGTTCTTCCTAATTATCCACCTTAATTACAGTAATTATATATTTTATAGTAAATGCAAGTAATAAGGTTCATTTGGAAGATAAATTGTCAAATATAGGGGGTTTGGGTTTTTTTTTTAAGATGGGGAAAATGTGGAAGAAGTTTGACCATCCCACTGAATTCATTCTGCCAGTCCCATATATTTCTAGAGGTAGAGGTATGTATGCACATGTGTGTATATATCTGTGTATCCATAGATTCATATATGGCCGAGTGGAGTATGTGTGAATTTGTACATGAGTTCATCACCTACCTCTCTGTCAAAAGGTAGGTAGCAAGATGTGGTTAGTATTAAAGATAGCCATGTATTAAATAAGTCAACAATTATTAAGTTAATACTATAAGAATAAGGTAAAACATTTTTATGCATAATATTAAATTGAAATTAAATATATTAAATATGTAATGTATGTTAATGTATAATTATGCAACATTAGTTAGTATATGTAATTATTCTATTATTGAATATATTATCTAATAAAATATATGCACATGTATGTATTATGCATATAGATACATTTTGGGGAGATATGATCAATATCAGAATCTGTTTGACTTGACTAGACTCATTCATAATACAGGGGGTTTTTTTCCCATTTAGGAGAGAAAGAAGGCAGACTTTTGCTAAATAAAACTTAATCTAAAAATCCAGTTCTAACATCTCTCAAAGGCAGTCAAACACTGAAGAATTAATTCATTTCATAAGCATTCTCACCAAGTCAGTGAAGATAATGATCGATACTCTGATACTAGCTCTCTGAAAGAAAACTACTGAATGACTTTTGAAAATGAACTATCTCCTCAGTCTTTGATGGTGGGGGAGGGGGGAGGCAGGTTTCCCACCAGGTGGAGAAGGCACACACAAGAAGGCTTCTGGCTCCACAAGGGATGCATCAATATCTGCTTTTCTGAAGTTTTAAATGCAAACTTCCTCAAGCTCCCCTTCATGTGTTGCAGCTCCAATGTGAAACCTTCCCTGCTGCTCACAATGGGGTACCTACAAAAGCTCACTGACTGATACGGCTGTCATAACACTAAAGGTCATTTTACTTCACTGTGGATCTGACAATTACTTTTGCCAGTTAACAGATGCTGCACAATTTGTTGTGCTGCAATTAGTTAAATAGGAAGGACTGGAACAACAACAAAATAATAATACTGTGGAGTCTACAAAGCAAAGGACCAGAATCTCAGACTCCAGCCAGTAAGGCATTAATCAATGTAAACTATAGGGACAAAAATAGGGACACTACTTCTGCTAGTGAGAAATACCACCAGCAATGTCTCGAATCAAGTCTCTGGTCCTAGGAGGCTTGGAAAGCATCCTGAACCCAGGTACTGGACTGGCACAGACGACTTTATATAAGAAAAGAATACAAAGGTTTATCGGTTCAAAGACCTCCAAAACTCCTCTGTTATCTATCTATCCAAGGACACCAGGTTAAGAATCCCAAGAGTAGTAACTGAGTACAGGTGTATGCAGTCATTGGCCATGGGCCCTGACCCCTCCTTTCACTGTTGACACTCATTGGGCTAGGAAGGGCAATAAGACATCGTGCAGTCCAATACACTCTGGAGCCTCACCTCCAAACACATTTATCTCAGCTAAGTGAGGAGACTGGTTCAAAGTCAGCCTATTTAATTCTACAGGTAGGACTAAATCTAGAATATCATTTCTGGTTGATATAATAACCCTCTTCTTATTTGAAAATAGCAAGTTCATCTTGGACTTTTGTAGTTTCCCATCATAAAGCTTTAGGGCTAATCTTGGAGTATCATTATACACTATGGCCCCTCTGCACTCAGGAATGGGCAGGGAAATATAGATTGTTTAAGAACAACATAATCTAATGTTCTGGAAAGGGAAATGTATTACACAGAGAGTTAAATCACATCATTACAATGTTCACATATATTTCAGTACTGGGGCTATTTTTTTGGATACATTGATTGGTTTTGCTGGTTATTTTTCCCATTTTAGTTTTTTTTATAGTATGGGGGGGGTAAAACAAAGGGGTTAAGTGACTTACCCAAGATCACACAGCTAAGTAATTATTATTATTAAGTGTCTGAGACCACATCTGAACTCAGGTCCTCCTGACTCCAGGGACTGGTGATCTATCCACAGAATAGTCTTACTGTTACAACTCTGACAGACTTAGGATCTCTGATCAACACAATAACCAACCCCTGATTCCAGAGGATCTATGATGAAACATACTACTCATCTTCTGATACTAAGGAGTGAATGTATATGTGTTTATAAATGCCTTTTAGATTTACGCATGCAAGCGTATTTCACATGCTATGTATGCCTTCTTCACCTGGCACTATGATTGACAGGATAGTTCCTTTTCGAAAGTCATTCAATATTTTGCTATTCTTTCAGACAGCCAGTACCAGGGAGATTGATTCATTACCTGCACTGACTTGGTGAAATACGTTATGAAATGCAAGTGTATATGTCTTTATAGCCCAAGTCTTTCACAGTTGTTTGACAAAGACTTTTATTAAAAAATTTTCAAAAAGAAAAACAATCAGTAAAACCAATCAATAAATCAAAAAAATCTGATTAAAAAAATTTGTGTCAATGTTTGTGTATACACAAACAAACATATCTATTCCTCTTTATAGACTCCACACATGTATGCATACATGTGTATTTTGCAAATATGTTTTTGTAGTGTGTGTGTGTGTGTGTGTGTGTGTGTGTGTGTGTGTGCACGTGTGGGAGAGAGAGGAAGAGACAGTCAGGAGCTGTCTGTAAATGTTTATCTGACTATTAATGTTTATAATAAGGGCTTTGTTTCTCATTTTGAGTAGGAAGAAAAGAAGGCAGACTTTTACTTATTGAAAAAATAAAATTTAATTAAAAAAATCAACATGGTGGACTTTTTATATACTTCTTAAAATAAATTTTTATTAATTTTTTTATTTCATCATAGTTTTCCCCAGTATCCTTCCCCTTTGTCCTCTGCGAACTGTATATAACAGACTTGTGGCTTCATATATAATTTTTTTATCTTCTTAAATAAAAATGACAATATTCTTTGGCTATGGAATGGCTTTCTGGGATAAGGAGGAGAGAAGAACAAAAGGTATCAATAAAAATTTTTCTTAAAAAAATTAGTTCAGGGGTGGCTAGGTGGTACAGTGGATAGAGCACTGGCCTTGGAGTCAGGAGTACCTGAGTTCAAATCCAGTTTCAGACACTTAATAATTACCTAGCCATGTGGCTTTGGGCAAGCCACTTAACCCCATTACCTTGCAAAAACTAAAAAAAATATTAAAAAAAATTAGTTCACCATTGTAGCTAGCTAATTGTATAACTGAAATGGAAATCTCCTTTCAAACAATGAAACAGCTACCCAGGCTATGAGAGAAGAACACAAATTCAGAAAGGCCTTAACCAAAAGGGAAAACTTTAAGTGCCAAACTATGTGTCTGTCAGAAAATCAACCATATTGAGTTAAATCATGACCAAAGGACTGTTCACCTATGATGCATTTTTTTCAACCCTAGCAACACGATGAAGACAGTTTACTAAAAATAAGGCTTTAAGGGAATTCAGTAAAGGTAATAAAGTCAAAGGTTCTTGAAATACATATAGAAAGTCCAATTTCCAAAATACTTTAAAATCTTCATTTGTGCCATGGAATAACTTCGTAAGGAAGTTACTATGAATGTTGTTATCCCTTAATTTAATAAACTCATCTTTAAATGGGATTAGAGAAATTGGCATAAGAGGATGGGGAGTTCAAATTCTATTTCTGTCACAACCTCACTAAAGGTCCATGGGTCTTGTTTTCCTCCTCCATCAAAAAAAAAAACAAACTAGTAATGTGTTGACTGTAGTTTCTGCACACTGAAAAGTCTCACAAACATAAAGTCAGTTATAATGAAAATGATTACTATGGTCTCTTCCAGCTTGAGAGCTATGATTTATCATTTTACCAGTTATGAAAGTGATGACAATATGGAGACCTTGAATGAGAGAGGATGTAAACTCAAGTCCTCCCAAGCCTTGTTTTCCATTGAAACAAGGCATCTTAGCCAATAAACCTTCTGTTTGCATCTGAGAAAAAAAAAAATGGAATTTAAGAAAAAAAGTAATAGTAGCCTTCAACAGCTTTCTTCCCATTCCATATCAATCACCATGGCAGGTGTCAATTTAGAAGAGGCCCTCCCATGGAGAAAAGGAAGGATGCTATTCTGGTCAATGAAAAAAACAAAGATTCTAAAATTCAATTACTGGGAAACTCCAATCACCTCACCTTTTTTTCATCCCTAATTAGTTCTCTGGAGAAAAGCATGAGAGGTGCATATTCAGGTTAATAAACCAAAATTAAAAACAACTTGGGTTAGCCAAGCACAAGCTCATTAGGGAAGAAAAAGACAATGAATTTTGGATTCTACTTCTCCTCCAAAGCATGCTGATCTAGAATATTGTCAATTGTTTTTGTCCAAACTTGCTCAAAAGTACATTTTAATGAAGTAAGCAAAAGTACATTTTCATGAAGTAAGCAATGTTGTGGGGAAAAAAAAAAATCACCATTCTGTAATTTTATGATATTTCAAGAGTCTAACTATGGCTCTTGAAGAAAATTTCTAACTCAGATTTCTTTTTTTGGAGAAGGGTGCAATGGGTAGGGAGATATAGATTCATCCAGGTTCTTTGCAAGCAGATTTTACCAAGAGATCCTAAATTGTCTTACTCACCTTTACCAGGAGTATTGTGCAACAGATTCCGAAGCTTGCTACATAGTTGGATCATGTTGTCTAACTGTCTGTTGATCCTCATGTCCTGTATCCAGGCAGGTGTGTGACACACTGGACATTCATTCCCGATGCAGTCGCTTATGCACATGCTTAAAGAAAATAAAACCATTATGAAATTAGCCCACCATTCTAAATCCAACAGAGTAGATGAATAAGGTTTATTAGCTGCAGGGACTTTTTTTTTAAATGTTTTAAAACTCTCTCAGAGTTGGTCACAATGATCTAGAACAATGGTCTTCAAAATGGGGGTCCCTGCCCAGTGTGGAGATCAGAGCATAATCTCAAGGGGTGTATGATCAATCAGTGTGAGATTAGGATTATGGAACACAACCCTCCAGACAACTAATCATGAGGTCTCCAACATAACTATACCTACCCTTCATCTATTTTCTCCACTCCTACCCCAATCCTTTTATATAAAAGGTTAATGGGCAATTTTTAAAAATAAAGTCAAGCTAAATATATTTGCTAAAAGAGTTTTGTTCATTTTTTAACCCTTTAATGAGGGAGAAATAAAAGGGAAAAATAAATATTTGCTTAAAAACTCAAACAAAATGATTTTTGGGATAATAGTTCAAGACTTATCAGGCTACTACATCATCCAAATTACATTAGCTTTTGTCTAATTACAGAAAGGGCAACAAGAAGTTCAAACCCTCATCCCAAAACTTTTCCAACTACTTATCTTCTTTAACTTGCTCTTATATTTTTAAATAGAACCCTAACTTCTTGTTTGACTGGAATTACTTAAATGAGTAATATTATGAATTAACTCCTAAAACTTAACCTACATAAATAAGGCGGGGGGGGGGGGGGGGGGGATTCCAAGTAACCAAAGATTGAAGAGGGAAGGTACAAAATAATCTCTTTTTAGAAAGATGGCTTTTTATCATCCACAAATTTTAATCTAGTAACCTGTACACTGTAGTGTCTACACTCTGAAGACAATCTCAGGGACATATAGAAGTAAAGCTGTATCTGATGACTTTAGTTGAAAAATCAATCAATTAATCAATATTTACTACCATGTATTGTGCAATATGTACATGAACAGATGCAAAAGAGAATACCTGCCCTCAGCAAACTTACAATCTAGTGGAAGTGACTTTATGTAAAAAATTAGGTTCATAGAAGATCTATAAAAAAGAATAAAATACTCCCTACTCTGAAAGAGCTTACAGGGATTAGACAAATCCATAAAACCAATACTATGTGAGGATCAAGAGAGAAAGCCATTGCCTATATTGAGGAAGGAAAGCAGAGAAATCAGGGAAGGCTTCATGGAGGTAGTAGATATATGAAAGTAATCAAACTTCAATGAGGCAGTGATGAAGATGTAACTCTGAAGCCACCTGTGTGTATTTAAAGTTTACTAGAATGGATTCAAGGCTGAATCAATATTTCCCCTGGAACAAAACTACAGCTGTTACACACATTGAAAGCTGAGAAGGGCAAGTTCTTGACAAATGACTGCCAGGTAATTTTGCCACAGTCACAAGAAAATTTTATGGCTATCATAAAGGTGGTTTCAAGGGACGTGGAAAAAGAATTTTGTTTGTTGTTGTTGGGTTTTTGTCTTTTTTTTTTTATTCTTGTCTGAATGTTTTAGGCAGCTTTTTCATCTTTGAGTCTTTGGCTCTTATGACTTCCATTTTCTCAGTCTATATTGAAGGTGAGGGTTTGACTTTCTTATTGACCTTTCTGTAATTAGGCAAAAGCTAATGTAATTTGGATGATGTAGCAACCTGGTAAGTCTTAATTCTATAAAAAATTTTTGATGTAGGGTAGTAAGTTCTATTTGGCTACAGGATTTTCAAAAAGACTAACCCATCTTCCTGAAATTCAATTCAATGAGGACTTAGTAAGCATTTAACAGAGATAACAAATGGCACTGGCCCCTGGGAAACAGACAAAAACCAACAATATTTCCATTCCATTGGAAGGGATGCATCTAAGCACAGACAGATAAGTAAATACAGGTAATCTGAAAGAGAGAACAGCACCAATTGGAGAGGATGAGGAGAGCTTCCCATAGATCAATGGCTTCCATTAATGATTTGAGAATGGTCCAAGGGATTCATGCTAAACAGTTAAGTGTTCATTATTAAATGAGCTGGGGGTTCCTGAAACACATTTTGCTGTTGTTACTGTTGAAGGGGATTTGTGGAATTAAAAATCAACAAAAGGATCTCACAAGAAGGGTTGAGATGGTAATATATTCTAGATAAGAAGGCAGAGATACTAAGATGGAGCAATGAGTCTGGGAGACAGCAAGTGGACCATTTGGCTCTCAACTAGAAGCTAGAGTGCAGGAAAAAGAAATACAGACTGGAGCTTAGGCTATAGAAGGTTTTAAATTTGAGAGTCATCCCCTAGGATCCAATAAGTATTTGGAATCCAGAGTTTGTAAAAGTACAAAAATCCTCAAACATGTTGTGGATGGACTGCTACTTTGTAAGACCTATCTAGTTTCACAGCATCCAATCTTTTACCATTCCCAAGCATCCTATTTTTACCATTCCCAATGACCCTAAACACCACTACTAGTTTTATTTTCTTTATCTGGAGTTTTATTTCATGAAGCCCCTCAATACCTGCATCTCTAAGGAAAAGAGTCATAGAAAATTTCAGATAAGAACAGACCTTAAGATCTTATAGGCCACTGAACAATCTTGTCTATAATCCAGAAAGGTTTATCACACAACTAGTAATATTGTTTTTTCATTTCTTGATATATTTGCTGTCACAGAATCATAGGACCACAAGTTCTGACCTGAAGGAACTTCAAAAGTCATCTAGTTGAATTCCCTTATTCTACAGATGAGGTCAAGAGATGTCAAAACAACAGTCCAAAGTTATATAAAAGTGCCAGAGGAGGATTTTGAATCCTGAATTGTAAAATACAAACCCTGTGATCCTCAACTTTAAGTAAGGTTAAAAATTGTTCTAAACAATTTTCTAGGGAGTTAGCTTTAAAAATTTTCTAACAACATATATATCTTGCTATTTATAAGTTGTCTCACTCCTTAGAATGTGTACCCTCCAACTCCCCAAAGGAAGTCACAAGTCACTCATAAAAAGAAAATCCCCAATAAACAGCAAAATGGTTACAACAGCAATTTTTAGGACACTTTGGGGAATAGTTAAACTGTGCTTACATGAATGTAATGAAATCCTATCATGCTGAATGAAATGACAAATATAATGAATACCAGAGAAGCATGGAAAGAATTATATGAAACTGATGAAGATTCAAATAAATAATATAAACAACTGCAAACAGGTAAGAAGAAAAGAACCACCACCATAAAACTATCAAAAGTAAATGTTGCAAAATTACAAAGAGGAAGGATAGCTCAAAGAAGATATGAAAAAGGGGCAGCTAGGTGGCGTAGTGGATAAAGCACCGGCCTTGGAGTCAGGAGTACCTGGGTTCAAATACGGTCTCAGACACTTAATAATTACCTAGCTGTGTGGCCTTGGGTAAGCCACTTAACCCCATTTGCCTTGCAAAAACCTTAAAAAAAAAGATATGAAAAGACATCATTCCTCTCCTTTGTAAGTAGTAGGAAATCCATAGATGGGGATCATCTTTTTTAATGTACTGATTGGTTTTGTTGATGTTTTTTTACTCCTCTTTCCTCTTTATTTTTTAAAATTATATGAGATGGGAGAGAAGAGGTGGATGAGGGATGTAGGAAAATTTAGGCAATATACAACTGAAGATATCAATAAAAATTTATCCAAAAAAAAGGGGACCATGTTTAACTTGCTTTTGGGATCCCTAGCACTTAGCACAGAGTAAACCCTTATTAAATATATGATAAATACTTGCCAACAATTACTTCTATTAGCTGAACTGAAGTCAACCTTTTCTAATTTGTTAATAATTCTAGGTTTTCAATCAGTACATCTATTATTATACTGCAGCATGAATGTAGACACAAACAGTGTGAGACATGATGATGGCCTAGAAATTGACTGCCTTAGTTTTGGGTCATTTGCCTCTTCCTTATAAAGGTAAAGGACTGGCAACAGTATGACTTCCTGCAAAGGTCTTATAACAAGGCAAACTTCCTACAAAATTAATTATTGAGTCAAAAACTGAAGGAGCCTCTTCTCATTTTCCTACAACAATCCCCAGGAAAACACATTATCCACTGCTCTGGTAAATCTGCTTTCCCTTTTCAACCACAGTCTTAATATAATCTACTTCGCTTACATCACTAACACAAGGAACCTCCTGGTCAGCTTGCAAATAGTCTCCATCTCACTGGCACTGCTGTGTTAAAGGTTGTGAAAGAAATATATGTAACCCTTACCATTCCTAGAATTTAAACAAGAGACCTTTGGAAAAGAATTGATTCTAAAGCCTAAATTTAGTCTTCATCTTTATCAGACAAAAGCACTTCTTGAGGGTCCTTTAATGTGAAGGGGGGGTGGTCCCTTGCACCCTGGGAGGTTTATTGCATGTTTTTTTTAATATGTTAAATGATTTTACTGAAGTTTTTGTCTCTTCCTTTTAATTTTTCTTTTAAATAAGAGGTGAAGATGGGAAAGAAGAGAGAAGAATACAAAGGGAAATGTCTAGGAATTCTTAACCCGAGTCTGTGAACTTTTTAAAAAAATGTTAACAACTATATTTCCATATGGTTTCTTTTGTAATTCTATGTATTTTGTTCTATTCACTTAAAAACAAAATCCTGGAAAAGGCTTAATAGATTTCACCAGACTACCAATGATTGGTGTCCATGATACAAAAAAGCTTAGGGATCTCTAAAACAGACTATACAGATGAAAGTCTTTTAAGTTAAAGAGAATTCTAGACAATTAAAGTACAAGTAACGCTGAACATAGCAATGCCTTTAAAGATGCTGAATATCTTATATAGTCTTTACATATCAAATAAATTTGCTCATAAAAATCTCCAATAATCTTTCATTTTCTGAATAATATCTGAATCTAGACTAAATATTGAATCAAAAGTAACCTGGGGGCAGGGAGAAAGATTGGGGGGGGAATGTTTTTAAAGTCCTGAAAACTAATATTTTCTTAGGATGAGAACCACCACCATTATTATCTAGCTTTATTTTTGTTTTGCTATTATTTGGCAAGCTTAGGGTCTGGAGCTACAGAAAGGAAAACAGGAATAACACCATGAACATCTAACCACACATTTAGCCTGCAGGTTAAATGCATGTAATACCCTAGTCCCATTTCCCCTTTTGTTACAACAGTCTACAGCATTTACAGTAAGTGGGAATAATCAATTTATCCTCACTCTGTACAGATCCAAGGATACAGAATTAATTGGCACTAACAATGTCCTCAAAATGTCTAGTGTCCACAGTACTGTTAAACTGCTCAGGAAAGACCTCTGAAAATGCTTTAAAATTATGGTGTAGCAGCATGACGGCTCATTGTCAAGTTCACCACCATCTATTTTTTTACCTTCCAATATAGTTTGAAATGCCAAAGGTAGCCTTTAGAAAACAGGCTGTTGGAGCAGCTAGGTGGCACAGTGCATTAGAGCACAGGCCTGGAGTCAGGAGGACCTGAGTTCAAATCCAGCCTCAGACACTTAATAATTACCTAGCTGTGTGGCCTTGGGCAAGCCACTTAACCCCAATGCCTTGCAAAAAAACCAGCTGTTCGATCAGGAACATTTGCTCATAAGAAACCTTGTGCCTTTCTCAATTACCACTGACTATTTTCTCATTTATATCTGATACTCTAAGTACTCTAAACTCTTATGGTAAAAGTTTGGTACTTATGCATAATACACACTGCCCAGATGTAGAGGATTCCAATATTTATAATAAATATTTTGAAATATAATACATATACAATGCTCAGCAGATGGAGAGATTCTGAATGTGCAAAAAAAATTGAGCAGTGGCCTTGAGTCTCTAGATCACATAAGACAACAAAATGGATGTTGCAGCAAATCATCAGTATGTTCCTCTGCTCACCCCCTTCTTAGAGCAATCTGCAAATGAATACTATAGTTCAGGAAGGAGAGAAACTCTGCAGAAGCTTGGGGGCACAAAACCTGGCCAGGTTCATGTCTTGGCTCCTGTACCTGTAACTTTGAACCTATTTCACAGTGCTGCCAATTACTTTGTAAATTCTTCAGCACAAGTGAACTCTTATTTTCTCTTTTTAAAAGGGGCAGGACTTTTCTAGGCTTCTACCCTATGCTATTCATTCATCAAGCACTTATTAAGCGCCTACTGTATGTCAGCCACCATGCTAGCCCCTAGATGGACAATTACAGAGCATGAGATTTTCTACTCTCAAGAAGACATACAAAAGTACAAGCAGAATAAACAAAAGTACAAATAAATAAAAGAAAATTAACTAGCAATTGGGGTGAAGGAGCAGTGAAAAAGAAAAGGCTTCACATATAAAGTGGTGATTGAATTATGTCTCATTGGAAGAGGGAGGGGTAAAATCAATATGCAACATAAAAAATTATTTTGGGGGCAATTTGTTTTTATTATAATAACAATAACTTTCCTTCATATAGCTTTCTAAGGTTTCCCAGCCCTTCCTCACAATGCTGTGAGATAGTTAGCATAAAAATGATCATCCCTATTTTAGAGGTGAGGAAACCAAGGTGCATAAAGTTTAAATGATTTGCACAAGGTTGCTAGCTAGAGTTTAGAGTCACAGTTTCAACCCAATTCTTTCTAAGTACTCTTTCCATTCCCATGAACAGTGTTTAGAGTTGTAATCAAACCCACAACAAAATTTCATCATTTGAATAACTGTTATTGCACATATGATAATTACATATAAATGGTAGGCAGTTCATATCAATTCTTACACATTAGCCAAATATAATTTTCACTTTGTATTTTCTTGGCTCATTCATAGAGTATCAATAAACAGCACTTATCAGTAGTTTTCCGTTACATCATTATTTCATGCACACATAGTATGCACTTAACAAATGGTTACTGACTGAGCAACTGCCTTTAATTTCCTACACACAAACTAAACATGCTGATTAAAACACAAAGAGTCTCCTGGAGCTGACCTCTCAAATCTCAAGAATCTGCTAAAATCACCCTAGCCTAGGCATGGTCTTCTTCCCCACCAACAGCCTGGCTCCCAGGGTTACCCCTAAAATCCTCAAGGATTTTCAGCCCTTCAACTGCCTTTCTCCCAATTCAAACAATATGGGGGTGGGAGGGGAAGTAGTGTGAGAGTGTGTGTCTGTCTGACTTTTTCTGACTCCTCTGATAGTCTAGTGAGGCCTATAGACCCCTCCTCAAAATAATGCTTCTGACCACATAACATAAAATACTTAGGATTACAAAGAAAACCAATTTTATTTAAATAAAAATTATCAATTAAATAGGTAGTTTTCAGAAGACATCAAATTTATCAAAAATCACAGGTAAAAAAGGTCTTAAATCATTATTGACTAGAGAAATACAAATCAAAACGACTCTGAGGTACTACCCTCACACCTATCTGATTGGTTAGCATGACAGAAAAGGAAAACAAGGCTGAAGGGGATATGGAAAAATTGACAGAGTTCCATTTTTCTAAAGAACAATTTGGTACAATGTTCAAGGGCAATAAAACTACCTTATGACCCAATGCTAGCACTACTAGACCTGTATCGCAAAGAGAGCAAAAGGGAAAAGGAATTATAGGGACAAAAATATAGCAGCTCTTTTTGTGGTGGAAAGTAACTGGAAATTCAAGGAATACCCATCAGGTGGAAAATGGCTAACCAAGCTGTGGTATATGATTGTGACAAAATATAATTGTCCTGTAAGAAATGATAAAGATAATGGTTTCAGAAAAATCAGAGGTTTATATGACCTGACACACAATGAAGTGAGCAGAACCACGAAAACATCATATACAATAATGATGATTATTTGTGAAAGACTTTACATACCCAGATCAATACAATGATCTAAGACAGTTCTAAAAGACTCAGGATGAAAAGTGTTACTATCTCCAAGAGAGATACAATAAACTCTGACTGCAGACTGAAGCATTTTGTTTAGGTTTTGTGTATGTGTATTTTCTTTTGCAACATGGTTAATATGAAAATGGCTTTTTTTCGGTTTGTCCTTTTAGTTTTCTTTTATTTTTCCAATTACATGCAAAGGTAGTTTTCAACATTCATCCATTTGCAAGTTTATGAGTTTCATCTTCTTTTCCCTCCCCATGGCAGTGAACAATCAGGGAAAAGTTGTACATATACAATTGTGCTTAACATATTTCCAATATGGAAATGTTTTGCATGACTTCACACGAATAAGCTACATCATATTGCTTATCTTCTCAACAGGTTGGGATGCATCAAGGAAGGAGAGAATCTGGAACTCAAAAACTTTTTTTTAGTTTTTTTTCAAGGCAATGGGGTTAAGTGACTTGCCCAAGGCCATACAGCTAGGTAATTATTAAATGTCTGAGGCCGGATTTGAACTCAAGTACTCCTGACTCCAGGGCCAGTGCTCTATCCACTGCGCCACCTAGCCACCCTAGAACTCAAAATTTTAAAAGATGAATGTCAAAATTATTTTTACATGTAACGGGGAAATATTTAATGAAATAACTAAAAATATATTTTAAATACATTTTTAAAAAAATCAAGTTCACACACCCCACTGCCCTGGTAAAAATGTAAGCTTTTTGAGGGAAAGAATTTGTCCTATTCATATATCTTTGCATACCATTATCTTGCAAACTGCCATACACAATTGTTAAACTGAACAAAAGGTAAACTGAAATACAAAAATCTAATGACTTAAATACTAAGCAAACTATTTGGTGAATTGACAAACTATCCCCCATTTTTCTGGTTAGACTTAAAACCTATACCAATAAAATCTAGCAATTACAAGAAACTGACTTCCATCACTAAGATTCACAGTAAATACCTAATGCTGTAGGACAAAAAGTCAAGAATCAATTGTTTGGATTCTCTAAAAGACAGGTATTTTCTTCCTCCAGGGCATGTCAAACTTATTACATTGTTCCTTGTTCCATACTGTCCAAAAAAAATTCAAAAATCATAAGAGTATTTTGTGAGACTCAACTCAAACATAGTTCGTTTGGTTCAAGCCTTAGTCACTCACCTGCAGAAGATATGCTCACATCCTCCTAAGCACACAGGTTCCCTCAGGATATTGATGCTGTTTGAAGAAAGAACAATGTCAATAAGCAGACAAATGCAAGATCACTTTTATCCCTGAGGCATAAATATATCCAAAGCCCAATCACACTGGACTAGATTTCCCCAACTTTTAAACACAGGATATTAATGAGGTAGACTACTCAGGTGACAGCTTATTACTCTCTGATGAAAGGTTGGATTAAAACCTGGCTGTATGATTCCAGGGGCAAATCTGAGTTATATGGTAAACCTATTACCCAAGCTAAAGTCTAGACTGGTCCATTTCTCCATAAACATACACAAGATAGGCTAGAAAGGGGCAGCTAGGTGGCACAGTGGATAGAGCACTGGCCCTGGAGTCAGGAGGACCTGAGTTCAAATCCGGCCTCATACACTTAATAATTACATAGCTTGTGTGGCAACTAAAAAAAAAAAAAGATAGGCTAGAGAGAAAAACACAAGGTGGATCCAGGATGCCACAAATCGACACTAATACTTAAAATCAATTGTCTCCTAGTTCTTTAAACTATCAAAGTAACTCTTCAAAACAGTGATTGTCAAAGTAAGAGTTTTTCCTCTCTTCCTCTCTCTCCCACACACACACACACACACACACAATGACTCCACAGTACCTCGATGTTATATAAATGTTTACAAGTCCACAAAATTTACTCCTAAGAAGTCCTTCACTTTTTAAAACACAAACTTTAAAAATAACTATTCTTTCTTCCATTCTGCTCTTCCCACTCCTAGCTTCTTTCTTCCCCTAGGAACTCCTTAAGTTATACTGTTAAGGCTGAAGAGGGTGGGAGTATTTTCTACAGAAAACAGTTATTTCATGCATCAGAATTTGAGCTAGAAAAACTGAGATGGATCACAAAGTATTCACGTCAGTCACAGGGCAACACCTATGTTTTATATATAACACCTGTTATTTATTTATATGATAATAGACACTCATCAGAAGAGGAGTCATTCACTGTTTCCAAGAATCCTGGGATGAATGAGGTGCTATTTGATGATTTTTGTTTTTAACAATGGCCAATGAAGTCATAGAAGGGGAAAGGTGATAACCTAAACTACCTTGAGAAGTAGTTTGGAAGTTGATTTCAAAGGTCAGATTTTGTTGGTTTTGCCGTTGTTCAGTTGCTCTTTTCAGAGTTTTCCTACTCTTTCAGAACCTCAATTGAGGGTTTTTTTTTTGTTTTGTTTTGTTTTTTAGGTTTTTGCAAGGCAAATGGGGTTAAGTGGCTTGCCCAAGGCCACATATCTAGGTAATTATTAAGTGTCTGAGACCAGATTTGAACCCAGGCACTGACTCCAAGGTTGGTGCTTTATCCACTACGCCACCTAGCCGCCCCTCAATTGAGGTTTTCTTGGCAAAATTACTGGAGGGTTTTGCTCTTTTTTCCAGATGAGGAAATTGAAACAAAGGGTCAAGTGACTTGCCCAAGGTCATGCAGTTAGTAAATGTCTGGGCTGAATCGTAACTCAGGTCTTCCTGACTCCAGACCTAGTGTTCTGTTCTCTGTGCCACCTAGCTGCCCCATAAGGATATATAAATGGATACATTTTTATCTTTACCTAGCCCAGATATCATACTATACCTCTTTCCCAACCTCTCCCAGAAAGTCATCCCTTATAACATTTTTCTAAAAAGAAAAATAGATGAATGGAAAAAAATCAATATATTAAAGTATATATATATATATATATATATATAAAAATTTATATATATATATATATTTATATACATATATATATATATATATATATATATATGTATTTATACACACACACACACACACACGCACGCACACAAAATGCCGTTCCATAAAAAAGGTTCTTCTTACAGTTTGTATTTGGGGTCACACTTACCCTTCATAACATTTGGTTTCAATTGTTCAGTGGTAGTCCTATATCTGGAGTGTCTTCCTAGCTCATTTCACATGTCTCCAGGCTACGGTGCTGACTTCCCACAAAATCTTCCCTACCATATCACAGAAACCTCTTCTCCCTGGAAGCTCGCTCAATCATTCCTGAACTCTTTCTGAACCAGGCCTTAAGGCCTCACCTGCTGATTGGCCAATTCTTCTCCAATTTCCAGATTAAAGATTTCTTCATCCCTTTCCTCTTCAGGGCCTTCATCTACCAAGCACAGATCAAGCGGAGCCAGGCCCTCCTTCCTTCCTTCCTTTTTCAGCTCTTTTAAGAGTTTTCCCCCAGTGAAGTGTAAGTTCCTTAAGACTAAGATCAGTCTTTATTTCCCCCTCTATTTATACCCCCAGAATTTAGCACAGTAAGTATTTAATAAGTATCTATTGACAGATTGCATAGGTTTATGTAAATCTCTCTATTCTTCTCAATGATCATCATATTCGTCATTTCTTATAGCACAGTAATATCCTCTTACATATTCATGAATCATATTTTATATAGCCATTCTGTAATCAATGGTTATCTATTTCATTCCCAATTTTTTATTACCACACAAAGTGCTACTATAAATAATATGACATATATGGAGCTTTACTTTTTGTCAATAATCTCTTTGGGATATGTGGCTAGGAGCAGAATATCTGGGTCAAATAGAATGAGCATTTCAGTCATTTTATTTGAATAATTCCAAATTGTTTTCTGGAATAGTTTTACTAATCCACCAACAATGTAATGCATTAGTATACCTGTCTTTCTAAATCCATAGAGTGAGGTTTTTTAAAACATCTAAATGCATCAGATAATTCTATTTAAGAAAATGTCCCATTAAACCAAATGCAAAGTTATATAACTGCCACAGGGGCAAGGGGGGGAATAGGAAAAGGCCAGTATTCACATGAGTGCCAAGCTCCACAGTTGGTATCCCTAGACCCTTTTACATATTTACAGTATTACATCCCATTTTCTATGTATACACATCACATATCAATAAAAATATTTCCACATCTCCAGAAAGATCAAAAGTATCAAACTGCACATTTTAGTAGCTAAAAGCATTAAAGTGAAATTGAGCTTTTCAGAAGCGGCACAAAAGTATTGTGTACAACCACATTCTCATTCTCAAGAGATCTAAAAGGGTGTTCACTGACATTATACAAGCCATTGCTTTTTTAAAAACTCACAATCTCACTTGATAAAAATGAGTGGCATATATGTCAGATATCTTTGTGATCCAGACTACGTAAAACCCTTTGTCTCTCTACCAGGCTGGCACTGCTGAAATGTTGGCAACAAGCCATTATTTTGGGAAGTCAAGATATTTTATAACATTCTTTCTATTTATTGTTATGCTTTAGTCATTTAAAGTCATGTTTGTGACCCCTTTGGCAAAGATAATGGAGTGGTTTGCCATTTCCTTCTCCAGCTCATTTTATAGATGAGGAAACTGAGGCAAACAATGAAAAAAAAAAAAATATATATATATAAAAAACTTATTTTCATACAAGTTCATTGACTCTCCTAAAGTCTATTCATGAATCTCTATAATGCACTGACTCCATTCTATGTTAAGATTAGGACAGTTGAATGGTTCAGTAAATGAGAGCACTGGAATTGGAAACAAGACTCATTCTCAAGACTCTGGCTAGCAGGGTGACCTGAGGCAGGTCACTTAACTCTGTTTGCCTCAGTTTCCTCATTCTACAAAATGAGCTAGCTGTGTGACCCTGGACAAATCACTTAATTCTGCTTACCTCAGTTTCCTCATCTGTAAAATGAGCAAGCTGTGTGACCTTGGATAAGTCACTTAACCCTGGTTGCCTCCGTTTTCTCATCTGTAAAATGAGCTGGAGAAGGAAACGGCAAACCACAATAGTATCTTTACCAAGAAAACCCCAAATGGAGTCACAAATGGAGTCAGGCACAAGTGAAACAAGAGAACAAGAACATTAGAACAGAGTAGAACAGTGCCAGAAAGTATACTTAAAGAATAATAATAATATCATACCCAGAACCCAGGTATTCTATAACCCACCTCCACATTACCTATTCAACAATGTCTCCTACTTCTTTTCAATACAAACTTTCTCCTCTAAGCTATACTAGTCTCTCTCCTATCCCCAAGCCCATCATGCCCATTCCCTCTTCCAGGATTTCGCCACTTGGAATGCCCTTTATCATATCCCTGATATCATGGCCCTCCATGAGAATGAAAGACAAACAGCTGTCACTACCACCATCCACTTTGATAATAGGACCACAGAACCAAACCTAGAACTAGGATGAACTTGAGGGGTTCCATCTAATACACAGCATCCCACCCCCATGTAGATGAGAATCCTGAAACCTAGGACCTCCCAGGAGGAGCAGAATAATGCCTTACAATTCTCCTGCATCCCCCTTAGCTCTAGATACTCTCTGTCCATAGTGGAGAGTAAACAAATATTCATTAATGAATGAAATGGCCCACTGTAGAGAACATCATTATGATCTGATATGATCCAGGTGATTTCAAAGGTCACTTCTAATCTGCTATGATTTTCAATTCCAGACAAGTCATAATTTCAGGTCTCTTTTTTTTAACTGTTGGGTTTTATATAACAAAGGACATTTATATAACAGGATTTGTTCCTTGAAAATTTAAGGATTTTGCCTTTTTTTCCCCCTTCTCTGTCATTATAATTCTATGACATCACAAGCAGCTGATGAGAAAAGGTCTCTGCTGTCATAATCCTTTGACTTATAAGAACTAAGCAGTGACAAAAATAAGCTCAAGAAATGAAGGCCCTAATGATATGCAAATTCTCTGCTTTTTTAAGTCCTATTGAGGCAAAACTCTCCTTAACTGGAAGAAAGTTGTCCATTAGACATCAGATGCCATTTAATCTAAGAAAGATGATTACATAATGCTCCCCATTTCAAAGGATCTCAAGGTATTTAAAGCTGGAGAAAAGCTTATGAGAAATATACTAGTAAGTTAATTAAACCTAAAAATGCTTGACAATAAAAAAATACCAAAATGGGGAGATTAGTGAAGAACAAATATTTCAGAGACAATTATCTCAAAAAGCAAGCACTCTTGTTAAGAAATGCCCATTTTGTTTTTATTGTTAAGCAATGACTAAAATGTCCATGCCCTTTGACCCAGAGATTCCATTTTTAGTCTCATACCTAAGGAATTCATTAATAAGAAAAGTCCATAAAAACATCAGAACAGATATAGCAGCACTATTTTTGTGATGGGAAAGAACTGAAAACAAAGGAGATGTCCATTAACTGGAGAAAGGCTAAACAAATTGTGGTCATGTGAATGTAAGGGAATATTACTCTACTGTAAGAAATGATGAAAACAAGAATCATAAAAAGATCTAGATGGCTGAGCAGAGAGAAATTAACAGTCAAGAAACAAACACAAACTATAACAATTTAAATAGAAAGAAAAACACATTAAAAAAATCAAAAAGTGAATGTTGCAAAATTACAAAGAACAAGTATGACTCCAAAAGATCCAAGAAGATACTCTATCCCTTTGCAGGCCTGGGAAGTCTACAAGTAGAGTATATTGCACATATTTTCAGATTTCTGCAATACATTCAGCAGTCCTTTTTTAAACCTTTAAAAAATATTTGTTAGTTGGTATGTTTCTCTGGGAAGGAGAGAGGAATACTTTGGAGAAAAATCTTGGTGATATTAAAAAAACAATAAATATCTATTTTTTAAAAAGTCCATATTAATAAGTAATTTCAGAAGGTTCTCCATTTTAGAGATAAGTTAAACAGCATCCTAAGAGATACAAAACTGAAAGAGCAGACCCAAAGAGATCAGAAAGGCTTTGGCAGTCTGTTTGGAGAATTTTCCTCTTGAAGCTGATGATATTTGAATAAGGGCTGCCTAACTTCCCAAACAGACTGAGACATAAAAATCCTCCTCACTTAAAGCACTTTTACTAAATACATTTCCATGGTTCTTTCATCACAAAATGCTTTCTGATTACCCACTAAATACAACTTCTGACTATGGCACTGGTGAGAAGCAAAGATGGATTTTATTTTAAAAAGCAGCATCCAGGTTAAGGAGAGATCACAGAAGCAGATCAATTTAGAGAAGCAGTGGGTCATCACAGATTTGAATCTCATGTCCTCCAATTATAAACAGTGGGTCCCTGGATAAAGTTACACACACCCCATATCAACATAAAAAAAGGTTCTCATTTCCTAAGTGATGAGCAAGAGTAGATAAAACACTGAATGCAAAGTAGTTGATTAATAAATGTTTATTGATTGCTTATTGACTGAACTTGGGGAGTCAGGAGACCTGGGATCACATCACTCCTCAGACCTATACAAGTTGTGTAATCATGGACAAGTCAAATTAGCATCAAATTCCTCATCTGTAAAAGAAGGATAATACTTAAACTACCTAACTCCTAAGATGGTGAGCATAACACTGTGTAAACCTGAAAGCAAACATAAATCTGTATTGTTATCCCCCGTTTTAAGAAATATCAATATAAAGCATAAATGCTCATGTATAATCTATATATAAGATTGGTCACAGTCATGGGGAGGGGTGAGAAAGGGAAGGTGGTAGAAAAGTGTGAAACTCAAAGACTTGTAAAAGGATGAATGTTGAAAACTATCTGCATATAACTGGAAAATAAAAGAAGAAATTTTTTTAAAAACAGGAAAAAAGGAAAAAAGAAACATCAAAATAATTGATTTGTTTAATAAGTCATTCAATTAGTTGGCAAATATTTATGTGCAGACATTGGGGGAGGCAAAGAAGGGTAAAAGTCAATTCCCGATCTCTGTGAGTTCAAACTCTTATGGGGAAGAACTTGTAAACATTAAATACAAACAAGCTACATACAGGATAAATTGGAAGCCATCTACTGAGTGTCTTAGCATGAGGCTGGCACATGGTAAATGCAAATAAATATATACTGAATGAGGGGAGACACTAGAACTAAGAGCAGTAAGAAAAGGATTCCTGTAGGAACCGGGAGTTTAGCTGGATGTGAAGAAATCAGGGAAGGGAGTAGATGGAAAAAGCATTTTAGGCATGGTGGGTCTTGCCAGTGAAAATGCCAGAGATGACTTACTTGAGGACCAGGAAAAGGAAAGGAGAAACAGGTTATGACAGGTTTTAAATGCCGGAAAAAAAAGAAGATTTTACATTTGAGCCTTGAGGGATAGAAAACCACTGGAGTTCATTGAGTAGGTAGGGTAACATGATTCAGACCTGTACTTTAAAAATCACTTTGGCAGGTAAATGGAAGATGAGTTTCTGGGAAGGGTAAAAATCATCAAAGAAAATCAATTTCCAGTGAACTATAAATTCATTATTAACAACTTTGGGAAGAGAATTGTGCTAGGCAGTGAATTTTGTTTTTAAATGGAAAACATTTTAAAATTATATCTAACTTATGTTCACGAACCAAGCTACACTGACTACACTGAGCGTGTATACAGTTGAAAGAGCATTAGAGGGGGCAGTTAGGTGGCACAGTGGATCGAGCATCAGCCAGGGTCAGGAGGACCCGAGTTCAAATCGGACCTCAGACACATGATAATCATTTAGCTACATGACTTTGGGCAACCCCACTGTCGTTAATAAATAATTTTTTTTAAAAAGAGCATTAGAGGTAGATTCAGTATTATAGGATCATAAATTTAGACAGATTTGGAAGGAAATTTAGGGGTATAGTTCAACCTCTTTATTCAACAAAAAGTATTGGGTTTGAATTCTGCTTCTGCTTAGTTATTTACTACCTATATTAGGCAAGCAAGTCATTTTGGTTTCCAATTTGGTGACTGAACTAGATGATCCCTAAGTGACTCAAGGCTATACCTTAGAGAAATACATATTCCATTAAATGAGTAAGACACAAAGTAGGCAATGGGAGAATATTTCTTGTCCAGTCATCATGCCTACTGTGCCTACTCTCTAGACCCCCCTTCCCTACCTAACCTCCTCTCTTGAGTCCATTCCAGCTCTAGACCCATGATCAAATTAACTTTGCCATCCTTCCTGGATGTCCAGGATGAGCTTTATGGATCTACTTAATCTTACAAATCCAAAGTGCCCTTGAGCATTAATCAATCAACCCCATTAAAGACTCCTTGCTTTTGTAAATATTCCCCACCTTA
Source organism: Macrotis lagotis (assembly GCF_037893015.1). NCBI lineage: Eukaryota > Metazoa > Chordata > Mammalia > Peramelemorphia > Peramelidae > Macrotis > Macrotis lagotis. Next base: position 73,215,684 of record NC_133663.1, on the reverse strand, counting down.
GCAAAGTGCTAGGAACACAGCAATAAGTACTGGAGTTGTAACTTCTTTGGAATCCTATTCATGCACCATCTCTAATTTATAATCCTAAGGAGTTCCTTACAACATCTCAAGTCGAAAAAATGCCTTGTCCAGGGTCACCTAGACATATATGTGTCAGAGAAAGGATTTAAACTCACATTTTTCTGGTTTCAAGATTGGTATTATATCTATTTTGTGTTCTCTCTCATCATTTATCAGATAGTAAGAGATTAATAAACGTTTTTTACTCATTCCTTCATTCAGGACCCCAGTCTTAGGAGTAGTTCTATCAGAAATATCTCAGATAATGGATCAGAAAGTAAGAAAAGAAGGACATTAGCAGAGAGAAGTTGAGTAGGTATTAAAAGGGGAAAAAAAACACTTCTTCAGGTCCTAGGTGAATTACTAATCTATGTAAGAGAAATAATAATCTCAGGCAAAAAAAAAGCAGAGCAACAAAAAAGCTGTAAATTCAAAAAGGAAGGAAAACAGCTATCAATCATTTATTTTCTACTAATCCTTAGGTACTAAGGGGAACTGAGCAAGTTATCACATCTGAGAATCTTTCTTCATCAAAAAAGGAGAGTTCTGAATACCAAAAGCTCTAGAAGGCCTTAAGGAATTGTAGATTTAAGGATGGGAGGGTTAAAGTTCATTCAGTTTAATCCCTTCATTGAAAACAGGTGAGTTAATATCAATCCAGAAATTAAGTCACCTTGAGGCCACATAGGATATGACCAAGAGACGCATGAGTTGAATTCATTTAGCAATTTTCCTCTATAAGTACGTGTGTATATATATATATATATATATATATATATATATATATATATATATATATATATATATATAGTTATTTTCACTCTTTAGACATTGAGTTCCTAGGATGCAGGGATTGTCATTTGCCTATGTTATATTCCCAGAATTTAATGAAGGGCCCAACACATCATATAAATAAATGCTTGCTGACTGACTTTGATTCCAAGTTTCAGGGGTCTTCTCAGTGTCCCAACATTTACTCCAAAAAAATTCAAAATTGATTTCTAAATCCCACCCAGAAAGCCAAAAAAAGAAAAACTCAAAAGAATAGGAAACGGTATCTCAACAGACATCTTAAAGCTACGAAGTGCATATTGGTTTTTCAATGCTGTTATTCTAAAGACAAAGAAACACTGGAAAATTTCCCAAATCACTGGAAGCCAATCAAAAATGCAAATACACACCTAATTATTATAATTCACTAAGTAGCTGTCACAATCTGAATTTACATGAAACCTGGGAAAATACACTGCTGTACTGCCTGTCAAATCCTGCTTCCTCTGGGAACAAACTACTTTCCCCCCCTGATGTTTTACTGTGTTGTCTGTCGCCTCTCAAAGGAAAGACTGGACTGACTTCATTTTTCTAATTTTTGAAATAACTCTAACTTCTAAGGAAGCCTGGACCCATATCATATTAACAGCCATCTGGCCTAGAGGATTAGTCAACAACACTTTGGAGTCTTATGTATCATTAAAGGTCAAAAAATTCTGCCCTCACTTATTAGCCAGTCAACCATATCTGGTACTTATAGCTCATCATTACCCTGGGACAGTAAGAGCAGTCATAGGGATCCAGGGCTCTATTTAAAGAGGGGATTCAAATATTTTCACTTTGTTTTTCGGGTTTTTTTCTTTCCCACAATTTTTTTCCATCTATTGTTGTGATTCATGCTTAACATGATTGTACACATATGACCGAAGGGTGGAAGAAAAATCTGAAACACAAAAACTTATAAAAATGAATGTTGAAAACAATCCTTATACGGAATTGAAAATAAAATATAATTATTAAAAAAAAATAGAGGAATTTTGAAAGCTTTTTTCCCCATTTCCCAACTATACTTTTCCTTTTTTCAGAATTTAAATTTTCATTTGTTTTATTTTGAACTTTAAATTTTTATTTTTTATTTCGAATATTATTTTGATTTTTATAATTCTCCATCATGATCCTAAGCAAGGTATCTTCTTTCCTCCAATCACCACCACCACCACCATCATCATCATCATCATCATCAACAAACATACTGCCAAGTATGTTACATACATTATTTCATTTGGGAATCTCAGCAATCCTATAGTAATATTACTATTATTATAAAAAGGAGTCAGAAGCAGGGATTTCAAAGGCTAAAGACTCCTTGTTCATCACTCTATACACAAGACCATATTGTCTCTCCCTAGCAGTAAAACTGCCTGAAATTGCTACTATTAGTGCTGAAAAGTTGTACAGTGGTGATGCACTGATCTTTGTAATCACCCAGATAAGCAAAAATGAAAATTGTGCAGTCATTATAATTTTCAAATGATATGGAACAGGAAACTGAAGATACCTTAAAAGTCACAAAGTACTACAAAAACAAGTATTTCAAGAAGTTGTGAAAGACTGGTGATAGTCTACATGTTAGAAACACTCCATGATCCATTATTTTTTTATTGCTTTATGATTTATAATGGAAGTTGATTACTTTCCTGCCTTTTCGCATTTATTCACAACATGTAACATAATATGTGGTCTATTTCTGTAACAGTACCATGTAGTACCATGAATTATATATGTATGTATATATATATATATATATATTCTTTAGCAGCACCATTTAGAAGACATCATAAGTCTTCAAACTCTAATATCTCCAGTAATTTCTTCAATTCTATTTTTTTAGATTTCTTTGAAACTGAAAGTATTAGTCTCTTGCTATTATAGTTGTCATTTTAATTCGGTTCTTTCCCCTTATGATTTCAGATGCTAAGATATTTGCAGCCTAAGTTTCATATTAATTAAATTTAGTTTCTTTTTTATTCCTTTTTGTGCTATTCATTTTTATTTTTGTTTATCTGATAGCACCTGTGCAACTCTTACTTTTACTTCTTCAGATTCACCTGATACATAGTAAATTATGCTCCTAGTTGTTATTCTATGAACACTTCTGCTTTTTAGCTATTTTTGTTGCAACAGATTATGGGATTTTATTTTCTGTCACTTTCATTCTCTTGTCACTATCACTATGAGCTCATCTGCTACCGTGGTTTCGATCAAGATGACTTCTAGATCTCTCTCTCTCTCTCTCTCTCTATATATATATATATATACACACACATACATACATATATATGTATGTGTGTATGTATATATGTATGTATGTATGTATATATAGAGATTAGATATATATAGATAGAAATAAATATCCTTCTCAAGTCTCTCTCCTGAGTTATAGCCCCAACATCAGCAAACTGCCTGTTGAATAATTCTTCCTAAATGTGCCATATAGGTTATCAAACAGCATGTACCTTAACAGAGCTCACTCTCCCCATTCTCCCCTTCTTGAAATCCTTTGCCCTATTCAAACCTCAGCTCAAGGGCTCACCTCCAAGTGAGGCCATTCCAATTGATGGATCCTCCCCCCAACCTATTACCTTGTATATGAATAGACATTATTTTTCCAGATACACTATTAGGTGTGGGGAAAGGAGAATGTCTATAACTGTGTAAGTATAAGTGATTTACTTTTTCTCTTTCCAACAACTAATAAATAATTCCCCACCCCATTTCCCCCATTCATTGTAGTTGATTAAAATTTCTGGATAGGATAAAATAAAACTTTCATGTGCAAGTCTTCATTGGACACAACACATTCTCTAGAAAAAAATGAGTATCTCATTGTTTTTCAGCACAAGTATATGAGAATATCACCCCTAACATATTGAATTAATTTTACCTTGGAGAATCAACAACTAGATGTCAGTGGGGTATAGCCTCTCACTGGTCTGGGAATTAAATATCTAGGAATCACAGGGGTGCTACTCTAATTGGTTCTTTTCTTGTTAGGCTCCAGGAGTCTCAGTTTTTAGCCAATATATAAAGGAGATAATAATCCTTTTTTTCACAGAAAACTGGTAAGGATTAAGTAAAGCAATACATGTAAAGAGCTCACTAAGATTTAAGTGAATGAAAGATCCCTGAAGACAGGGACTCTTGTGTTTGGTCTCTATCTCTCCAGTTTGGTCTCTATCTCTCCAGTAAGCAATCACCAGGCAGGACACAGAAAATGTTTGTTGAAGTGAAATGTATATTATCTCTTTGGAGAGTCCAACACACAGAGGATGCCAGTAGGGAATGAGAACTAAAACTCAAGTATTACTCAAGTATAACTTCTTTACATTCCAATTAATTCTAGCTTTTTCTTTTACTTCCTTTTGTAAAAAGATACTCTAGAATGGCCAGAATTTAGAATAGCTAAAGGAGCAAGAATCAGGGCCTTAATTTGACCTGCTGCAGAATGACTCTTTCTAAGATGATGATGATGATGATGATGATAGGTGCTATTATTATCTACATTTTACAGCTGAGGAAAATAAGGCAAACAGAGGTCAACTTAACCAGAGTTACATGGCTAATAAGAGTCTGAGACCAGATTTAAATTCAGGTCTTCCTAACTCCAGACTTGGCTCTCTAGCCAACTACCTGCCCCATCATTATTATTGTTGTGCTCAACTTACACTCTGTAAGAGGACTAGTGACATAAATTAGAAGTGGATATCCTGACTTTAGAGTGAACTGGATTTAAGTGGGGCGAGGCTAATACAGGAGTATATCTGTCCAGGAACTATTTTTGTAGCCAACTTCCCCAAAGAAACACTGGAAATGTCTATTTTTCCCTAATAGAATTTAAGCATGTATCATTAAACTGTCCTACATGAAGCACAATTATCTTTGTACTTCCAGGGTCTTGTATACAGTAAGTACCAAATAAATTGTTGTTGACTAGAAGAACCCAGAAAGTTAATAGCTGGTTTGCAAATGATCTAGGCTCCTCATTTCTCTTCCTCATTCCTTTCTGTTGGCCATCAGGAGATGATGTAGTTGAGGGATATCTTTTTATGGCCTTTTTTTCCTTTTGATTCTTTGGGTTACTTGACGGGTTGATTCTGCTTGACAGTTTGACCACAGAACTCTATCATGGGTCAGTCCAGACCTGGGAACCTGATTCCTGTTAGTCAAACTCTAAAAATATATGTCAAAATCGCAAAGGCTCTTATTTACAATTATGGCTAAACAAAAACCTTTAAGTCCTGATGTCAAGAGAGCTGGAAAATACGATTACCAAGAAATTTCTAGGTGAACATGAATTCAAAAACAAAGGATTTACAGGATTCTGGATTTTTCAGTAGAAAAAAGTCCTTAGAAAGTAATTAGTCCAACCCAACACCCTTCTGCATTATAGGAACCTGAAGGCTAAGTTAAATCAGAATGGACATCTTTCCTCCCCAAATCTACTCTACACTCATTTGGTTTTACAGAATAAAAAAATGAGATTTATATAACATGTAAATTAAGTTCATCAGTTTTTCTCTAGTTATTGTCTTCATCATTTCTTAGAGAAAAGTTAGTATAATATACAATAACATTAAAATTATATAAAATTAATATTTATATACACCAGCTCAGAGCCTCCCAACAACCCTAACAGATAGACAGTGGAGTTATTATTATGACCAGTATATAGATAAGAAAAGTGAGTTTCAGAGAGGGTAGACAATTTGCCCAAGGTCACTCAGGAAGAAGTATCAGATCTCCAAGTCTAGGCACTCCATCCACTAAGCTACCCATTGCTTCATTTACTTGATTGATAAATTAATAAAATTGTTCTTCCCTACTTTAGGGAATACTTGTCTAGTTAGCCGGGATTCACTCCCTAAATCTATCTCCTTCCCCAAATTGGTACTTGGGAGTCGACAAAGATAAATTACCCATCTTCAAGAATCCTCCAGACTCCTGCTTCAATGGAGATAATATGTGCCACTTAATCATTTTCTCCAGGGCTACACTTATATTATATATTCATTTCCAGTGTCCCATGAAGACAATAGGAGGAGAGAAAGGTCTTCTCGCTAACTTTGAGTCATTTCACCTTTCATCTAATTTCCTCAGGCCTCAAAAATGATGTCCATTGAGTTAGAAGGAGCAAGATATTTATTTGCAATCAAAAGTCTTAGGATCCAAACCTAGAAGTGACCACCTCAACCTTAAAAAGGGATAAGAAATAACTGCAGGGATAAGAAATAACTGCACTGTCAAAATGTTATTAGGAGATACCCTGTTTTCCAGAGCCAAGGTGCAGGAAACAAAGTATGACCTGAGCTGGTATAACAATAATCCTTTTTGGTCACCCTCTGGAAAAATCATATCGTATTGACCAGCACTAGGTGTTCTCTGAACGTGAACATACATACAGTTTGGCCATGAATCAAATTTGTCTTATGGTTGCTGTTACCCCTCATTATTAGGGCCATAGCTCACTTAACCACATGGTGCCACCTATACTCCAGATATCAATCCCACCTTCCTCCCTGTGGATCTTCATGAAGCCTTTTGGGGTGTTTTTTTTTTTCAGTAAAGATACTGGAATCGTTTGTCATTTCCTTCACCACTTCATTTTACAGATGGGAAAACTGAGGCAAAACAAGGTAAAAGTGACTTGCCTAGGGTCACGCAGAGCTAGTAAAAAGTTGAGGCTAGATTTGAACTTGGGCTTCCTGATTCCTATCTGGTGCTCTCTCCTCTGAGCAACAGGATGCCTATCCACTTAGTTAGGTGTTGCTGACTGCATTAGTTTAAGTAAATATCTCTATTTTTCCCTATAGTTATTATCTTCATTTTTTAGAGAACAATGATATTCTATCACACATCACATCTTGAATTTATATTAACACCATACCTATCACACTCCCTATGCAATTTATCTAACATATATTTATATTAATCTAACACTAACACTCAAATACCTAACATATATCTATAGTAATCTAACATTGTCTAACACTCTAATACCTGACATATCTATATTAATCTAACATATTGTTTAACGCTCTAATACCTAACATATACCTATAACTATTTTAATCATCTTTTCAATTTATCTTTCTACAATCTAGCTATACCTCTTTCCATCTGTAACCTCTGGCAAGGTCTTTCCCCTTTGGGTCTGTTTTCTAATTTGTAAAATAAGGGAGTAGCACTAGAAAGTGGTGTGTTTTGTTTTGTTTTTAAGTTCTTTCCTTTCTACATTCTAAAAAAAAAGATGTGATGGGTAGAGAGAGCCACTGGTGAAAAGGAAATTTCAAGATTTTAAATCAAACAACCTTTCACACCTGACTGCTTTCCACCACCCACCACCCCCACAAACACCAAAAAAGGACAAATTTTGTGTATTCTCAGGGACTATTTTCTCTCCAATTATCGCTGCATCTAACTCTTGTAGGTTTTCAGTTTCCAATTCTCCCATTGGCAGAATCAAAAACCTCATCTTTCCATGCAAATTTAAGCATAGCTAATATCAACTAAATCAATAGGGAGAGGAGAAAAACAAAACAGCAGAAATCATCCTCATTTCAACAAAGCCTCTTTCTGATGCAGTAATTTTTTGTGGTGAATGGATTATTTGAAAACCAAAAGGCAAGAACAAAAATATCAACATAGTTATTTAGAATATTTCTATTTTTAAAAATATAATGTGGCCATTTTATATTTATTTGCTATCCCTTCATTTTAAATTTACTTAGCCAAAACTATTTGCTATTTTATATTATCATTTTATTTTAGAAATATGTATTTGCTATCCCTTTACTTCATTTTAAATTTATTCTTAGCCAAAACTACTTGCTATTTCATATTATCATTTTATTTTAGAAATATATCCTATTTGCTATCCCCTTTATAATTCATTTTATATTTTTAGCCAAAACTACTTGCTATTTTATATTTATCATTATTTTAGAAATATATCCTATCTGCTATCCCTTTATACTTTATTTTAATTTATTCTTGCCCAAGACTATTTACTATTTTATATTTATCATTGTTTTAGAAATATATCCTATCTGCTATCCCTTAAACTACTTATTTGTTCAAATCCAAAGGTTAGAAACAAATCCAAGGGATTTTTTAATTTATTTCTAACCCAAATCTCTGTATTTGCTATTTTATGTTTATTATTGTTTTTAGAAATTAGCATATTTATTATTTTTAGACATTTCTAAATGATATTAAAAACATATTATCCCATGTTTATTTGCGATCCCTTCATAATATACTTCCTTGTAAATGTATACATTCCAACCCCAAACTATTGGTTCAGCCCCGAAAGTTGGAGGCTGCTGGCCCGGCGGGCCGTCCGGAAGGCCGTGCGGCGGGCGGGCAGCACCACGGCCACGGCGGGCCCCGATGACCCCCCGAGGCGGCCAGGCCCGGCGGCCCCTCCTCCCCACCGAAGGCAGCGGCCCCGGGCGGCCCGGCCCCCCGACACCGCCCGCGCCGCCGCTCGGGGGCCCCCGGAGGCCGGCGCAGGCCGCGGCGCTAGTTACCAGCGCGAGCAGCGCAGCTGCGTCTCCAGCTGCTCCAGCGCCGCGCGGCTGTGGGCCCAGGCTCCTCCGGCCGGCTGCATGGCCGGCTCCGGCTGCACGGCGGGCTCCGGCCGCGGCTGGTTCCCCGAGCGGACTCGCAGCGGCGGCCCGCGCTGCATCCCCGCGGCCCGGGAACTTCTCCCGCCGCCGCCGCCGCCGCTGCCGCCAACTTCCCGAGCCGCCGCGGGGGGGGGGGGGGCGGGGCGGGGCGGCCGGGGAGCGCGCGCCGGGGGGCGGGGCGGGGCGCGGAGCGCGGGAAGAGCCCGCGACGAGGCGGGGCCCGAGCCGCCGCGCCGCGCCGCCCCTCCCCCCGCGGTCCCGGCTGCAGCGGCGTGGGAGCGCCGGCGCGGCGGGGTCATGGTCCGGCTGGTGACCCGAGCTTGACCCCCGACCTATCGGGGCCGCCCTCCAGGGGATGCAAAACCGCGAATCCCTCGGAACGGTGCCCCAAAGGCCGATGGGAGGAGCCAAAATGCGCCGTCTTGATTGGCTCTTCCAGACCCCGAAAACTTGGTGACTGCCTTGGCGCTTCCTCCTTGGAATAAACCTTACAGCTTAAACTTCAATTAAAACTTTCTGGCTGAATTTTTTATATACAGAGGTATCCCAAAAAGGCTTAGGGCAGTTGCTCGTTTTAATAAACAATTAAAATATAACCTTTAACCTTTCATACATTTAAAACTTGGTAACTGAATTTTGTTATACAGAGGTGTCCTCAAAGTCTTAGTGTGCTTCCTAATGGTAAAACAAGATATTTAACCTTTAAGACACTTAAAACTTTACGGCTGAATTTCTTGTACAGAGGTATTCCCCAAAAAGTCTTAGAGCAGTTTCCAGTTTTAATAAACTTAATTAAAATATAGTCAAACCATTAATACACATAAAACTGTGACTGAATTTTGTTATATAGAGGTATCCCAAAAAGTCCTAGTGCAGTCCCAATTTGAATAAACTTTACTAAAATATAATCTTGAACCATTAATACACATAAAACTGTAACTGAATTTTGTTATATAGAGGTATCCAAAAAAAGTCCTAGTGCAGTCCCAATTTGAATAAACTTTACTAAAATATAATCTTGAACCATTAATACACATAAAACTGTAACTGAATTTTGTTATATAGAGGTATCCAAAAAAAGTCCTAGTGCAGTCCCAATTTGAATAAACTTTACTAAAGTATAATCTTGAACCATTAATACACATAAAACTAAATTTTGTTATACAGAGGTATCCCGAAAAGTCCTAGTGCAGTCCCAATTTTAATAAACTTTATTAAAATATAACCCTTAACCTTAAAATGCACTTAAAGCTTCACAGATGAATTTGATATACAGAGGTGTCCCAAAAGTCTCAGCGTGCTTCCGAATGTTAATAAACTTGATTTAAAACAAAATATTTAATTAACCTTTAAGATACTTAAAACTTTGCAGCTGAATTTGCTGTACAGAGTATCCCAAAAAGTCTTAGAGCAGTTCCCAATTTTAATAAACTTAATTAAAATATAATCTTGAACCATTAATACACATAAAATTGTAACTGAATTTTGTTATACAGAGGTATCCAAAAGTCTTAGTACAGTTCCCAATTTTAATAAACTGTATTAAAATACAATCTTGAACCACTAATACACATAAAACTAACTGAATTTTGTTATACAGAGGTATCCCAAAAAGTCTTAGTGCGGCTCCTGTTTTTGATAAACTAAAGTAAAATTTAACCTTTAAATACACTTAAAGCTTTGCAGCTGAATTTGTTACAGAGGTGTCCCAAAAGTCTTAGTGCAGCTCCCTTTTTTTGATAAACTTAATTAAAATATAATCTTTAACCTTGAAATCAACTTAAAGCTTTGCCACAGAATTTGTTATACAGAGACATCCCAAAAGTTTTAGAGCAGCTCCTGATTTGAATCAACTTAATTAGAAGATAATCTTTAACCATTTAATACATTTAAAAGCTTGTAACTGAATTTTGTTATACAGAAGAATCCCCCCAAATCAGTGCAGTTCCTAATTTTTAATAAACTTATAAAATGTAATCTTTAACCTTTAATACACTTAAAACTTTGTAACTGAATTTTGTTATAAAGGGGTGTCCTAAAACTCAGTCCAATCCTAAATTTTAACAAGCTTAATATGTGTCATCTTCCGACTTTCGTGCATTTAAAACTTGGTAGCAGAATTTTGTCATATAAGGGTGATTCAGAACTCTTAGTCCAGTTCCAAATTTTAACAAGCTTCACTAAAGTATGTCATCTTTAATTAACCTTTAATACACTTAAAAATTTTGTACCTGAGTTTGTTATACAGAGCTGTCCCAGAAGTATTAGTGCAGATCCTAATTTTATTAAACTTAATTAAAATAGAATCTTTAACCTTTAATATACTTAAAGCAATGCAACTGAATTTATTATACAGAGGTATCCCAAAAGTCTTAGGGCAGTTCCTAATTTTAATAAACTTAATTAAAATATATTCTTTAACCTTTAATACACTTAAAATTTTATAGCTGAATTTTGTTATAAAGGGGTGTCCCCAAAGTCTTAGGACAGATCCTAATTTTAATAAACTTAATTAAAATAGAATCTTTAACCTTTAATATACTTAAAATGTTGTAAGTGAATTTTGTTATAAAGGGATGTCCCAAAACTCTGCATTCTTAAATTTTAATAAGCTTAATTAAAGTGTGTCATCCTCTAGCTTTAATACACTTAACTCTTGGTAGCAGAATTTTGTCATATAAGGGTGACTTAAAACTTAGTGTAGCTCCAAATTTAACATACTTCACTAAAATGTGTTATCTTTAATTAAGCTTTCATCCACTCAAAACTCTGTGACTGAATTTGTTCTGTGGGGGCATCCTCAAAAGTCTTAGTGCAGTTCCAAATTTGTTATATATAAGGGTGACCCAAAACTCTTAATAAGGCTCCAAATTTTAATAAGTTTAATTAGAATATATACTCTTGAATTGAGTTTTAACAAACTTAGAACTTCCTTGGACTTGCCTACACCACTATATAAGAAATTCAACAATGTTCATTTCAAAACTGTCCTGCCAGTCAGTGTCTCCCTGTGAATTTCTTTTCTATTCATTTACTAGCTAACACAATAATGGCTCGAATTTATAGGGAACATTCTATGCGCCATTTTGCAATTATTATTTTATTTGATCATCACAGTAAATGCTGAGTACTAGGTTCTATTAGTATCTCTATTTCATAGATGAAGGGCATGGGCTGGGTATTTTTTTTGCCCTTTTTTGTATCCTTTGGGCTTATTGTGGGGCCTGGCACCTATTGATAAATATTTATTGATTGAGTCAAACAGATTAAATGACTTCAGTTACAGAGAAAGTAAGTAAATGAGGTTTAATTTGAATTCAGGTCTTCTAGCCCAATACTTTCATATAGTACCACCTAGCTTTCCTCCTTATTAAGTATTTTTTTAAAACTAAATCCTATGACCCTCATCACTATCACTAGGACCCCTTATCATCCCCAAATTCCCACCTCTACCTCCCATTTAAAAAAAAATAAAAAACTCTTTATAACAAATGAATATAATCATGCAAAAAGAATAACAATAGCAAATGAACATAATCATGAAAACATCTACACATTGGCTCTATCCCATAGTTCAATAGGTGTTGAAAAAAAGTAACAGAGATCTACACTTGGAGTCAGGAAGACCTGAGATTTAATTAATCCTCATACACTTACTATCTTTGTGACCCTGAGCAAGTCACTTTCTCAGATATCCACTATGGGAACCCTAGATAAGTCCCTTAACCTCAGTTGCTTCATCTATAAAATAGAGATAACAAGAGCACTTCCGTCTCAGGGTTATTGTGATATGAAATCTTATATAAATTCTATCTATCTATTATTATTATTACTCCTTCCAGGGTTTTTATCTAAACATTTTTTTATTTAAATATACCTCTTGGACTTTCTGGGAACCAAAGACCAGAATCTGTTAAAAAAAAAATAAATGTGGTTTTGTTTTTCCTTAACTATTTCTTTGTTTTTATTTTTAAATCATGAAAATCCAAGAACTAAGGGTGGATGACTGGGTGAAGGAAGCCAGGAAGGACCTCCTCCAGCAGTTGAAATTTGAGCAGAATTTTGAAGAAAAGGGTATTAATAGTCGTGCAGAGATAAAATATCATGTTCAAGAAAATGAAATTTAGTGCACATGTAGAAAGGATCCAGCTTTGAATGCCAAAGACATTTGCATCAAATCTGCAAGTTGCTATCTACATGCCTTTGGACAAGTTCACTTAGCTTCCATTTTTGCATCCCTAAAATGATTTCTTTTTTTTAATTAAATTATTTTTTCAATTATTCTCAAAGAAAGTTCCAACATTCATTCATTCATTTGAAAGTTTAGGAGTTACACATTTTTTTCTTTTACCCTCCCTTCTCCAATCACCCCACACCTCATGGCAGCAAACAACCTGGTCAAAGTTGAACTTGTACGATTGTATTTGACATATTTCCATATTAGTCATGTTGGGAAAAGGAATTAGAACAAAGGAAGAAAAAACTAAAATGATTTCTGAGGTCCCTTCCAGCTCTAATCCTAATCATTTTATAGCTGAGAAAATTCAAAGTTATTCTTCTCATTTATCAAATCAAGATATTAGGAGAGGTGATCTCCAACACCTCTCTCAGTTTTATGAGTCTGTGGTAACCAGAACACCAAATAAGCATGAAAAGTGTCTATTGAAAATTTCACAAGTTGATATTTTTTTAATTGGCAAAGGATTTTGTTTGTTTATTGCTAAGTTTCTCCAAAACCCTGTACCTGCAGCTATTGATGTTCTTTGAGTTCAGAGGCATAACTACCCAGAAGTGAGAACAAAAATTTTGGAGTACATTAATAAAAAGCCTAATACAGCTGGGGTTCCCTTCTATTTTCCGCCCCTGCTTCCTTCTGCCAATATCTTATTTGATAACCCCTGTATGTGTTGCTGCACCTTAAGGGAAAAGCTTGTTTGAAATACTAGAAAATAGTCATTTAAAAACAGAAATGGTGCTTTCTGTGATCATCCCCAAGGAGCCAGGAGAAATCTGTTACAATATGCTGACATCTTAACTTAGATGCTTCTGCTCACCTGTATTGGAACATTCACGGAGATCCTTGAAGAATGGATTTCAAAAGTCAGAAATGGGCATGAATAGAATCCGCTGGGAAATGTTTCCTGATCTTTCCATTGCCAAATGTCCTCCCTCATTGAGTAAAACAGTTTTTAGAAGCTGCATTGATTGGCCACTAAATAATTAATTTAATTAATTGCATTAATTAAGGTGACCAGGGTAGTCCCTATGAGAGCTAGCCTGCTGTAGAAGTGTTGTAATTACAGTAATAACTAGCATTTTGTTATTGTTCTTAAATCATGTCCTACCCTTTGTGACCCCCCATATGGAGTTTTCTTGGCAAAGATACTGGAATAGCTTGCCATTTTCTTCTCCAACAAAGCACTTTGAGTTTTGTATATATTGGCTTATTTGAGTTTCCCAACAACATATGAGATTAGGGCTATTATTATTTCTAATTACACATGAGGAAACAAACTGACAGAGAAAGTAATTGACTCTCCCTACTTATGCAGGATTCAAACTCAGATCTTCCTGGCTCTGGCTCCCATATCCTTACTAGTTGCCCTTATCAGCAGCCAAAGACAGGCACATCAGAAAGAGTACAGGACAATATGATTTAAGAAGATTGGAAAGGTAGGAAGGGTACAAGTGATAAAAGGCTTTAAAAGGAAATATGTTTAACATGATTGTGCATGTATAACCATCCATATACCATGTTTATCAAACTATTTGGGGTAGGAGAGATGGAAGGGAAGGAGGGGGAAAATTGTACAAAAATGAATATTGAAAACCATCTCTACTTGTAATTGGAAAAAATAAAATAATTGAAAAAATAAAATACTATTAAGGTAGGGGGAAAAAGTCAGAACTTGTGGAAGTCAGTAGACCTGTGTCTAAATCTTGACTAGTAGGTCTGTGAACATGAGCAAGTCAATTTGTTGATCTTTAAGAAGGGTATTCTAATATTTTAACTACTTGCCTCACCCTATCGTTGTAAACTTTAACACACTATTCAATTCAAACATTTTATATTGTGTATAAAGTTGCTGTGCCTATGCAGGTTACTGGGCAGACACCACATGTACAGAAATAAATAAATATTTACACACATACATGTGCATATTTATACACATACATATATGGATATATACATATTTATATAATAAGTTATAGATAATCACAAAGGTAAGGCACTAGAATTAAGGGAGACTTGGACAAGCTACTGACAGATGGTAGGATTTTAGTGGAGAATTTGTGAAGGAAACCAGGAGAGGCAGGAGGTAGAGATGAGCCAGGAGGTAGAGATTCCAGGACTGGGTGGAATAAGTTACAGTATATAAATGTGATGGAGGACTTTTGTTCTGTAAGAAATGAGGAAATAAATTATTTCAAAAAAGATTTACATAAAAGATTTACATAAACTGATACAGAGTGAAATGAGTGGAACCAGCAGAACAATTTATATTCTAGGATCACTAATAAAAAAAAAAGAACCATTTTGATGACTTTCATAAAATAAATAAACACAATGAACAGGACTAAAAGAATATATATGATAGTAAAACAACTCTTTAAAAACAAATAGCTTTTAAATCTGTAAGAACTATGATCAATTCAATGACCACTCGTGTTTCCAGAAGATCATTGATGGTGAATCATGCTATTCATTAAAGAGAAGTGAAGGCTTTAGGGTGCAAAATGAGATATGTATTTTTCTGTGCCGCTCAGAAGGTCATTTGTTTTGCTTATATAAGCATATTTGCAACAAGAATTTCCCCCCTCCTCACTGGAGGAGTGAGTGGGAAGGAGGGGGAAAAAATAGATTTATGCTAATTTTTTTAAAAATAGAGAGATGGAAGGGTGAGATATATGTGAATTATTGTGGGCCCTTTGGGTATTATTAGTTTTACTTAACTATTGGTCTTTCACAAAGGAGGCATAGTCTGTAAATAATTGTTATATAAAAATAATACACATTAATAACACTTTAAAAAGAAAAAAGAAATTACATAGAATCAGTGTGAGAAAGAGTGAAGAGAGGTAGGAAGGGAGGGTGGTAGAAAAAAATGTGAAACATAAATATGCAAGTGGATGAATGTTGAAAAACTTTCATAACATGGAATTGGAAAAATAAAATATTAATCGGGGGAAAAAAAGAAAGAGTGAAGAGGTCAGTGTCACTGAACCGTAGAATACTTGGAGGTAAATTTAAGAAGATTGGAAAGGTAGGAAGGGGGCAAGTGATAAAAGGCTTTAAAAGTCAAATGGAGGGTTTCATATTTGATCCTAAAGGTAAATGAAAACCATTGGAGTTTATTGAATGTGGGGGTCTGACCCAGTCTAGGTTATAAATTCCTAACAAAGAATTTGCTACTTGATCCTGGAGACAATAGGGAACTATGGAAGATTTTTGAGTAAGGAAGTGGTGCCACTAGATTGCTATGCTATGAATATCAATTTAGCAGTTGTACATATGTGCTTGATGTGTCTCTACTATATAAATGTGATTTATTATTATTATCAAGTTGACATTTCCATTATCAGAGAGATTCAATGATAACTTCTTAGGATGCCAGCCATAGCCTTTTACTTTGTCAGTTTTCTTGGTCAACCCTCAATGACTAACAGATTAGATGTTGATGAAAATATTTCACTATGACCTGTAGGTCAACAGATGATTGTTTTAGCTACATCTGAATGATTTGCTGTTAAAAAATGCAACCCCCATAATTAATTAAAGCATAATTTAGTTGTTAATAATTTTGATTTAAGCCCTGCAGGGAAGGAGAGTAACTGACAAACAAAGTGAAATAACTGAAGGACAATTGCTAGTCCATTTTAATCAGAGCTTTAATCTTTTCAGTATTTATAATGCCACAGGCAAGGAAAATAATAAAATCTCCTGGTCTTTCTACCTCTGTGGTTTCCTTCTTCATCCTTCCAGATATGCTAGAAGTGCTGGGTATGAAAGGTCACATATAAAAATTCTAATATGCAGGTTCAGGTCCCATTCCTTATTAATCTACCCTTCACATGTGTCTCTGGGTCTTTATGATTCCCCAAATGTTTTCATTTCTTCTCTCTGCAGTTACCAGTATTAGTGGAGGGCTTGATTCCCAATCCATTTTAGAATGAAATATAGACCTGTCTTCTTTCCTCCACTCCTCCCTCCAGGGTATTGGTCATGATCAAATCAATTCTGCCATCATTCCTGGATAGGATGTATCAATGGTCCCATTCACCAGACCTGTTACCTTTAAATCTAAAGTCCCCTCTGGTCCCCCACTCCCCTATTCATCAAAATGCAAGCTCCTAGAAGACAAGGACTATCTTTGTTGTGTAGTTCTATCTCCAAGATTTAGCACAGTGCTTAGAATATAGAAACAATTAGCAAATACTTTTTCATTTATCAATAATAATAATGATGATGATGATGATAACTAATAAATATACACCCATATATATGAATATATATATAGATATACATATACATATACATATACATATACAAAGAGAGAAAGAGAGAGCACTTTATATGGGAAACCATATTATATGAATGGGGCATGGTAGTTTCTTTTTCTTCCATTCTCATCTGCCTTCTCAGCCTTGAGGACCAACTCTCTTGCCAAGAGGGAAATTTATGATGTGTGCCATTTTGATGGGGGGTACCTGAAAGACATTGTAGACCATCTTCAGAGACCTGAGACCTAAGATTATAGTTTGAAAGTCACTTCCATAGAAACAGTGAACTACCCCCCTCTTAAGGTCAAATGAAATTTGGATTGAGTATCATGCCCTTGGATTTTTAGAGCATTATGTGCTTTGGGGCCTGGGTTTCCAAGGGGCCTGGCTTCCAGGAGCTAATAATTCTTATGCTACCCAGCTACCAATGTGACTCTCTCTGATCCACCTGTCACTATATTAAGTAGCTCCATATTATCTACTAAATAAAAAGCCTATCTCCTTTCCTGGAAGCCTTTTATAATCTGACACTATTATGCCTTATTAACCTCATTTTATACTTCTCTGCTGAAGACCAAAAGGTCTTTTCTCTACCCACTGATGGTCTCCTACCCTTGCACTTTCCTACCTCTCTTTTTTGCTCAGATTACACCTTAAAACTGAAATATCCCTTCCTGATTTCTTATTCATCTTTTAAAATCGAACTCAAGTCAAGTCTTTCATTAAACCATTCCTATTTCCTTTTAGGCAACATTTCCTTCTTGGATTTCATAAAGCATGTTATTTTGTACTAATTTGTATTAAAAGCATCTGGATCAGTATTATAACCTCCTACTAGACTAAAAGCTCCATAGTTGTGTATTGCTTATAGAGTATTTCACACTTTTCCTGATTCCTACTACAATGGTCCACACATAAGGAGGCACTTAAATGTTGAATTGAATAGAGTCCATCTCCTTCAATTCTTCTGACCCCTCATGTTTCCAGGATAGGCTTTCCAAACTAAGTTTGATCCACTCTCTCTCTCTCCAGAAAGGTTGGAAAGGAAGGAATGAGAAGTATTAGAATGAGTATTGACACAAGCTTCATTGGTTAATTTGGTTCTATAACTGATGGCTTTGTTAACAACTTAGGGACAAAAACATATTTCCAGGAAAATATCGGAAGTTGTTGACTTTTATTTCAAATAAAAATCTAATCTATGTCTCACTTTTCAATATATCTAATGTATTTTAGACTCTTAAAAAAATATTTGCCCAGTTTCTGTGGATGGCCCTGAACTCTTCAGAAACATTATAAGGACTGGTCAAAACAATTACTTCAAAACCCTTTTATGTATCATCACTTTATTTCATGAAGACTAAAGAGGAAACTCTTTAAAGAAATACTCTGAACAACACAATGAGCAAAATGCCATCTATTCTAGAGGACCAGTGATGAAAGATGCTGACAAAAAAAAGTGATGGACTCAATATGCAGAATGGAGAACATATTTGTGGACATGGCTGATGTGTGAATTTGTGTTATTTGACTATGCCTACCTATCACAAACATTTAATTTGTTGTTTTTATTGATTTCAATGTCTTGTAGGGAGTAGTAGGAGATGAAGGAAAGAAAATAAATGTTTGTCAATTGAATAAATAAAATTTAACTTAAAACTATCATGGACTTAGCGCCTCTCAGTGGTTCAGTGATCAAGGACAATTCTAAAGGACAATGGATGTGATGGAAAATACTATCCCCATTCTGAAAAAGAACTGTGGAATTTGAATGCACACCAAAGAATATTCTTTTCATTTTTTAAAACTTGTTTCGTGTTTTTTTCCCTTTCTCATGTTTTTTTCCCCCTCTTTTATTCTGATTCTTCTTTCTTAACATGACTTATATGGAATTATGTTAAGCATGTCCTACATGAATAACCTATGTCAGATTATTTGCTGTCATGGTGTGGGGGGAGGAAGCAGAGAAATACGGAACTCAAAATCTTACAAAAAAGATGAATGTTGAGGGCTATCTTTGCATTTAATTGGAAAAAATAACATTTAAAAAAATGTGTTGAGTATGTCAGTTATGTTTTTCTCTTAGGAAGAAAATTGATAGATAGAAACCATACTTAGAAATCTAGGTTCAAATCCCAGTATTATGGACCTCAGTTTCTTCATCTATAAAATGGAGAAGTTGAAATAGGTGACTCTTAGGTAACCTTCCAGCTCTAAATTTGTGAATCTATTCTTTTTATCCCCTGCAGTGTGTAGCACAGTACATTAAACATGTTGTTCAGTCTTTTCAGTCCTGTCTATATCTTCATGACCCCATTTGGGGTTCTCTCAGCAAAGATACTAGAGTGGTTTGCCATTTCCTTCTTTAGCTCATTTTACAGATGAGGGAACTGAGGCAATCAGGGTCAAGTGACTTACACAGGGTCACACAGGTAATAAGTTTCTGAGGTTGAATTTAAACTCAGGTCTTCCTTGCATGCTCAGTGCTCCATCCACTGAGATACCGAGCTTCCACTTTAAGAATAGTAAATTCTTAATAGACATTTGTTAAATTCAGAACTCAGAACAATCTAACCAGCTACATGGTCAAATAGGAAAGAGTTTGGAGCAAAATATAACCCAAAATACCTATAAATGTAATGTATCAGCTATCATTTAGAATAAATGACTATCAAATCACTATCAAGATATTTACTTTGCCCAATTTTGTTAAAGTCTGTGGGGCTGCACTGAGGCAGCTTAGCTCCTTCTGTGAACCAAATGGACACATTTGTGGAATGACCAAATTAAGGCTGTAAGCTTTGGTCACAGAACAAAGCCTCTATCACTTTGCCTGGCAACATTTCCAATTGTCAGTTTTTTTGCCAATTAAATTGTATATTTCACACTAATGCATACTTGGTGGAGTTGAAAACTAATCCAATCATTCTGGAGAGCAATTTGTCCATGCCAAAGGACAATAAAATTGTGCCTTTGATCCAGAAATAGTAGGTCTGTATGACAAAAAAAAATCATAAAATAAAAGGAAAAGGACCTACATGTGCAAAATATTTAAAGCTTTTTCTTGGTGGCAAAATATTGGAAATTGAGGGTGTGACTATCAGATAGTTGAACAAGCTGTAGCATATAAATGTATTGGAATACTATTGTGCCATAAGAAACTATGAAGATTTCAGAAAAATCTGGAAATTCTTGTACCAAATGATACAAAGTAAAATGAACAGAACATTGATTGTACACAATTTCAGCAACATTGTGTGAAGATCAACTAGCAATGAATCAACTCTTCTCAGCAACACAATGATCCAAGATAAGTATAAAGGACTCAAGATGGAAAATGCTATCCACATCCAGAGAGAGAACTATGGAATCTGAATGCAGATTGAAGCACACATTTTTTACTTGCTATATTCTTTTTTTGTGTTTATTCCCCTTTGATCTGTTTCTTCTTTCACAACTGTCACTAATATGGAAATATGTTTTTCATTATAGCATATGTCTAACCTATATGATATTGCCTACAATTTTAGGAAAAGCAGAGTAGAAGGATGGAGGGAGGGTGAGAGAGAGAAAAAAATTTGAAACTCAAAATCTGGTAAAATTGAATGCTAAAAAATGTTTTGACATGTACTTGGGAAAAAACTTAAAATACTATTTAAAAAAGCTAAAACTGCATATGTATATCCCAGGCAGCCATCCCCCTACTCTAACTAATCCTCAGTCTTTTAACTACTGGTTCTATTCCTGGTGTTTACAAATACAAATAGGTTCCCACCATTCTTCCAAAAAAAATACTCATTTAACATTGCCATCCCCTCAAAACAACCTGATTGCTATGGCAAAACCAGTCGGTACAATCCATCTCTGACTGTCTCAAAGATTAATTGTTTCACCACATGATCAATATATCTGTGTACATCTGTATCAATCACATTGAATGGCTGCTTCAGACCACACATTGACCAATTGTGACATATTATGGCCTGATTTGTACATTTGGACACCTCTCCCTTTCACTATCAGACTCCCTAGAACAGGTTGTCTACACCCCCTTCCGGTCCACTCACTCATTTCTCATCCCTTTGTAAATATGCTTCCAAACTTATTTCTCAACTAAAACTATTCTATTCCTATCTCTTACTGCTATATGCAGTGACCATTTTTCATTTTTTTCTTCTTGATTTCCCTGTAATATAGACTCTGTTGACCATCCTCTCCTACTGGATAGTCTCTCTTTCCTCTGGATTGTTGTACTATGGATTTTTTTGGTTTTCTTATTACTTGTCTGTCTATTCCTTCTCTATTTCCTTTGTTGGATCATCATCCATATCCCATCCCCTAATTGGGTATATTCCACAAGGATACATCTTGAGTGCTCTTTTTTTCCCCTATATTTGGGTTTTCTTTTTTTCCTTTGTATGGCCTTATCTGTTTTCATTGGTACAGTTATCATCTCTTCACAGATCTCTATTATAAATTATATTATAAATCTCTTCACAAATCTCACAGTATAATCTCAGACTCATTGGTCCAAACTACAACTCACTATCACCATCAGGAGCAACATTCTTCTTAATTACACAGATTCACAACCTTAGCGTCCTCCTTAATTTCATTCTGCCTCACCCCAAATAGGCAATCAGTTGTGTGGTGTTTAAAAAAAGGTTTGAGAAACATAATTTTGGGGTAATTTAATCATTTTATTAACAATACCAGCATTTTAATAAGAGGATAAAAGAACAGTCATTCACTGATTCTCTTAGACCAAAGACAAACATGGAAGTCAGTGGTTCATGGTTTATATGTTCATTAGAAGAGGGGAGTTCTCAATGTGGCAATCATCTCTGATTGGTTAACAGTTAAATAGAGAGTGAGTATTACAGTTAGGGACTGGACCTGAACTTCTAAGTTCTCCCACCCCCTGTGCAATTTATTCAAAGAATTTATCCCCACCCAAACCTGAATAGAAAGCTATGGCTTTCCTATCTGGGTGGGGTCTGACTAGAG
Organism: Macrotis lagotis; assembly: GCF_037893015.1. Lineage (NCBI taxonomy): Eukaryota > Metazoa > Chordata > Mammalia > Peramelemorphia > Peramelidae > Macrotis > Macrotis lagotis. The sequence goes on along the minus strand of NC_133663.1, from coordinate 73,193,656 downwards.
AAGTTTAGCTCAACCTTCAGAGACTGAAGTCTTGAAATAGGAGTAAAAAAAAATTGAAATAAGAATTTAAAAAGAGGGGGTGAAATCTCCTTGAATCATTGATTATTAATATTAATAGAATCCTTGATTCTACAGCCACCATATTTTTCTTATCAATATTATTCTCTCTACTTACATAGTTCTCACCTTAGTTCAAATCCTCCTCAGTTCTCTCCAGAACCATTACAATAGTCTCCTAATGGGTCTTCCTTCATCCTTTAGGTCTCCTAATCTGTCTTCCACATACAAGGTGATATTCTTAAAGTCCAAAGGAACAAGAGCATCTATCCCTTTGCTCAAAAAACCATAATAGCTCCCTATTGCCCATGGGAGCAAATGCAAACTTCTCTGTTTAGCATCTAAAGCCAACCTCATTCCATCTTACCTTTCCATGCCCATTATTCCCATGCACACCCTTCATAGACTAGTCTGATCTCCTCACGTGTAGCATCCATCCATCTCCTCTCACCTTGCCTTTATACAGTAGGTTGGCGTTCATTCCTGGAATACACTCCTTCTGCATCTTTGCATCTCAGAGTACCTGGTTTCCTTCAAAGCATAGCTCAAAGACAATAACTTAATGAGACCCTTTCCTGATCTTTTCCAGTTCCCCTCTAAAAAAAACAAAAAAAATTACCTTGTAAATATTTACTTTGTATACATTGTCCATATTCTAATGTATTCATGTAAGTTCCTTGAGGGAAGAAGTTGCTTTACTTTGAGCGTTTTAGCTCTAGAACCTAGTTAAATATCTGATACCCATTAAAAAACATCTATTAATAAATTAATAAAATTAATAAATGCTTGATTCACCTGGGAAAATCACTTTCCAAATCCCACTCTCAAATTGCTAATTTTGGATAATGTACTCATCTTCATCAATAGGGAAATTTCCATACCAGCTGTTCTTATGATTAAATTATAGATCTAAATCCCCCCAAAAGTTGTGTGTGTATGTGTGTGTGTATGTGTATGCATGTGTTTGTGTAGATAGTACATAAAATAGCCAGGGAGTATGGCTTGGAGACATGTTGGCACCAGATGCTCTAGAATTCTTTTGAGGTTTGACATTCTATATAACATTTTAATGCTTAGTTTTGAAAGTAATGGTTAATAAGCATCCACCAAATACATCTCTTATTCCCCCCATTCAATATACTTTGGCACATATCACTATATTTATAAAGTGAGATTTTTATTTACTAGACTCATTTCACTGCTTTTCTTAATAGACAGTGAAATGACACTATCATTTGAAATAATCCAATTAAGAGATCTGTATAAATCAGGGTTTTTAAAAAAAATCTGCTCAAACATTTTTCACTTGCAAAATATAAAATAAAAATTCCATTTGTTTAAATATATTACACATGTGTATATATCACATATGTGTATGCATGTACATATGCATATGCATTGTGTACCTGCATGCTGCATAATTTTGTTTATACATGCATGTAGATGCATGTAAATTATTTGCAAAATAGAAAACAAAATCCAGCTGTTTAAATCTATATGACATGTACACACCACATGTGTGTTTGCATTCATGTATACCTGTTATTGTCTACATGTGTGGTACACACCAGTGTAATTTATTTCTATATCTGTGTATATGCATGTATATGATATGTTTAAATACACATATTTATACACACTATATAGATATATCATAGATGCTATTTTTAGTGCATGATTATAAATATATATATACACATTTATAGTGTATTGTGCCCTAACAATATCAGTACATTCTGACATGGCAGAATCAGTCAGTATTGTCCATCTCTGGTTGTCTTTATGATTAATCTAGTTCACCACATGATCAATACATCTATGTACATCTATATCAGTCACGTTGATTGGCTGCCACAGACCACACTGACTAGTCATGACACACTGAAGTCTAGTTCCTACATATAGACAGAACCCCAAATGTCATGTAGACCTATAGTCCCTGAAAAATGACCTAAGGTAGCTGTCTCTTGGTATTTTTGAGGGAGATTTTAAACATTTCTTCAGGAACTTACTTGGATCTTTCCTCTAGAAGCAAAAAGTCACCTGGGGGGGGGGTAATAAGGACATAGTTGTATTGATATGTCCCTCTAGCAGTTCCATAAAAGGTTTTGGTATCTCCAATATTTCCCAATCATTTATCAAATTCAGTCTGACACGATAATTTCACTGGTCATTGTTTTTTGTTCAATAACACTCCAGAGTTCAGCTCATTGCAGTGCTTTTTATTGCTTGCTATTTTTAAAAAGATACTTTTTTGGAGGAACCCCCCAACCCCCATTTTCCCCTTGTACTGTGTAATTACTGAACCACATAAAGCAGTTATAGCAGGAATTTATCACTTTCAGGTGGAAATACTCCCAGCCAAATAAAAGATAGAGTAGGAATGCCAGAAGCAATTTATAACAGGCTCACTGACATTTTGTGTTGAGAAGCTCTACCAAGGCATAAGCATCAAGCCATAAATCCCCACCAACGTGACTTTAGCACACCGGCCTTATTCTGGAAGGGGATGGGGCCAGTAGAGATACTGGGATGTGTAGCAGCAATGATTCTGTTGACAAAAATCACCCAAAACAGCTGTCAGAAAAATTTGCAAACAGCTTGTTTATGAATTTCTGTTGTGTTCCAACAGCTGTTTATTCAGGCATAAACTATTCATTAAGGAAATGAGCATTGCCCCTCGTTTAGTTTCCATTGTACTTAAAGATTTCGTCATCATTTTCATCAAAATCCAGACAATCATTTTAAATGCCTTTCCACAGAGAAAGGAGAGATAACCTGACTTGTTCTATTGTCATACTATATCTTTCTTGTGAAATTGATGCTGGAAAAGATTCTGCTTGCTTTTTATAGGTTTACCACCCCGTTTACATAGAGCCAGCCATAGCTTGCCTATCTTCTAAAGCAATATACTTTATTTACTGAACTAATTTCACTAACGTTCCTAACAATCTTTGAAATATTTTGCTGGATGCTTTGATTTTAGAAGGGTGATGTTAATTGAGATTATCTCTATAAAGTTATTTCCTGGACAAGGAGCTCTGTTTATTTTAGCTTTTAAATTTAGCCTCAGTAGTTGCTTCTGTACTTTTAAACTGAATTACTTTTCTTATTGCCTAAAAATTAATCCCCAGAATTTTAAAGAAAAGCCACTGCCCTGAAGATTATATGAGAAGAAGGAATAAAGCAATAAATGATAATTTTAAAAAACTACTATTTCCTTATGGATGTTCAAACCATCCCAGTGTCCTTTCTTTCTTTTTTTTTTTTAACATGTATGCCTTTTTAGGTAGAGTTTCTTTAGTTACTTTGAAGTCATTTAAAATCAAGACATTAAACATGGGCAAAAAAAGGGGAGAAATAACTGAATTTTAAAATTATAAGCAACTTTTTCTTTTTTTTTAGATAAATATCCCAATAGTGTTATGAACCTGGGTTTAGCTAAGAGAAGACTATAGTCAGGGAGCTATGGTGTGTATTTAACAACTGCATTTTATTAAATAGTATTTCATGTTTGTGAACATATCCTAGTCTTCCAAGCCAGGTCCACTCAAGGGTATTTGCTTTCCCTGCATTACCCAAATCATTAAGAGAAAATTATTCCTCAATATTTGATAGGTCTAAATTTCCTAGAGAAACTATCTCCGTTGCCCAGATTCATCCCCTGGTAATATAAAGCATCTATTTAATTTTATGTTGCACAGGACCACTCTATTTCAGGAAAGCCCCAGGCCCTGTTCATTACTTCACAGCCTTACCAACTACCTGAACATTCAGGGCAGAGACCAAGCCCTAGAATAGAGGTGGCTAAACCTGGGTTTTATGAACTTATTTTTTTGATACCTATATTTAAACTTAATTGGTATCTCGCAATCCTATGTATTTTATTTTATACATTTAAAAAGATTCTCTGAAGGCTTTCATAGACTTCACTCAACTGCCAAACACAGGAAAAGTTAAGGACCCCTGCCCTAGAGGAAGATCTGCCTTCAGCTGATTAGTGGCTGCCCCTCCTAGACTGCCAGTTCAGGAAAATCCCAAACATTATGTTTCACTTCACTCTTTCCTCTCTAATGAACTCTTCTGTAGTCTTGCCAAACTAGAATTACTTTTTTCTTTCTTCCCTTCTATTTTCCCCCCAACCCACCTGGAATTATGAACCATGATCAAATTATTGCCTCTGGGATTTTGGGGGTCACCAGATAAGCAAAGGAATTTGGGGGTCACTGAAAAAAGAATTAATTCACATGCTCTCTGGGAATTTAAAATTGCTCAGGATTTTAATATGAAATATAAACAGATTTAAAAAAAACTTTTCCTTCCAAAGGGTGAACTTCAGAATGAATAACAAAAGGCTATGTAAGGTTGCTTAGTAGACAGAGGCTGAGAGGGAGATAAGGAAAGACTATCAGAGAGAGCAGACCAGTGGAGGTCCAGCTCAGGTTTTATAGCCTTGGTTCTTATCTGGTACTGAAGGCAGAAAGGAAAATCCCTCCCTTCTTACTTTATCAAAATCAGGTGGAGGGTTGAAGACTGCTGGTTGGAAATGAGGAGCCAGGATACAAATTTTACACTAAACAATGAAACAATAGGAGTCAATTTACATCTCAAGAGCAAAGGACTTTCCACACCCTTAACAAGATTGCTGGATTTTGACCGAATTAAAAGATTACAGATTTTGTTTCTACTACATTCATAATTCTCATCATCAAAGTCAAATACTGTAACTGTTGCTGGATTGGGTGTATCAATCTAGAGTCTTCTATGGCCCCACTCACCTTTTCTGTAATATTATGGACACAACTATCCCTATGATCACCACTTTCCTACCTGTGTTTTCTGCCCCTTTTTAGATTGTAAGCCTCTTTGGCAGTCAACATTCATTGCCTTTTTATTTCTGTTCCCAGATATAAGAACTTAATAAATCTTTTTTCATTCATTCATTCAGACTTGAAAGATATTAAAATGTGACTCATACAGATTATTTTCATTTTCCTGTAATTCTAAGACAAATTTAGGATTTTTCTTAAAACTGAGCTGAAAGGAACATTAGAGACCATCTAGTCCAACCCTCTATTTTTTTTTTGGATGGTCTTTTGTACACAGCTTTTACCAAAGGCAGTTTAGTTTATTACCTGAAGATGAGGGGATGCCTTCCAGATGACTCTGGATTTCTCATCTCTTCATTGTGGGGAAATCACAACATGTGGGAGCTCTGAAGGGACCAGGATCTTCTTCTGAGAAGATGCCTTTCTTTTCATTTAAACTATTCCAGAATTAAAATTGGTCTGTGTATACCTTCAGAATAAAGGGGGCCCTTTTGGGGGAAAGAGAGTGAGTTTCTTTGCTTTTCCAGGACCCAGCATCAGCTTCTTGTGGTATTTAGGTACCTAATGGAGCCTAGGGCAGTGGGACCTCTTAGTGGGAGGAGAGAGCATAGACTACCCTCTCCTGAAGCCAGTGAACCTGTGTTGCTACATAAGCCCCAGATCAAATTTGAATGGTATCTCTGTCAGAGAGGAGATGGGGGGGTGGCTTCTGGTCCACCTCAGATTTCTAATCCCTATGCTTTGGGAACTCTGTGGGCTTTTCTTTTGAGAAGAGAGGGCTTCATTTCCTTTCTTTTTAAAATTTTCTTTATTGTTTTTTGGTAGGTTAAAAAATTGGGTTAGAAAAGAACCAAGACAGTTGCTTTAAAAATGTTGTAAAAAAATTTGTTTAGGAAACATATCCCATGGACTTTTCCCAACACTGGATGTGAAAAAAAAGGTTAAGTCTTTAACCTCACCAAGTCACTTAGGAATTGTCTAGCATTTGGACCTATGGACTTTGTCTGAATATATTCGAATAGATTTTAGGAGAAGAACAAATGCTATATTGGGTTTGGGGGTGGGAATTTGCCCTCAATCTCAATAGTTGTAACTGAAAGATTCTCTAAGCTCTGCTACATCTATGGAGTGAGAATGACTTTTTGATTGAGCTATAGAATCAATTAATCAAAGGTGTAAAATAGGTGTGAATAATTCCCAGACACTTCTATTGAATCAAAAATTAGGTGCCAACCACCTAGTTAATCAAGTTGGGAAGGAGCAAAGTGCTTTGAGCCATTGGGATTGATTTAAGGAATTAGGCACACCTCTGAACCTATATAAAGAGAAAGATTCTAGCAGGAATAGTCTACCAAGTGCTTGGAGTTTGGGGAGTATTTTAAGGGGCTAGATCTTTGCTTCTATAATCAGATGGCAACAAAGTGGGGAGGGGGTGAACAAAAGGGTGGGAGGGAATGGATAAATCCTGAGGGAAGGTCACAATCCCAGTGCCAGTCTTCCCTCAACACCTCCTCCCCATTGACCTTATTAGAGAGACTGGATCAGTAAAAAACAACCAAGTAAGACAGCATATCCAGATGGGAGCTGAAAAATAAAGGAAAAAACATAGACTGATAAACCAAAAAAATAACTTCAGAAAGTATGAGCTCTTTGGGGTGGAGAGAATTGAAGCTTCAGGACTCTCCAAGAGGCCCTGACCCACAGAGGCAGAGAACTTCATGTCCTCCAGGGATCTCAGGAAGGGAGGAAAGGGACACCCAACCAACCAAGAACTGTGGGCTTCTCCTCCACTACATACACTATAAGCTTGAGCCCACATTTACCTAGACTCTGTATTTACTTGTGAAAGTGGGTGTCCCAATCTTTTGAAGGCTCAGTGGAGAGGAGGATCATAGATTTAAAACTTGAAATGACTTTCATTTTACAGTTGACACTAAGGTGGACAGTCTAAATGACTTGCCCAAGGACACACAGCAAATAGTGATTGAGGATTTGACACAGGTTCCTGACTCCAAGTCCATTGCCCACCCACTGTGACACTTATATTTTTATTCTTATTACAGTACATTACTGAATATTTTTATAAAACAACTAATTAATTGATCATCTTCCAACCAAAGGAAGTAAGAATTGGGAAAGTTGCCTTGAATAGGGAATTGTATGAGAAATAGGTACTAATTTCTAACCTCATACATGCACACATTTGTATCCACACAAGTTGCCTTGAATGTTTTATGAGAAATGGGAGCTATTTCTGATCTCATACATGTACTCATACATGTATACATACATGCAACATGTAGTGTATATATGTGGATGTGGATATGGATTTATTTATTTTTAGAATGAAGGACAAATAGCAACAGCAATCATTATGTTGACTTATTCATGTACCTCTCACTTGTAAATCCTCTTAACCCTTAAAGGTCTTGACCTGTTTGGGTATTATTCAAAGAACAAAGGGCAAAAGAAGCAACTATTTAACTATTTATGTGTGTGTGTGTGTGTGTGTGTGTGTGTGTGTATTTATATATATGTATGTATATGTATATGTATTTATAATCTCATCTGACCCTCACAGAAACTCTGAGGGATTGTTGCTATTATTATTATTATCTCCATTTTATAGTAAAGGAAACTGGGGCAGACAGAAGTTAAATGACTTGTTCAGGGACACATATTAAGTGTCTGAGGCCATATTTGAAATCAGTTATTCCTAACTCCAGGTTCAGCACTCTGATTATTCTACTATCTTTGTTAATGTTCAGTCATTCAGTCATGTTAGATTCTTTGTGTCTCCATGGAGTTTTCTTGGCTAAGATACTGGAAGGCTTTATTGGTTCCTTCTTCAGGAGATTAGGACAAAGTGAGGTGAAGCCCCTTGGACCCAGGTCTTCCCGACTCTAAGCTCCAATGCTTTATCCACTGAGTCACCGACTGCTTTCTGCTATCATCTAGTTGCCTTCAAATCATCTAGCAGCGTCTTCCTACTCAGTAAAACATTAAACAAAGAATTAATGTATTTCCTCCAGGCAGATGTTGAAAAGAAAATGGCCTTTTTCTTTTCTACTTTCATTCCCTGATTACCACTTTTGTCTGAGACAGTGTGATCTATTTGCCTTTGGCCAAGCAGAAATGTTCTCTCCTTGACTGACTTTTTTCCAGAGTCATAGCTGTTGAAATGATTCAAAGAGATGGATTAACATCCTTAGGAGGAACTAAGATGATTATCATTCATCAGATATATGGAGTTAGGGTTAGGCTTAGATTAGGTGGGGTTTTTTTTTAAGCTAGGAAGACCCCTTGATGCTCAAGGAGACATTTTTATTAAAGGTCAGCAAACAGGTATTCATTTGATTTCTTCATTCCACAACCATTTATTGATCACCTATTATATACTAGACATTTTGCTAAGTAATGGAAGAAATAAAAAATTATTAAAGCATAGTTCCCTGACTTTTAAAGTTAATGTTATGATGGAGACTGTAATCTAATATAAACAATGAATATGGGTAGCCTAGGATTTCCCTGGATGTAGCCCCCCTCAGATATGCTCTGAATCATGATAGAGTAGAGGTACTCATCTGTTCAAATTCTCATGACCACACTGAAGAGATATGATAAATAATAGGGCAATAGAGAGAATACTGACTTTGGAGTCAGAAGACCCAGGCTCATAACTTCTTAAGACATGTGTGACCTTATGCAAGTCATTTGACTTTGATGAACCTTAATTTTCTCATTTGTAAAAGTGAAGTTGTTGGGTTATAGGATCTGTAAGGTTCCTTTCAGCTCTAAATCTGTGATCCTAGGAGACTATTGTAATAAGGACTTAGCTTCCCTCTAGAGACTATAGAGTAACCCAGGTATCCATCTGTACCTGGACCTGTGCTAGTTATCATTTTTGTATTGATGACTTTAATAACAGCAAGGATGCACCATTTTTAAATTTGCTGAAGATAAAAAATTAAAAGGGATAGCTAACACAATGGATAACAAATTCAGCATCTAAGAATATCTTGGAAAGGAAAATATAGGGCTTAATCTAATAAGATGATATTTTAAAAAGAATAAATCTAAAGTTCTCATCAATGTCTGAAAAGTTTATTTCATAAAGAAAGTCTAGAGATCTTCATGGACTGTAAGCTTCATATGGTTCAACAATATTATATGGAAAACATTGATGTAAACTTTGCTTGCACTAAAAGGTCTATATTGTTGACTAAGGAGCTGAAAATCACCTTGACTCTGTTCAAGTTAAACCACACATGACATATTTTGGTCAGTTCTGTGCACACAGTTTAGGAAGTTAGAAGAGAGAATGGCAAAAGACTTCAAGATGCAAGCTATATGGGTATTGGTTGGAAAAACTAGAGATGCTTAGTCTGAAAAAAATAGAAGACTAAGGAAAGGGAGCACATCAAACTGTCCTTCAAGTTCTTGAAGAATGGAAGATTAAATTTATTTGTCTTGACCCCAGAGGAAGAACTAGGAAGAATGGGTAGAAATTGCAAAGAGGTGCATTGACATTGAGCACAATGAGGCTCATGATTAGAGCTACCCAGAAAAGAAATGGGCTGCCCTTAGGGTCATGGATTCTGCCTGCTTGATGACCATTATTTTTCAGAGCAAATTCTTTTTCCATTATGGGTTGAGTTAGATGGTCACTGAGATCCCTACTAATTGTGAAGTTCTGCAATTCATCAATTTTTTGGCCAGATCAAGCTGGAAGACATATGATTTCAAAGAAAAATGAATATTGGACAGCAAGGTGGCATAGTGAATAAAGCAGATAATGGAATCAGGAGGACCTAAATTCAAATCTGACCACAGACACTTAATGATTGCCTGTGTGACCTTGGGCAAGTCACTTAATCCCATTGCCCTAAGTAAATAAAACTTTAAAAAAAGAATTTATTTGTAGCCCAGGTTATTAATCCTAAAGAAGGTTCAGGGGAAATCTCCTTGGAATTCTAGAAGGTTTGGATAATCTTTTATGATAAGAAATTTGTGGAGGACTTTTTTAAGGATAGAGAATCCTTGGCTAGAATGACTGTAGGAATTGGGGAGAGCTTAAGAGTTTATGTTTGCTTTGGGGTAGAGGGGAACTTAAGGAAGATCTAACCTGATTAAAGAGAGATTTTCTTAATTTTAGGAATTTCAGAGACTATTCCAGAGTATACTCATTAGACTGTCTTTGAACCCAGTAAGAAACAGAATGAATGAGACAGAAGTAAAAAAGAGTAGGGTTGGTGTGGTTGCCCACAAGTTCTTATGAAAGTCTCTGTTATCACATACCTGTTTCCTAGGAGAGGCGTATTGAAAGAGACTATCAAGATTATAAGTTTTAGTAGCCTTGAGGAAGGACTTCTGCCCAGATTTGGGGGCACTAGATAGAGGAGGAAGAGTGGCAAAGATAACATGCAAATGAATGGCCAGAGAACAAAAGGAGAAAAGATTAGAATGAGGTAGTTGTGGACTGGAACAGAAGCCAAGCCAAACCAGCATTTCATGAGTTAAGTTCAGTCAATAGTTCCTTTCTTCCCTTTGCTTTTTTGAGTTTAAATACAATTCTCCTTCTTCAGAAATTCTTTTCAGAGCAGCTTAGAGGCTATTTATCTGTATTTTTGTTATTACATACTGCTAATAAATTATATGACTATTAACAATGCTTTTATCTAAACCTATTAATTTTCCAGTTTGATATTCAGAAAGGGAAAGTTAGCCCATGGAAAAGTTTTTTGTTTTGTTTTTTATCTGTTTTTAAATTTTTTTATTCTTTGTTTTGTTTTATTTTGTTCATAGTGTAAGGCCTGAACTGATTAAAAGAGAGATTTGCTGCAATTTAAGTAATTTCAGAGAATATTCCATTAGACTGCCTTTGAACCCAATAAGAAAGAGAATGAATGAGATGAACCAGTACTAAAAAAGGTAGGAGTTAGAATGGTTGTCCACAAGTCCTTATGAAAGTCTCTGCATCACATACCTACTTCTTAGGAGAGGCAAATTGGAAGAGACTGGCAAGATTATAAATTAGTCACTCAATGAACATCTCTCAAGCTGTTCCAGGAACTTAGACTAAGCATCCCAGATTGAGAGAAAGGTGAGACATTCTCTGCCTTTAATGAGTTCATGTTCTAATGAAGGAGACCCTTTGCAAACAACTTCGAACACAAATTACATATATTGGTTAAATCACAGATGATCTTCAAAGGAAAGACTCCAACACTTAGAAAAATGGGGAGAAGCAGTTAGATAGAGGCACAATGGAAAGAGCACCAGTCCTGGAATCAGAAGGACCTGAGTTCAAATTCAGCCCCAAATTCTTGGCAAGTCACTTAACAATGGTTTTATAAAGGGGAAAGGCTTCCTAAAAGTTGAGATTTTGCCTTTGTCTTGAAGAAAGCCAGGCAAGTCTTTAGCTCTCTTGAAGAGGGAAAGCCCCACGAAAATGTAGAATCAGGAGATGAAGTATTGTATGTGCAGGACAGCAGAGAAGTGAGTGTCCCTAAATTATAAAGTAGTGGAAGAATTTAAGTGTCAGAAGATTGGCAAGGTAGGATGGAGTTATATTATGAAGGGTATTAAAAACCAATTCGACTATTTTATATTTGTTCCTGAAGAGTATAAAGAGTCATTGTAGGGAGAAGGGAGAAAAAGGGGAACTGCATATATTTTAGGAAGATCACTTTTTTCAGTTTTGTGGAGAAAAATAGTTTGGATTGGGAGAGACAAGAGGCAGGGAAACCAATGCAAATACCAGGCATGGGGGGATGAGGACCTGTCCAAGAATAAGAGTTGTATGAGAAGAGAACAAGAGCAGCACTGGGAAGGTAAAAATGGCAGAGGGAGAATGAAAGAGAATGAGGAGTCAAAAATAACACCCTAGTTTCAAGCTTGGGTGACTGGGAAAATGGTGGTGCTCTTTACAATGATAAGGAAATTTGGAAAAGGGGAGAGTTTTAGAATTTAATTAGGTATTAAACACTTGTTGCACCCATTCTCTACAGCTGCTATCCCTAGCATTATTTCCTGAAAGTACCATTCTCCACTCTCAATTAACCCCCTGCCTCTTCTCTATGGAAGGAAAGGGACACATTATTTATTCATGGAAAGGTCTAGGGAAACTCATCCAAGCTTCAGTCTTGGGAAACCTGGCTTCTCGGCAAAGCTACTAGAGAGTGTCAGGAAGAAAGCTACTGATTTCTCTTCGTGTCGCAGTAGGGTACACTGACCCGTCTTGGTACCCTAGTTTTTTCTGGTTGCCAAACTGGCCTCAATCTAATCTAGTGCTACATCTCTCTTATCTCATTTCTCTTGCTTTTCTAAATTCAGTCTATCTGGAGAGAGTCCCCCACCATTTTTTTAAACTGGTTGTTCTACATGTGTATGTACTAACATATATGTACTTATACATTCATGATAATGTCTAAGACTACTCAGATGTGTTGTGAAGATAGAAGTCCTGTGAAAATTAAGTGAAAGTAATACCACTGAGGGACAGAGACGGGGAATGCTTAACAGAGTATATAAGTGGAAGTTGATCTGGGTTTTGGAGGAAGGGGAGACCTGAAGATTAGGTAGTAGGGAAAGGGAACATTTGCCAGACTGGGGAAACATCATAAGTGAAAGAAGAATAAGCTAGTTGTGCGACAACTCAAGGAAGTGACAGCACATATTAGGGAACAGTAAGAGATAAGGCTGAATAGGAGGGAAAGGTCTAAAGGAAGACCTAAAAAACAGACAGAAAAATTTAGATTTACATAGCAGGATGCTTTATAAAAAAGATGGTTTCACTAGGGGAATTATAACAATGGGTTGTCATGCCCAAATAATTCATCATCTAATGATCAATCATATTGTGAAAACATTGGATAAGGAAGATTAGGTTGATGCTTAGACATGGAAAGCTATTGTTAATGGGACAGAGAGAGAGAGAGAGAGATCGATTAGCAGCAGCATAAGCAGTAAAGAAAAGTATAGGGGCATGAGGGGTTAACTGGGGGATCACACTTCCCAAGAGTGGACTAGTCTCCCAAAGATGAACCTATTGACATATTCTTAACCATAAGTTAATAAAAGCTTGAATGAGAGTGGCAATGGGAATGAAGAAGCTGAAAGAAATACCAGAAAAATACTTAGATTTTTGTTGGTTAACTGGATTTGGGGCTGTGTAGAAGGAGGGAGAAAGCATAAATGAGAAGAAAGCCTTGATAAGAACTCAAATATTTGTAACTGCTTAAACCAGAAGTATACTGGTAACATTTGCGGACACAAGAAAGTTAGGAGAGGATGTCATTTTTACGGAGCACAGGTCTTGAATTTAAAGAAGAGGGAAATGTAAGGCAGTAGGGCTAGAAAACCTTTTAAACTTTAATAGCAGGGAAAGTAATATGACTATGAATAAAACAGATCCAGCTAAGATAAATTACTGTGTATGAGTCCATAATGTTATCATAGGAAATAAGACAGAAGAGAGAAAATGGTGTTAAATGAATATTCTGTGTTCATGTTTAAGAAAAAAGGGATTTTTCTTCTCAGTCTAGGAAAAATCCTGCTATCAAAACAAGGTGGCTTAATGTTCAGGTTCTAAGCAAGGGCTTAAATGTCCTCAAAGATTTATGCAACTTCCCATTTTCTTCATGAAGTTTTTTCTAGTATACTCTCCCTTCTCCAATTTCTAGTGATCTCTTTCTCAAATTACCTTGTATATTCTCAAACTACTTGGTATCCATTTGTGTTTGTTTGTGTATTTATTTATTCATTCTGGGGCAATCAAGAAAGCTTCATGAGCTAGTACTATGAGAAATGTATCCCACAAATCAATTTCTTCATCTCCACCTGAGTAAATAAAAAGATTAAAATAACTTAAAATGAAAAAAATTTTGCATCTTGATTTTCTAAAAGGGCTTCTTTTTCTTTGGAAGGATGGAAGGGAGAAGCTAATTAGAAGTAAGTCAAAGCAGCACATTAGAACAAACAAGCAAACCAAAAAACCCTAAACAAAACAAAACAAAAAATAAGCAAGCAAACAAGTCTAGTCAGGAGCTACATGAATAGTTGGCCACATTTCCAATAACATTCTCAACTGCCCCAACATTTGTTAATATAAGGCATAATTATTAGACAGAACTGAGTAGATCAACAATTTTTGCTAAGGGACTGATTGTAGGTACCAAATTGCCTCTGTAAAAGAAGACACCCTCTTTGAAAAATGTATCTTACGCAACTCTCATTACAATCAGTAGGCAAATGTGGCAAGCTTTGAAATTTCTCCTCTCTCTCCATGTAGAAATTAACTTTCCCCTTTGGAATTATAGGTTGTCAGAATAAACAGGTGAAGCACCGGGTGAAGATCACAAAACCTAACTCTTTCTGTCCTGATGCCTGAATCATAGACAAAAAGGCCTGTAATTTAAATTGAAAGATACTCAGGCTCTAGGTAATTTTTATTATATGGCATGGTTACCATACACACACACCAAAGAACCTTAAAGGTCTAAAGATAATTTGTTTTAAAGATTTAATTAAAATAGCAATTTACTCTACTAAAAGATTAAATATAGTATTAAATCAAACTGAACTAAGGCCCCTGTCCTCTTTTTTTTTGTCCCATTCAGTTCCCAGTAAAAAGTTATCCCTTTTTACAAATTATAATGTTATTATGTTCACTGATCAAACCATCTTGACAGGTCTGGCAGAGCTAAGGATTTTTGATAACTATTCAAATTTTGATATAATGAGAAACAAGTTTTAAAACATTGAGCAAAAACTACAAACAATATAAGCCCCATAGTTTTGGGTTTTTTTTTGAGCAAACTGGGAGTTTACATTTAAGATACAATAAAATAGATAAGTACATGATCTTCCCTTCTACTATTTGAAATATATTTAGTCTTTCTCAATAAATCAGTATCAATGTGTGTGCCACTGCTGTGCAGAAAGATAATCTGTAGATTTACCAAAATTTACAACTAAGTTAAATATAGGGCAAGCTACAGCCGGATGTAGCTAGGATCAAATATATATTTTTATTGAGGCAGGACATAAAATTAAAGTGATTTGTTATTGCTAAATTTATAAAGTTAAAGAGTTTTGGATACTAGAAATTGAGGAAAGAGAGAGATTTCTTCTGTAAATTACCATAGACAATTGGGCAGTCTGAAGTGCAAAGGAGGCTGACAACACAGGAGTGAAGACTGAACAGATCACTAAATTTGGTTTATGCAGTATTTAAGCACAGGCAAGGCAATTCCTGCCTTTTTAAGGCGTGAGTATTTTAAAATCAATTTGTAATGTGACAGAAAGCCAGTAAAAGAGTCTGAGCTCTGGTGTGATCTACTGTGATAGTTAGTTCTATGCAAACATGAATCAAGACCCACACATCCTGCCAAGCCAACAATGATCTTAACCTTGCTCAATTGGTAATGTGAATTCTTAACAATGTGGTTCTTCAAAGAAAGGCTTAAGTTGAAAAATGGTACCATGCTTCCTGAAAAAGAAGGCAAGGGGAAATCTTATTCTCAGCCAACTCTATGATAACAAAAGAAGGAGGGATTAAGGGGTGGGGAGGTGCTCAGCAGGCAGTGGACCTTTTTGATGATGATTGCAGAATTTGATGTTATCTGTATTTAAATCTCTCCAACAATTCTGAACATAACTACAGCCATTCCAATATGCATCTTATTAAAGTGCTGGGTATAAGAGAAAAGACAAGAGTTCAAAAATGTTAAATGTTCATTGAATTGAATAGAGGACAGTCTAGGATTTAGAGTGAGAAGGGATTTTAAAGATCATTGAGACCAAATAAACTGATTTCAGCTAATTATTTTACCCAAGGTCCCAGTCAGATGTATTTTTTTGGCCTTCCTCATCATGCCCTTCCCTTGTCCACTACCCTTTGCAGCTTCCTTTTGCGCATGTTCTCCCTACATTAGACTGCAAGCTCTTTGAGGGCAGGGACCATCTTTCTTTGCTTTAATTGTATTCTCAACTTTTAATACATACTAGCACATAGAAGGAATTAATATTTTTTTTCTCTAACCCACAAGGACCCTTTAATGTTATATCTAAAGCTGCTGCTACAATGCAATTGAATTGGATTGGGTTAAATTGAATTAAAAGTTTGGATAAAAATCAAAATATTCACACACACACACACACACACACACACACACAGTCCAACCAATGTATTCACATTACAGCATGACAACTTAACGTCCTTGATAACTAATTTTTAAATCTTTTAGTCTTTTCTTTTTGACACATGCATTAATAGTGACATCTTTGTACAACATAATGATTATATTCTGAATAAGCATTTAACAGTTTAACAAAGAGCATTTCATATATGATTTCACCCCACATCTTTAATCACTATAGAGAAATCTCCATTTGCCCAACTGATATGTTTATGAAAAGTAATTTATAATCAGAAAATTTAATAAATTTAATCATAGGTAAGCTCCCAGTTCATTTAAAATATGGAATAGAATTATTCTAAGGATCAAATGAGATGTATGTGAAAAAGCAGTGGGAATGTAAAGGGCTACTCATATGTAATGTATTTTACTTGGGGGGGGGCATCCTAGAATATGGAAAGAGGCTGGTTTTACTAATCTTAAATTCTGGGTTTTTGTCCAGGTTCTACCACTATAGTCTTGTTATTGTTGAGTCATTTCACCTGTGTCTGATTCTCCATGACCCCATTTAGAGTTTTCTTGGCAAAAGTACTGTAGTGGTTTGCCATTTTCTTCTCCAGTTCATTTTACAAATGAAGAAACAAAGGCAAAGAGGGTTAAGGGACTTACCCAGGGTTACAGAGCTAGTAAGTGTCCAAAGTCAGATTTGAACTTAGGTCCCCCTGACTTCAGAGCTGACCCTCTCTCAACTGTGTCATCTACTTGCTCATAACCTTGTCTAAACCAGTTTTTTAATCCCTGGGTCCATTTCCTTATCACTGATATGGAAACCATAATATGATTCATGCTTCCATAGAACTAATTATCACAGAAGATTACAACAGAAGTCAGACTTTTTTACTGGCTTTCTGTTACATTACAAACAGTATTGGTTTAAGGATCAAATTAAATTTTATATATATATATATATATACATACATATATATATACATGTATGTATGTAGATATATGTATATATATGAAAGTGTTTTGAAACTATAAAGCCTAACATGATTTTGTTATCATCATCAATTAACCCCCTGAAAATTTATTAAGCATGTGTTATGCATCAGATGCTATCCTTATCAGCAGAGATACAAAGACAAAAATTAGACAGCCGCTGCCCTCAAGGAGCTGATGTTTTATCTCAGTGGTGGGGAACTTTTTCCCCCCATTTAGGGCCACCTGGATATTTATAACATTATTCATAGGCTCTATTTGGTCAAACATTTAATTAATTCACCCCTATAAATCTCCTAAATTTAGTAAATTTTGAGTCCAGCCTACAATTGCCTTGGCAACACCACACCACCAGCTGTATAGCTGGCTGACCAGAGGTTCCTTGTCCCTGTTCTATTGGAAAGATGACACCGATATATGTAAGTACATAAAATAAATACATGATAATTTGAAGTGGGAGAGCACTAATAAAAGGAAGCAAAGAATTATCAGGGATGGAAAAGATGAGGAATTCTAGCCATAGAGGTGGGCAATGGAGTATTATATATGAGAAACAGTAAGAAGACCCGTTCAGCTACATTGAAAAATGTAGAGAAGAGAGTAATATATAAGTATGCCAGAAAGTAAGTTGAGGAAAGTTTATGAAGTGCTTTAAATGTCAAAAAGAAAGGAATTCACATTTGAACCCTGAATCATGATTATTATTTTAAAAAAATTCCATTTAGAAGGCAACGACTGCTAATTTTTAGATGATCAGGTAGGTTTTCTTCAAAGATCCCAGGAAAGCAGAGGAAATAATTATTATGATACCTACTGTGTTAACCATTTTTAATAGTCTATTTCATTTGATACCCTATGAGGAAAGAAGTGCTATAATTCCCACTTTATGTTTTGGTGAAACTGAGGTGAATAGAGATTAAAGTGACTTATCCAGAGTTTCATAACTGGAAAATGTCTGAGGTCATATTTGAATTCAGGTCTTCTTGCCTCGAGGTCCAGTGCTCTATCAACTTCCCCACTGACTGCCTGAGGGCAGAAACATCTGGGCTCCTGACCCACCTTGAACACTCACTAGTTGTGGGGCCACAGCATTTTTTTAATTTGTCATTGACCTAGAAATTAAGAGTATAAATTATAGCCTCACACAACAGACCTAGAACAGTTGAACTTTCCATGCCAGGAATTCCTATAAATAGTCTACTCTGATGTTATTATGAGTAAGTAACAAATGTCCCTTGTCATCATTTTTAAGATAACTTCTGAAAACCAGGATTTTATGACCAAGCATCCATTCACCTCTTTAATATACTTATATTGATCCAGGAAGCAGGTTGAATCCAAAGATTCAGTTCTTCTCTTGAAGAATTGTGATCCATTCCTTATTCCATTGTTAAGAAGGTATCAATATTTCTTAATCCCTACCTTTTTCTTTTTTTTTAGAAAGATTTTACTTAGAGTTTTACAATTTCACCCCTATTCTTGCTTCCTTCTTCCCACCTCTCCACAGAAGGTAGTTTGTTAGTCTTTACATTGTTTCCATGGTATACATTGATCTAAGTTGAATGTGATGAGAGAGAAATCATATCCTTAAGAAAGAAAAATAAAGTATAAGAGATAGCAAAATTACACAAAAAGGTAACTTTTTTCCCTAAATTGAAAATAATATTTCAAACTCCACAATTGTTTCTCTGGATACAGATGGTAGTCTCTATTGCAGATAGCCTCAAATTGTCCCTGATTGCTGCACTAAAGGAATGAGCAAGTCCATCAAGGTTGACGATCACCTCCACGTTTCTGTTAATCCCTACTTTTTTTCACAAATGCCCCTGGGTTCAATAAGAGTGATCAAATCTTTCAGTCTCTTCCAATTTTTCAAAATAATAATAATAATTCCTTGGGTTCTAATCGGTCAAATAGGAAAGAAGAACATAGTTTCTATTTAGAATAGTAATAAGAGTTTCACAGGAAAGGCAGAACCCATTGCAGTTTCAAATCATTTAATATGCATCTGAGCATATGAGTCTCCTTTGTACTGAGGTTTCAACATCAGTGTACTTGGAACCCCCATCTCCTCATGTTCCCTAGTGACCAGTCCTCTAATGCAGTCTACAGGGAAGGTTTTCTTAGGATACCTGTAAGCAGGACAGATTCAAATGAAAAGGTGTTGATTGTTGTTGAAAACTGAAGCCTTGCAGAGCTGAATGATAATTGAGAAGTCTAGGCTTCCTCCAGATTCTCTTTACCCACCTACCTAGGTCTCAGTAGGATCTGTCCACTCCACTCTGTCATTCTCGTTAGCAGTATTAGCTCCTTTACAGTTTTAAACAATAGCTTAACAGCTAGAATTTATATAGTTAAGTGATTTACATTTGAGCCTCACAACTCTCTGTGGGGATTAAAATCATCCTATCTTCAATAAAAGACACTGAGGCAGAGCTCTGAGTCAATGGTATGTCATTAAAAGGTCCATGTCCCCTCCAATAAAGTGGACTTGAGATCTTCCTCACAATCAGTGATGCCCTCTCTTTCCAGAACCCTATTTTCATAGGGTGTGGATATCTAGACACTTCAGAGTAGTTATACAAAATAGAGAATAATTCTACCAGTTGGCATATGATACATAGAATAAAGCAGGCAGTAATAATGTCAGCAAGGTCATGAGTTGGGTGAAGCATGGAGCATCTCCACTGATTAGGTGAGATCTTCCTCACAATCTGAGATGCCTTCTTCCAGAACCCTATTTTCACAGGAGGTTGATATTTAGACACTCTAGAGTAATTATACAAAATAGAGAATAATTCTTCCAGTTGGCATTCACTAAAATTGACAAAATTAATTAGTAAGCATGGTCATGAGTTGGGTGAAGCATGGGACATCTCCACTGACTAGATGAAATCTTCCACACATTCTGAGATGCCCTCTCCTTCCAGAGCCTTATTTTCATTGGGGTTGATACCTAGACACTTCAGAGTAGTTATACAAAATAGAAAATAATTCTATCAATTGGTATATTTTATATATACCCAAAATAGGAAAAAATAATATGACAGCAGGGACATGAGTTGGGTGAAGCATAGGGCATAAGAGGATCACTCAGTCATGTTGGACCAGAGAGGATGGTCCAGAAGTACAAGAATAAATTGAGGACTTTCCATGTAATTGAGTCACTTCTGACATACTGGGCTTAGTCACTAAGATAAGAGTAGAGGGCCTTTAACTAGTTTCCTATAATTATGCTAGTAATCTTACAGAATTTATATTTAATACCCCTGTGGAATCATATCAGATTGATTGATGCTGATTGGAATAGAGCAAAGGTCCAAATGAATTATTTCTCATGCCTGAGAGGGAGATGCTTTTAATTATTTAGGGGATCATAAAATGGATCAAAGGTTTAGAATGGATATGACCTTAGGGATCATCTAGCCCAATCTCCTCCTTTTACAAATGAGACTCTTAGAGGTGAAATTACTTTCATAAGGTTACAGTAGTAAGTAACATAATGGAAATTTGAACACAGGTCCTCTATCTCCAAATCTAGGATATTCCCTCACCCCCCCCCATGCTGCCCTTGTCCCAGTGTTTACTCATTCCTCAGCATTTAGTAAATACTTAAAAAAATAATTTTGACTAATTGATTAATACCATTTATGTTACTCCTCACTCATAAATGAAAATTGAAATTATGCTGTACTTTACTTACAACTTCCCAGTATCTTTTAATTTTCTATGGGGTCACCTATCATTTTAAATCTCTAGGGTTTTATGTCATATTATTGGGAGAATATTTTTAGTAAAATAAAAATAACATATGGGCTCTGATGGCAGAGAGCAATTTAAGATCATTCTCTCTAGACAATCATCTTCATCCTATTCTATTCTGATGTGTAGTCATTGTCCATCTTTGTTACCTGTCCAGGGAGATTTTTTGTTGTTGTTCAGTCATGTCTGACTCTCCGTGACTCCATTTGGGGAGTTTCCTTGACAGAAATACAGCATGTCCTTGGGCAAGTCATTTGATCCTTGTCTGCCTTAACTGTAAAATGCAGATCATTTTAACATAAACATTTAACATAAAAATGAAGATTGTGAGGATCAAATGGCATAAAATTGTTAAGTGTTAACAGAGTCTCTGCCCTGTTATAACACAATATATTACAATATAATATAGTATTATAAGATAATCATAATTATAATATAATGAGAGAAGAAGTCCCCCACCTCCATGGATTTTTATACCCTAGAAGAGCAAAAGAAGGAATGAATATAAAAAGCCCTAATATAGAGTAAAATGAGAAGGGAAATATAACCAAAGGAAGGAAAGTAGCCTAGAAGGGTAAAGATGAAATGAATGTAAAAAGTTATAATATAGAGTAAAATGTGAAGGGAAATAAAAATAAAGGTAGCCTAGAAGGGCAAAGAAGAATGGAATGTAAAAACTATCATATAAAGTGCAATGTAAATAAAGGAAAGAAAGGAAGGAAAAATAAGTAAAATGATAGAGAAAATAAGACATGGTAAATAAGAACAGATCCCATTGCAGAGAACTTGAGTTCTAAGCCTACTCTACTATTGTGTGACCTCATGCCAGTCCTAACCTCTCTGGGCTCTCTGGTTTTCTCATTTATAAGATGAAAGGGTAGACTAAGTGACAGCTAATGTCCCTTCCATCTCTAAATCTCTGATCCCAGATTCCAAAGAGAAGTAAGAAGTGCTATTTTGGATCATAGAAGAAAGCACATAGGTGGTCTTTGACTTCTAGATGAGATTCAAAATAGGATACCTATAGGGACTGAACCTGTAATTTTACTTGTATAGGTATCTCTCTCTCCAAGTGCAGGCTAGCACTTCCTCTGTTACTTGGTCTTAGTCGATAAGAAACCTGAAGCAAATGAGTTATAATTTAACTTTTTCCCCAGTCATCCAAAGCAGCAATTGGTGCATAGCCATTGGTAACACTTCCCCCATCTCTTCCCCCTGCTTGCCCACTAAATTCCCCCAGGTCGTTTTGTGACCTGAGTATATGCTCAAAACTTTTTTTTTAACTGTTAGAAACATGTCACCAAGAAACTTTTGAGACCACTTACCTAGAATGATTAACCCAGGAAGCAACTCTGAAATTAGTGAAAGTTTGAACTTCTTTAAATAAATGGTAATATTTTTGAGTAATAACTCTGAAGGTGCTAAATACTCATTAAATAGACTTCTTGACCTTTGATTTGAGTGGGTGTATGGGGGTAGAAGTTGTCAAGTAGGAGTGAATTTTTTTTAGAAGGTGCTAACTATTCTTTAACAACTTGTATTTAAGCACACTATCTAATCTACAAGGTTAATTTTATGAAAATAGTCCTTATAGAAATGAGGGCAAAATGCCACAAATCCGTATAGTAGCTACAAAGGGAAATTGAAAGCATTTCAATCATGTCAACCTGAGCTTTATTCACATGGCAAAATTACCCTCCTCTTTCTGGTGGAAAGAATTCTTTATAATTATTATTGTTCTTTGTAGAGTATATTTTTGCTGCAAGGCCCACTGAAAGTAAACACCTTTAATTAATCAGAATTAGATTTCATTTAATTATTGAAAAATGATGAAAAACAGGGAAAAGAATGGAGTTGCTTATCTGAGCTCTGATTATTTGTTGGTTTCAGGATCCAATCTATTGAACATAATGTCCTCTCTTCTCTGTGAGCTAGAAAAGTTCCTCAGTTTGAAATTAGGAACTTACTGAAAGTTCTAGAATAAAGAGCTAGGATTTGAAATGGAAAGAACAGTTCAACTTAGAGTAGGGTTGGGGGTTCTTTTCAGGAGGCAAACATGAGAGAAATAATAACAAAAAATGGTTCTGGCTCTGGCCAGAATGCTGGACCTGAATGCTAACCTAGAATAAGAAGAGTTACTTCCCTCCCCACAAATGAGCAAAACTCAGTTATAAGTGACCAATGAATTTGTTTTAAGTAAATTGACCAGGTTAGTTAAGAAGAAGTTCCTCCAAAAGGATGAAAAAGCTTTGATCAAGATTAGGAAGTATGTACAATTTAGTAAGTATGGACACTCAATCTCATGGGAGAAGTTTTTGGAGCTCCTGATGACTCTCCCCACTTGATGATAAGGTTGAGAACCAAGTCTTAAAATGTCAGTCTTGTCAAACCCAATTTACTTCAAATGAGGAATCAGAATTCAGCTCAAACTGACTCTGGTTTGGAAGAACTAAATTAGTAATAAAGTAAGCTAGACAAGACCTAGATTGAATGCCCTCTACTTGTTTGGAAAAGGATTACTTTTGAGAATCTAAAATTGTGTTCCTCTTCCCTTTGTTATTTAAAATTCCTATACTGAATAGAGGCTCCATTTGGGAATGAATTCTTTGACCATTATTAAGCTGAAACCTGTGTTATTGCTGTTTTTTCCCCCCAAATAGTAGCTGGGTCTGTGCAGCCCCCTTAAGTTTCTGCAGTGAAAGTGGAGGGAAAGGGAATCTGGAATCACATAATTTTTAAATTGTCTATAAACTTTAACTTAGATATTGGTATTGTAAATGTGAGATTGTTATCCAGTGAATAGTGAAAGTATTACTAGAGGAAATGAATCATGTAAATTTTGACATTCTTGCTACAAATATAAGAAGAAAGAAGAAAATTACAAGAGAGCTCAGGGGATCTCCTTGGAGGCATTCATCCGATCATAGATAGATTTAGGGCTGGAAAGGAACTTAGAGGTCATCTTGTCAAAGTCCTTTATTTTATGGCTGGAGAATCTGAGACCTGGAGAGATAAAATGATTTTACTGAAGATCTCAAAGGTAATTAGTGCAAGAAATGGAGTTCAAAACACAGGTCTTTAGACTCCAAATCCACTATTGTTTTCACTGTCCTGAATTACCAGATTTGATTTTATTGCTTACCCAAAGTCAACAAGAAAAAAGTGTTTCATGAGACATTTAGTCAAGTATTTACAATCATAAAAATACTTTTTAGCACCAGCATCTGTTATAGAAGATGGAGTGGTAATGGAATTCTATAAAGAACTTTAAATTAATTCAATATATAATTTAAAATTTAGTGAGTTCATTATAAAGGTAGGAATATGCAAGGATGAGGAATATGTTGGAAAATGTGAATTGAGGATAAAGAATGAGATAAACAGACTACAAAGTAGTGACATGCCTCTATATTATGAAGACTGCCTTTGAGAAAAGCAATGGGAGATTTTAGATATGGTGACCACCAATATTATTAAAAAATATGTTATATTCTAACATACAGAAAATGATTTGTTACAACCTGATCAGACCATTCATATCTATGTAGTCAGATCAGCAACTTGTTAGAGCAAATGCCAAAGTTAACAATGGAGCCTCAAGATTCAACTTTATGAATTCATATCCAGTCTCAGACACTACCTGTGTCCTGTTTACCTCAATTCCACATCTGTAATAAGGAGCAAGGAAAGGAAATGGCAAGTCACTTCAGAATTTTTATCAGAAAGACCAAATGAAGTCACAAAGAGACATGACTGAAAAATGACTGAACAACAATAGAAAAAAGAATGAATAAATATGATAAAAAGATGTAGTGTACAATTAAAAAAACTTATTCCTGACATAACCAAATTATTGATGGTAAAAAATGGGATGTGAACAGAATGTAGACACTGAATGTAGACAAATGTTAACAATGATTTAATGTAGAAGTCTAATTGGTATAAATCAATTGCAATAAAAAGGAACCCCAAAGGGCCTAAAAAGCACATTAGTCAACAAACATTGACTTATTTTCCAAGCAGAGAGATATAACAGCCTAAGGGAACATCAGTTTAGAATATACATTTGTTTATAAAATCTTATAGAGAAGGATGATGGAAGATTATTAGTCTCATAAAACAGTGAGAATCAGTGGAGGATGAAACCACTTAAAAGGAAATGGGTTGGGAAAATCCAACTAAGTAAAGTCATCCTGAAGGCATGTGAAGATGAGAATCGAAGCACAGCAAAGAAACGAAAAGTGGAAACAGCAAAAATTTTTAAATATAAAATGTCATTTTTAAAGCATTTTTTCTCCTTCCCTCAAATCCCATGGGAAAAAGTACACAGTTAAGGGAAACTAATTTTCATACTGGTCATATTCAAAAAATTATATCCCATTCTGCATATTTAATCTGTCACCTCTCTAAAGAGATGGACAGAATTCTTTGTTGGACCTCTGGAATCATGGGTAATCACTGCCATGATCAGAATTAAATCTTTAAAAATTTTTCATTTCTAATAATACTGTTGTTACTGCACAAATTTTTCTCCTAGCTCTACCTACTACATTTTGATCTATTTATATAAACCTACTTCAGTTATTTTGAAACCATTTCATCATTTTTTAAAGTGCAAAGGTACTCCATTCAAATAATTATTTTGTTCAATCATTTCTCAATTGATGGGGCCACCTTTAGTTTCCAGTTCTTTATCACTATTAGTATAAATATTTTATAAGTATTTTTTTGTATATAAAGTATTTTTTCCTCTTTCTTTGATTTCTGTGGAATAAAAACCTAATATTGTATCACTGGGTCAAAGGATATGCAATTTAGGATCTTTGAGGGGTATAGTTCCAAATTGCTTTCTGGAATGGATATACTAATTTACAGTTCCACCAACAATGCATCAATGTTCCTCTTTTTTCCCCATAGCCACTCCAATATTTATTGTTTTCCTTTTTGGTTAACTTTGCCAATCTGATAGATATGGGTTAGCAAGTAGAACCTCAGAGTTTCTTTAATTTACATTTTTCTGATTATTACAAATTTAGAGTATTTTTTTATATGACTTCAAATAGCTTGGATTTATTCTCTTAAAACTACCTGTTAATATCCTTTGATCATTTATTGAGGGGGGATGGATCCTATTATTATAACTTTGAATCTAATTCTTCTATTATAGCTTGAAAATGAGAATTTATTAGAGCTTTTACTATTTTTTAAATTTTGTTATGAAGGTTCCCCCATTAATTGTTTCCCTTCTAATTTTAGCTGCATTGAATTTATTTGTACATATTTTTAAAAATTTTATTTTATCAAAATTGTCCATTAATTGTATTCTTTGTTTGGACATAAATTCTTTCCCTGAGTAGATCTGAAAAATAATTTCTTCCTTGTTTCTCTAATTGATGGTGTTACTTCTAAATAGCTGTAGTTTATCCAAAAGATGTTCATCTTGGTAAATGGTGGAAGGTCTTGGTCTAAATCTAATTTTTTCCAGATTGCTGTCTAGTTTTCCTACCAATTTTAGTCACAGAGAGTCCTTACCTCAGCTGCTGGAGTCTTTAGATTTATTGAGCATTCTGTATTAGATTCATTTGTTCCAGCATTTTGCATATCAACTTGTTCTACTGACTACCTCTTTAATGTTTAATCAGTATTAAATTGTTTTGATGTTTACTGATTTACAGATTAGTTTGAGATCTGGTAATACCAGACAGATTCTCTTCCTTTCTTCTACATTTTAAAAATTTCATTATTTCCCTTGAGATTTTTGACTTTTTTGTATCCCTATATGATTCCCCGCCCCCCACTGCCAACTCAAAAGTAATCCTTTTGTAGTTGGATTAATAGAGCTCTGAATTAGTAGAATAATTTAGGTATGATTTTCATTTTTATTTTGTAGCAAAGATTTTTACAACACTTTTTTTCAACTATCAAGGATAGTAGAGCCACCACATAGACTCTAACATTACAATGTCAGATTTACTTTTAGAAGAGATATAAATAACATTTAAGAGAACTGAGATGAGAAAAACACCTTGATTCTATCAAATATATGCAGGAGAGGTCTGAGCTAGGGGTCACAGAATTGTGAGGACATTGAGAGATCAATGAATAATGTATCTGAAAAGGAGAGGAAGAAGTTAAAGGTGTGAAAAAATATCTGGGATATTATAAATACAAGAGAAAATGAATGTAGAAATGCACAATTGTTAATCTATAAATTCCTTTTCTCATGTATGTAGAATTGTATGAGACTCATCTAAACATACATATAGATTTTTGTGATATTCCTAAATAGGATCAAGACAACTGAGCTGAAAGATTGATTGAAAGATATAGAGAATGCCAAGACTCCACTGTAACTATTTTAATGTTATTTTTCATTGATTTCTTTTTTTTGTTCATATCACATTCATTTCTGATTATATCCTTTCTTTGTTCCCACTCCACAAACCATCCCTTTAAATCTTTTTTATAAAGGTTTAAAAGGGGCGGGGAAACAGTTTAGTAAACCAGCACATTGACTATACCTGGAAACATATGCAAGATTTCAAATTCATATATTCTTACATATGTAATGAAAGGATGAAAGTACATTTTCCTCAGTTCTTTTCTGGAGTTCATCTGGGTTAGTATAATTAAACAGCATTGTTTCTTTTTACTATTCCGCATATTTACATTGTTGCTGTCATCCAATAACTAAATGTTAATTATGTCCTTGTTATAAGGGGGGATAGGAGGACCCAGTGCTAAAGGACAGAGCATAAACACACACACACACACACACACACACACACACACACACACACACACACATGCAGACACCACCCCAAAGACAGTCCCTGCCCTCATGGAGCTTACATTCTAATCATGGGAGAAAACATGTATCTCTCTCTCTCTCTCTCTCTCTCTCTCTCTCTTTCTCTCTCTCTCTCTCTCTCTCTTTTATATATATATATCTCTCTCTCGTTTTATATATATATATATATATATACATATCATATCATGTATCATATTATTTCATTTAATATCATATCATTGCATAGAACATGACATAAGATGATACATACAAGATAAATGCAAATTAATCTTGAAAAGGAAGGTTTATTGCAGATAGGGCAACCAGAAAAAGCCTCTAGCAGAAGGTGACAATTGAGCTGAATCTTGAAGAAAGATGAGGATTTGAAGAGATGGAGAATGTAAACGGAGAACATTTTCATCATGCGTAATGGTACAAAGAATATTAAAGATATAGTGTCATGTAGACTTTTAGGAAAATCACTCAGGCAAATTGTTCAGTCATTTCAATGATATCTAATTCTTCATGACCCCATTTTAGGGTTTTCCTGGCAGAGATACTAGTTTACCATTTCCTTCTTCAGCTCATTTTATAGATGAGGAACTGAGACAGAGTTAAATGACTTGCTCAGGATGACACAGTACATGTCTAAGATCAATTAGGAACTTAGACATGAGTCTTCCTGACTTTAGACTCAGTTCTCTATTCACTATACTTCAAACTGAAGTATAAGCAATTCTTAAGGCAAGGAGATCAATTAGGAGACATTCTAAGTGAGAGATAATAAGGGCTTGAACTAAGGTGATGGCTACATCAAATTAGAAGAACAGGGAACATAAATGAGAATGTCAAGATCTGACAATCGATTGAATATATGGGGTAAAAGTTAGGAATTGAGGATGACCCTAACTCTGGTGTGACCATAAAGATGGTGGGAATAATGACAGATATGAGGAAGTCAGGTCATGATTGGACTTGAGGGAAAAGATAATGAATTCTGTTATGGACATATAGAGGTGGAGATATCCAGGTTGAAATGTCCAGTGAGCAGGTGATGATATAGGACTGGAGACAAAGAGAGAAATTAGATGGAATTAGGCAGTCAGGAGGAAGACTACTCTTGCAGTTTAGGTTTTATGTAACAACAGAAGAAAACACTCCTAAGTAAAAAAAACAAAAAAGCAAGTTTACTTGTTTGGAAAGGATATTAGGTAGAGGGGAGCACACCTCCCTCACTTTCATAAGGCAACATATATGGTTAGCAGATCAGAGTGTGATGGTTCTTGGGGTCTTGTGATATCCACCAAGTCTAAAGAACCTGATCTTTATGTGAATGGACTTTTTAAATGCTCCCAGGGGAGCAGGAAGCCCTTATGGACAGAGGTTACCAGGAAACAACTTCAAAGAAGGTACAATTTAAACTGGCCTTAGCAACAGCCCAACTTTCCAGGCAAAGTTAGCCTTGGGGGGATGGGGAGGGAGAAATAAGGAATAGGGTGGTAGATCAATGCCCCATCACATTGGGGATGGATACACATAATCATCTTAATCATCTCAGATAAATAAACCTATGGAAGCTGATGAGATCACTAAGGAAGAGCAGGGTTTAACAAACTATAGCCCAAGAACTAAATAAAGCTTATTTTGGTAGAGTCATGAGCTTGGAATGACTTTAATTTTTTAAAAAAATAATAAAACTTTATTTAAAAATGTAAAAATCATTCTTACATCCTAGGCATTCAAAAGTAGGTGGGCTGGATTTGACCCATTTAGTTTGCATCTGCTAAAGAGAGCAAAGAGAAGAGAGAAAGGTTATAACTATGGCGAACACCCACAGTTAGTGGCATGATAGGGATGAAAATCCAGCAGGGAATACTGAGAGAAGGAAATGTCAGACAGGTAGCAAGAGAATTGAGGTAGAAGTGTCATAAAAACTAACAGAGAATAAAATTTCTAGGAGAAGATGTTAGCCAACATTATCAAATAGTGCAAAGAGTTCAAGGATGAGCATAAAGAAAAGACCATTAGATTTCACATTTAATAGATGATCCAGTCACTTTGAAGAGGATGGTTTCAATCAGATGCTGATGTCAGAAACTAGATTGAAAAGGAATTTTTAAAGGAAAAGGTTAGGAGACATAGAGAATGATAATTAGGAGATATGGTAGGCTCTTCTAACTATTCCTTTAATGAGCCTCCATCTCCCACCTCCATGTTCTGGCCCTAGCTGTTCCCCAAGACACAAATGAACTATACTCACTTTGGTTTCCTAGAATCCTTAGAATTCTTTCAAGGCTTAGCTAAAGTACTACATGCTAAATGAAATCTTTTCTGATCCCTGACAGCTCCTAGGACAACCCCCTCTAATCTCTTCCTATCTATTTTGGTTATTTTTTAAAGGACTATTTATGTATATATTATTTCCCTGTAGCTATTCGTTGAGGCAAGAACTTTCACTTTTTTTCTTTGTATCCCCTGTGACTAGTACATGGTAGACATTTAATTAATGCTTGTTAATTGATAGACTGATCTCCTTCAGTGCATGCCTAGAAATAGGAAGTCTAGGTCAATATGGACATTTCAGTTCCTTTCTTTCTTTTTTAGCATAAATCTAAATTGTATTCCAGCATAGTTGTCACAATTCAGTATTTCCAAAGCATGTTAGCACAGCTGTTTTCTCCCACAAACTCCCTACCATTGACTTTTCATCTTTGTCAATTTCCTAAATATTTCCTAAACACCAGAATTATTTTAACTCATATTTCTCTCTTATTAGTGATTGGGAGCAATCTTTCCTATGGTTATTAACAGTTTTCAATTTGTCTTTTTAGAGATACTCGTTCATATCCTTTGACCAGTTGATCACTGGGGATGACTCTTCATCTATTAGATTTGGGTTATTTCCTTATATATCTCTTGATTACCATATCTTTATCAGAATATTTGATAGAACATTTCCCCCCACTAGACAAATTTTCTTTTTATTCTAGTTATATTGATTTTCTTCATGCAAAAGCTTTTCAATTTCATGTAGTTGAAATAACCTATTTGATCTTTTGTGATGTCTTCTATATTTGCTTGGTTAAGAATTCTTTCCCAGACATAGCTGTAAATGATATCTGATCTTTTTACTCTTTTATTTTATTTTATGTCTTATAATGTGACTCTTTCTATTTAGATCACATATTTTCAAATTATTGCAATTTATGGTTTAAGCTATCTTTCCCTAATTTCAGGCAAACCTTTTCAGGATTCCTGGTAGTTATTGTCAAATAAGGAATTCTTCTTCAGCTTAATGCTCATTGATTATAAAATTGCATCTGATTCAGGATGTGACCACCTGACAGTCTTTCTAACAAGATCTGACTCCCTCTCCTTCTGGTTCTCCCCATGTGTCAAAAGTATTCAAGATCCCTTAAAGGCAAAACATTACATATTCCTTAATGTTGTACAGCAGTTTTGGACATGTCCAACTCTTCATGACCCCATTTGGGGTTTTCTTGGTAAAGATACTAGAGTAGTTTGCTCTTTCCTTCTCCAGATCATTTTACAGATGAGGAAACTGAGGCACACAGCATTAAGTGACTTGCCCAGGGTCATATAGATAGTGTCTGAGTCTGGAGTTTAACTTAGGAAGATGAGTCTTCCTGTCCTTATCCTCTGTACTTTGTAGCTATTGTTGTCCTTTTATTTTATATTTGTGTATCTATAATATATATATGTACATATAAACACACATGTATATACTTATACACATATGAATATATTCAAGTATACATATATATAATATCTCTTAAAATATGTTTACAATAGAGATAATTATGTCAAATAATTATCATCAGATGAAGAAAAGATACATAGATGCAATATTGCTCAGGACCAGGCCCAAATGAAAAGCCAAGGCTCCCTGGCTTGGCAAGGGTCTTGACACCTACCCACTTAACTCTCCTGTTTACCTGCATGCAATTACTATGGTTCAGTGGGGAAAAAAATACCTGGCTCTGAAGTCCAAGGACTTGCATTCAAATGACTTACTCTGACCTTGAGTTATCATGGGAATGTTGTTTGACTTTCTTGGCCTTAGTTTCCTCATCTATAAAATGGATTAGGTGGGCTCTATGGCCTCTGAGGTGCCTTCCAGCTCACTCCCCAATTTCACTGTTGTCAAATTCTCTGTGCATGATTATACTCTCACCTCAAATGCAAGCTCCCTTTCTACCCTCTTGCAAGGAACCCCTGAAACAATTATCACTGAGGACTTGTTTTTCTTTTTTACTTTTGCATTTCTTGCTGCAGCATTCACTCTAGATTCCTTCCAGGAGGTCTTTCCACCCAGTCCCTCAATCAGTGCTGGTTGACCAGCACCAGCCTTGAGGCTCTGTCTGGACATTAAACGAGTCCTCAGAATTGGGAGCAGCTGTAGCCCTTGCAGCTCCAGGGGACACAGCTGCCTTTCCTTTCCATCTCACAACATCCCCAGCTCCTGAAATCCAGAGAGGTGATTTGCACAACCCAGTTCCATTCCTTTATTCTTGTATAATATTCATGGCCTTGTAACCTTTGAAGATTGAGATCCAATTAGGGTAGACAAGTAGGTCATGCTTAGCTTCAACTCTGATGGGGGATACCATTAAACAGAATTAATTACTGTAAATGGGAGAAAAGAATAAATTGAGAGCTTTGTTTTCCCCATTTTGTTGGGTCCCAATTATATAGTTTTGTCTTGTGTTTTGGTTAGAAAGAAGATAACACTCAATATGCTACCTCCCTTTGTATTCTTCCCTCTGTTCCCAGGATTATATCTTACTAGAGATAAAAATTATTGCCAGCTGATGAAACCTTATTTAACTGCCAAGAAAAAATCAGACTGGCCAAAGGTCATAAAACTAGATCAACCACTTTTGCTATAGTTGGTGTGTCGGGCACCCAGGAGCAGTTATTTTACAACTTTCATAGTGTTAGATGACTTGAGGTGAACTGAGCTGAGTAAATTTTACTGTCCTGGGTGGAGTTCACCATCATTATACAGATGTGGACTG
The DNA here is from genome assembly GCF_037893015.1 of Macrotis lagotis. Lineage (NCBI taxonomy): Eukaryota > Metazoa > Chordata > Mammalia > Peramelemorphia > Peramelidae > Macrotis > Macrotis lagotis. The sequence goes on along the minus strand of NC_133663.1, from coordinate 73,161,039 downwards.
TGCAGGTTTTACAGACTTATGGAATCTTAGAGTTTGCAAAAATATTAGAGGTTATCCCTGTTTTGCAAGGTGGTCCTTCTCCTTCCCAAACTCCCTACATTCACAAATGATCCCATTCCATCTTGTCTTCTCCAGTAGATTACCTGCTCCCCACATCCTCATCCTCCTTACTGTCACCTATGGCATCTGGACTAATGGCTGCTTCCCTACTGCCTACAAATATGCCCATATTTTTTCCAGCCTCAAAGAACTTCCACTTGATCCACCCATTCTCCCCTTAGCTATTTCCCATAACTTTCTTCACTTTTGTGGCTAAACTACTTAAGAAGGCCATCCATAATAACTGTCTCTGCTTCCACTCAACTCTCTTTTTGTTTGTCCATGTCTTACTTCCAACCTTATCATTTAACAGAAACTTCTCTGTCCAATGTTACCAATAATCTCTTAACTGCCAAATCTAGTGCCTTTTCTCAATCCTCATTGCTGTTGACTTCACTTCATCTTTTTATACTATCATTTATCCTTTTCTCCTTGATACTCTCTTTTCTCTAAGTATTCATGAGTCTACTTGCTTCTGGACTTTCTCCTACCTATCTGACTACTTTTTCCTACAATCTTTCTCTCTCTGGCTAGTGATGAGTGGTGCATGGTGAGGATGGAACCATGGATTATCTTTTCCTCTTCCTTGAAACTATTTTTCTTGGTGATGTCATTAACTGCCATAGGTTCTACTATTATCTATATATTAAGGATTATAAGATTTACCTTTCCAGCCCTAATTGCTCTCTTAACCTCCAGTTGCCTATTGGACATATTGAATTGGATGTCCTATAAATTCATTATTTACATATTCAGTTCGGTTCAGTCTAAAACTAAATTAATTACATTTACCCCAAACCCTCTCCTCTTCCAAACTTTCCTATTACTGTTTAGGGCTCCACCATCCTTCTCATCCTGAAGGCTCTCAACCCCAAATCCTTGAATCCTCAGTCTCTCTCACCTCTCATAGTCAATCTGTAGAAAGTACTTTCAATTTTATCTTTGTGATACTTTACATGTACTCCATTCTTTCTTCTGACACTGCCACCATCACTTTGTAGAACCTTATCACCTCACTCTTGGATTATTTCAATAGCTTGCTGATTGATCTCCCTGTTTCAAGTCACTCCTCATTCCAGTCCTTCTCCACTCAGTTGTCAAAGGGAGCTTCCTAAAGCACAGATATGACCATGTCATTTCCCTATTCAATAGGCTCCAGTGGTTTCTTATTACCTCAAGGATTAAATCTAAAATCATTTGTTTGGTATTCAAAACCCTTCATAACTTATATCCCCCTTCTTTCCTTTCTAGTTGTCTTACATTTTACCCTCCCCCCTTGACCTCACACACTCTGTCCTCCTTCTCGTTCCTTGTTCCTTGAATGCACAATACTCCAGATCATATATATATATATATATGTGTGTGTGTGTGTGTGTGTGTGCTTATATAAGTTTTTTTTTTCCTGACTGTCTTCCATTTCTGGAGTACTCCCTCCTCATCTTCTCCTCCTTGATTTCTTGGATTCCTTCAGGTCCTCACCTAACATCCTACCTTCTGCAAAAAGTTTTTCGAATCTTAATCTAGTGCCATTCTTCTTGATTAGCTCTAATTCTTCCCATATGAATCCTATTTGTCCATCATTGTTTGCTCATTGCCTCCCCCATTACAGTAGGAACAAAGAACAAGAGTTCCTTGCCAGCATATATGTATATATATATATATATATATATATACATACATATATATATGTATATATACACATACACATTACAGCTATACAGCAGAAAAGACTATAATTTGATCTTTTATTCTTATAAAGAAAAATACTGCTATTGTTAACCAACTAAATGATTTTACTTGTATCTCTGTGATTAAGAAGAACCAAAAAAACAAAGCCACTCTATGACATATGAAAATGCTGATGGTCAGTTGGGACTTACTGCAAAATCAAACTTGGAAATTCAGTCAAGGAGGTTTTAGGACACTACTGATAGCATATAACAGATGAGGCATAGGTGCATAAAAGGAAGTAGGTTGCAAAAGAGCCAGGAGCACTGAACTGTGACCAATTTATGATGTTTCAAAAGAAAGAGGGGAAATGTATATATGCAATTATACATATACATATATATATATATATATATAAGAGAGAGAATCAGAAAGGAATATCACATACTTGAAACAGTAAGATTCATATATTTTAATGTACACATTAATTATTGCATGTTTCTTACTTTTAAACATACTTTCATTGGCAATATTTGAGACTGAGAAGATTAAATAAAGGTTGGTTTCATAACTGAAATAAATTTGGATTTTTTAAGTTCTAACTAATAAGGGAAAGATAAGCCCACAGACCACCCACCAGGGAGTTTCTGATTTGAGCATTAGAGGCAGTGAAGAAACCAGCAGGAGAGGAGTTAGAAAACACAAGAAGAAGGAGTAGATTGATAGGAAAGTTTCAACTGCTGTATTTGAAGGCTACTGATTGAAAGAGAAACATTGCTTTGCAGATGAACAAAAGAAGATACTGGGAGCCTACTGAATGGAAAAGAGCTGCATATGTTTTTATCCCATTTACAATTTAAGAGAGGTAAAACAGGTCTGAGATAACTAGTTGTTCTTTACTGTTCCTTCTTCTTTAGGAGGAGCAGAGGAAGAGAATACAGGATTTGCAGCTGCTTTATTTTACACAAAAGTTTGAAGCTGATTGGATAAAGAGTAAAAAGTTATTACCACTTACTTTTCAAGAGAGAGAACTAACTTGAAGAGTTCTGCCATTTTCTGGCTTAAGGAAATTGCTTATCATTATAAGCACTTTCTCAGTGCCTTTTTAAGGGTAAATGTGAGTAAAGAGAGCTTGTTCCTATTTCATTAGTGTGAAAGTTAAAAAGGGAAAGAGTTGTCCAGCAGGAGGGGGATAAGAACCACTGGGGAAGCAGTTAGCAATGAAGTAGCAATGAACAAAGCAAGGTCAGCTGTTTTGGGGTGGGCAAAAGACACCAAAGTCTGCAGTCAAGAATTTTGTCTTGCCCCTATCATTTGGGTTTTCCTTATTTATGTACCTTCCTGCTAGATTTCTATAAATATATCCTTAGTCTCACCACAGACAATGCAAATAATGGTAGGAAAGTATAATAAATTTTTATGTGTCGATTGTCATGTTTTGACCATTACCACATTTGCTTTATCTTAATTATCTATGATGTAATTATTTTTGCTTTTGCTTTGTTGTTTAAAAAATATTTTATGTTTGAGAACTAATGGTGTCATAGTGACTGATTTTGTGTAAATGGAAATTACATCAGTGGAGGCTAATGAACTAGACTGGAAAGTGATAGGATTGCACTCATTTGTCTGTCTCAAATATATACTTTACCACCACAGGGTTACTCCTCTGACCCTGAGAAAGCTTGAATTGTTTAAGGTGTAGCCCCTTGGTGCTATTTCAAAAACTGGAACCTAGACTTGCTGATATGAGTACAAGTTGGGGGAAGTAAGCTGAGAGAGAGTGGTGGCCATTTCTATCTCAACTACTAGCCTTTCAAAATGGTCAATATTCACATCACTAGTAGGTCTGTATCCCAAAGAGATAATAAAAAAGCAGTGATGTGTGGTGGGATCCATGTCTGGGGAGGCAGTAGAGGCCATACTCTACAGGAGTAGAGGCAAAGTTTTCACTGTATGAGACTTGTAGAAGTTGAATACCCAGGCCCTCTTCAATGAGGTAGAAATACTAATTGCCTTGCCCAATGAGTTTTTGGGTAGTTAAATAAAGATCAGCAGTACTAAATATCTTATATATATGAAATGCATCATGTGGTCTATGGAAAATGAGCATTTATAATAAAAAAAGGTCTACAAATATTACACTGCTGACCACATAGAAATAGCTACAGTTAAGTGCTTACTATATGAACTCAATCCAGTTTGAGAGGGATTGCACATTCTGAAGTGAAGTATAACTTTCTGCTGCCTCACTTCATGAACCTTCTCCAAATTTGAGACTAAAATGTGCAAATTTAGTTGTTTTGTCCATAAATATGACTGGAATCATACAAATATAACAGATCAATGAGTAAGTAGTAATATTTATTTTATTTTATCATTATTATTTTATTAGTTTTTTAAGAGGTTCTGACTCTTCTGCCTCCTCTGATAGCACATCCCTGTATAAAAGGAAAAAGGCACACGTACAAAATATTTATAGCACCTCTTTTTATAGTGGCAAAGAATTGGAAATTGAGGGTATATCTATCATTTGGGGAACAGCTGAAGAAGTCATAGTATATGAATGTGATGAAGTATTGGAGTTCTGTTAAAAAGCATGAATGGGAAGACTTTAGAAAAATCTAGAAAGACATGTGAATTCATGCTGAATGAAGTGAGCAGAACCAGGAGAACATTGTGCAAATAAACAACAATATTGTGTAATGATCAACTATGACAGACTTAACTTTTCTCAATTCTTTTTTTTTTTTAGGGTTTTGCAAGGCAAATGGGGTTAAGTGGCTTGCCCAAGGCCACACAGCTAGGTAATTATTAAGTGTTTGAGACCAGATTTGAACCCAGGTACTTCTGACTCCAGGGCCTGTGCTTTATCCACTGTACCACCTAGCTGCCCCCAAAGACAATTCTAAAAGACTTCTGTCATCTAGAAAAAGAACTACAGAGTCTGAATGCAGACCAAAGCATATTCTCTCATTTTTTCCCCTTTTTGTCCTAATGCTTCTTTCACAATATGGCTAATATGGAAATATGTTTAACACAGTTGTACATATATAATCTATGTCAGATTACTCATTGTCAAGGGGAGGGGGTAGGAAAGGGAAGGAGGGAGAAAAATATAGAACTCAAAATCTCACAAAAAATGAATGTTAAAAGCTATCTTTACATGTAATTGGAAAACAAATAAATAAATAATAAAGAAAAATATGATTCAGCCCTTGGTAATCAATTAAATACTGAGTCACTAGCAAGGGGTTTACCTGTCAATATATAGATAGAGATTTTAATGGTTAATTATACATGCTTAGAAAAGAAAATATGATTTACTGACAAAGTTTGGGTCATTTGAAGAAGGTAGGAAAATTGATCTATGCTTTTCAGTGATTCCTAGCATATTTGACATTTCTTCTATTAAACTGGGTTTGAGACAAATAAGAATGGCTAATGTTTATATATCCCTTTAAGATTTTCAAAATTCTTTTTTTTTTTTTTAGGTTTTTCGCAAGGCAAATGGGGTTAAGTGGTTTGCCCAAGGCCACACAGCTAGGTAATTAGTAAGTGTCTGAGACCAGGTTTGAACCCAGGTACTCCTGACTCCAGGGCTGGTTGGTGCTTTATCCACTGTGCCACCTAGCCGCCCCCCAATTCTCAAAATTCTTTACCCATATTATTTCAATTGACCCTCACAATAACCTTTTAAGATAGGTGCTATTATTACATTCATTTTATAGATGAGGAAACTGACAGGTAGAGGTTGAGAAACTTTCCTATCATCATATAGTTAATGAGTACCAGAGGAAGGATTCAAATACATGACCTAATTTCTCTTAGCTCACTGTTCCATCCACCAGGTCATGTAATCTACACTTTAGGTGCACTAAGAGTCAAGTAAATCTGTGAACCAAAAGCTTAGATGAGAAAATATTTGAGTTATTCTGCATCTCTGGAGCAATTAATAAGAGGGGACAAGAGTTTATGATCTCATATTATCTTCCTAAAATCCTATGAGGTAGGTAGAATAAGCATTATTATTTCCATTTTGTAGATGAAAAATGAAGGGAGAGAAGGCTGAAAGAACCTGCCTGAGATTTGATATCAAGTTAAATATCTGAAACCAATCTCAAAATTAAGTCTTTTGACTCCAAATCCAGGAAGCCTATCACTAGTTCATTATACTATGCATAAATATATTCTTTTTCCTTCTGAAATGTTAAATACAAAAACAAAATTAAGTAAATAATTGGCTCCCTCTACCCTGCTTGTGGTTGCTCAGTAGATAAATTCTTGACAAGAAAGAAAATACTCTTTTCTAGTTTAATTGCTTTTTTCTCAATTAAAGTAATTATTCCTAAAACCATGGCTAAAATGGCCAAGTTTCTAGTTAGTATATTGTTAAATTTGATTTTGCTATATATTTAAGTTTTTTAAAAGCAAGTTACTAAACCAATAAATTCTATCTATTTAAAATTTTACTCCATTCTTGTGATACAATACATATTTACAGCTTTCAGGAGAGCATTGGCCCCAGACTTGTTGCTAGGAGATGAAAAGCTTCCGACCTATCATAATTTAAAACTAGCTCTCTTCCTCAGGATTTCTGGAAATTGTCTATTAGAGAGAAGTATTCATTTGCTTTGAAACTTTGTCTTTATTAGTTCAATTTTTTAAAATTGAGCTTACACTGTGAATTGAGATAATAAAAATGAATATCCAGCTTAAGTTGATTTCTTTTATCCCCCCAAATGGTAATTATGACTAAGGAATCTGGTAAAATTCTGTTCACAATTTGGGATTCACATAATGCATCTTTACTACCAAAGGAGGAAAATCATTATGATGCATTGTATGGATCCTTTCATATACCATAGCACTTGGCTTCACAAAAATAGCTGCGTTTGGATGAAGTATCTTCATTACTCAAATTGTTTTGCACCTAGATGGCAATGTTTTGATGGTTGTTCCTACTTCTGGCCAATAGAAAACAACGTTGGAACAGGAATAGAAATCTGAGTATATAGATACAGTTTCATTTTCTCATTTTTAATGATGACTGTTTCCAGTATCTATATGTTACCTTTATGGAAACATCCAGCATTTCATGGAGATGAGTGAATAAACGAACTGAAAAATTGTGACTGATAGTATGTTAGGTGTTGTGGAAACAAATACAAAAGCAAAATAGTTTCTGACCTCAAGAGGCTTATATTCTAATAGGGAAAGACAAGACATAATAATATGTGCTTAATCTGGTTTGGTGACCAAATAAGAGTGTTTTAGAACAGAAAGGCACAACGATGATGAGTGGAATCACAGGACAATTAATTGACAAACACTTTCTTTAAATGATAGTGTTAATTAATTGCTATTCCTGGAGCAAGAGTTGGAGAGTGGTCCTGGGACAATATGATAGAAAGATGGTTGGGGTGCAATGAGGTTAGGACTGGCTTGTAGATATAATGAATTTTTACCAGTCAAGAGAACATGTCCCCAGGGTCAGGAGGTGTTCTGGTAAATGTTTAATACCTGGCTCAATGAAAGACATGGTTTTAAAGTTAAATCTGCATTTTTAGCATGTTCATATATGATCTTAGACACTCAGTTGTGTGATCCTGGGTAAGTCACTAAACTCTGCTTACCTCATTTTCTTCTTCTGTGAAATAAACTGGAAAAGGAAATGAGAAACCTCTCTGAGATCTTTGCCAAGAAAGCCCCAAATGGGGTTGTGAAGATTCAGACATGACCAAAACAATTGAACATAAACATGTTCTCCATTACTTTCTTATATTTTAACAATCAACAAAACAATAAATCAAACTCTAATTTGTAACATTTGCTGATTTCCAAAATATAAATGCTCCCACTGAAAATTTAACATTTGATTCTTACATACACTTGAACTAGGTGAGAGATGAAAGCGTAGAATAGCTGGGTGACAAAGGCAAGATCAAAGATAAGTTCAATGTTAACTAGACTAGATTATACCATTTTAAATCTTGCTAAAGTGACTTTTGGTGGGATTCTAAATCTAAATAAAAATGAGTTTAGCAACATCAACTACTGGTTATAATAAAGCATGCTAATAACTAAATTTGAGTCATTTCTTGAAGGTATATGGAAGCCTGATGAACAGTGAATGAATCAAGTGTGTTTAGCATTCCTTTTTGATATGTAGATTTGGTGAGGTGCTGCTTTCCAATTCTGAGTCTTCCCTTATTTTTATATATCCTTTATAGTGATGTTGTATTTTGTGTATGCACCATGCTTTGCTTGGTCATTTTCTCAATCACTGGGAAACTACTTCCAGTTCTTTGCTATTCTTAAAAATACTGCTATAAATATTTTTGTATGTATGAATCCTTTCTTTTTATCCATGAGACAAATTTAATATGTAATTAATGAAAATGTGTTATGTTATTGAGTAATTTTCTATTTAAGTAGGTTACAGAAAAACAGGTTCTAACCCAAGGTAAAAAGGAATGTCTAAAATTTAAGACATTCTGAAAGTGTAATGAGCCACCTTAGGAAGCAGAGGGTCTATTACAGAAGAGGGTCTTTAATTTAATCAGAGACTAGAAAATCACTTGTCAGAGATAGTGGAGAAGATATTGCAACTCAAAGGACCTCTGAAGTTCTGTTTAACTGAACACTATATATATATATATATATATATATATATATATATATATATATATATTAGTAGACTAGAAAATAAATTAGAAGATTAATTATCCCTTAAAAATTCCCTTAGTAGAATTCATTATATACTATTTTAAATAATTTTATGATTATAGATAGAGAGGGAATGCAATAGACTTTTAAGAGGACATTTAAAAATTCTTACAATATTTTTGACAAATGCAAAATGTGATTGGCAATTTTAATCATGCAAATTCTTAATACTTGATCAAAGGAAAAAGATGATCCTTTAGTGCTATTTGTGAATTATGCAATGGAATAATTATATAATTCATATAAAATAGCAAAAATATTTTTCTAATAAATAATAGATCAAAGTTCAACTTTTTAAAAAATTAATGGCAATGACAAAATGAAAAAATTCTAATAAATAAATAAATGTCATAGTTAAAGTTGAAGAGGCTAATGTCAGTCCCTGGTCTAAAAAAATTCAAGTTTCATCTATATTCCTTGAAAAATTAAATGCCTGCTCAGGGCAAAAGAGAGAAAAGCTCAGGAGATACCTCTTGAAATAAATGCCAGAAATACAAGCCAACCACTTTGATATCATTGAAAGACCCATGCTCCTCTTTACTTGAAATAAGAAAATGCTTGCTCACTTACTTGCTTTATGAACTAGTCAAATGTTCCATAAGAGGAGCAGGAACTGTAACCTCTCTTTAATCTAGAATATACTACAGAGAAATCATCATCTGGATGAAATTTGAGATAACAGCAAGGAATTGGCATAGATCTGACTTGCAAGAGAATAGGCATCTAACTGAAAAAGCTTGTTCAGGAAAAAGTTGCCTGAAAAAAAACAAACAAAAAAACCCAAAAACCTTCTTTCCTAACTGGCTAGATTTTGAAATCATCTTTTTAAAAGACTTTTATAAGTTTATGCCTGTAATTTGGGGGGGAGTTGTTCGGTCATTTTTCAGTTGTGTCTGACTCTTCATGACCCTCTTTGGGATTTTCTTGGACAAGATAGCTGAGTGATTTGCCATTTTTCCCTCCAGTTCATTTTACAGATGAGGAAACTGAGACAAACAGGTTAAATGACATGCCAATCATCACATACCTAGTAGTGTTTGAGGTCTACCACGTAGCTGCCCTCTGGAAAAGTTATATGGTGACAGTATCACAGAAAGTTGTGAATTGTTGAGAGTAGAACCTTTTCTCAGAAAGCATTTTAGTAATGTGCTCAAACATGGGAAGAGGTTGAGAGTACAGAAAAAATGACACTGGGGCCACTGAAAATCAATAGACGAGCATTTATTAAGGGTTACTAAGTCCCCAACAATGTTTGGTGCTGAGGATAAAAAAATCCCAAAAATCAAAGTTCTTTTTCTCAAGAATTTTATGATTGACTGATGAAAATAAAGTAGACCCAGTTCTATTTATAGTACCTTCATAGGGCTACTGCTCTTGAGATCCAGGAACAAATGTGTTGAATCTGCACTTCCAACACAATAGCTAAAAAACAAACCCCCCACCTGTGTTCTTATAATTAGTAATCAGTCAGGAGACACAATTAGGTATCAGCAGAAGTATTTACTAGGATGGTAAAAAAGCATAAAACAGTAGCTATAAAATATTCTAAGCCCTATTTAAAATATTATGCTATTTCACAAATATACACAGCAAGCACATGGAAGAATTGGAACAAAGTTAGGTCCACAATTTGGAACACGGGTCTGAGCAACTCACAGCACTTAGTACTTACTATAAGGCTTTGGTCTTCCTCTCCATATTTCTCCAGGGCATGTTTCTTACTTACTGGGCTAAAAGTGTCTGTGCATCTCCATTACTTGACTGTTGCTTTCCAGGCTTAGTTCTTTCTTGAATCCATATCTGTCTCTCTTGCCAAGGACTCCCATTCCTTCACATTGTTTCTTTCCTTGGCTGCCCACATTTCTGTAGACATATCTGTCTGGACTGTGGTTTTGCTTGCTTAATTGCATCTTGAACTCCTGAGAACTGAGTACTTAAATCTCTGCCAGACATGATATCTTTGCTTGCTGGAATCTCATTCATAATGATATCTTAAGCCTCCATACTTTAGCCTTTGTTGTTATTGTTGTTAAGTCCTGTCTGATTTTCATGACCACATTTAAGGTTTTCTTGGCAGAGATGCTGGAATGGTTTTCTCCAATTCATTTTGAGATGAAGAATCTGAGGCAAAGAAGTAAGTTACTTCCCCAGGGTCACAAAGCTACTAAGTGATTGAGGCTGGATTTGAATTCAGAGAACTTCCTCATTACAGGCCTGATGGTCCTATTGGCTGTGCCACCTATTTGCCCCTAGATTTTTCACTGTTTAAAGCACCTAAAATGATGGATAATTTGTTTCCTCAGTTAATTTCATTGTTCCCTTCCAACTTAATGAGAGGAATAGTCATACTTTCTAGAGCAATGATTGATTAACTCTGTCAACAGCTTATTGCATCTGTTCATTCTTTGCTTTCTTGGATTAACTGGGATGGAGGAAGTGAAAGCATATTCCCTTTGACCTTATACTCAGTTTTGCTAAGAACCCAACAGATCAATTCACCTTATTTACATTTTTATTTTCATAGATTCATTCCTGGATATTTGAGTTTAAAATATTTTTTTTAAAATAACTTGAATTATATTTTAAATACCCTAGAAAAAGTCACCATGGCATGGTGGATAGAGAACTGATCTCAGAGTCAGAAAAACCTGCATTTAAATTTAAATTTAAATCTTAAACGTAAGAGTTGTTTGACTCTGGCAAATGTCCATGACAACTCAGCATCCAAAGCAATTGTGTTATGGAACAGGTGCTTATGTTATTGATAGGAAAAATTTCCCTAAAGGAAATTTCCTCTATCAACGAAATCATGAGTCCCATCAAAAAGGGGGGAAAATATGCATCAAAAAAATTATTTTTCAAATGATAATTTTCATTTTGTAAATCATGCCTTAATTGACTATTTTGTAAGCTTTGAGATTGTATACATTAGATTCTTTTTTAATTGAAAACAGACCTATCTATGAAATCACCAGAGGAAAATCTTGCCTCTTCATCTGCATTCTGCTGATTTGTATTATATATTTTTGCAAAATCTTGTTTCAACTTCTAAAGATTACTTCAGCTCCATTATTGTGATTTTTTCATATATGTAGCAAAAGTTTAGACTAAGAGTATGTATGCCTATCACTATTGTGATTTACTAAGAAAAGTCTTGTCTCAAGGAATTGAATATAAAGACATGCTTTCAAAAGAATAATGGTGACAGAAACTCACAGAACTGCTGAATTGGAAAGGACTTCAAAAGTTACGTACTCTAAACCTGTACTGTGACAAAGTCCTGACCTCATGAGACCTGATAGACAGAAGCTAATCTATTTCAGAGGAAGGAATCTATCTTGGCATTAGATTTAATCTTCCTATGGGATAATCACCAGCAAATTGAAATAATGTGGTTTATTGAATAGGTCTCTGTTAGAGACTGGAGTCTTGCACTGGGTTAGTTCACATTTACTGTTAAGATGAACTGAAGCACTCATACAGTTCACTGAAGTTAACCAAAGGAGATTTTCTTATACCTAACAAAGAAAGGCTATGTAATACCATTTTGCCTGGGCAATCATGCTCTGCTTTGTCTCCAGATGAAATGTATCTGGTTAGAAAAGCAGAATGTGATGACTTGCCAGGTGTCAGAACATCTTTTTTTAAAAATTTTTGCAAGAAAATGGGGAATACATGACTTGCCCAAGGTCATTTAGCTATGGAAGTATTAAGTGTTCATGGTCAAATTTGAACTCAGGTCCTCTGCCCCTCAGAATATCTTAAGTCTGGAAGAAGGACTAAATTGCTAAACACTTGAAAAAAATTGATCTCATTTGATTCCACAACAATCCCAGAAGGTGGGTATTGCTCTATCAGCTAGATGTTTCAATGGGTAGTGCCAGTTCTGGTATCAGGAGGGATCTGAGTTCAAATTTGGTCTAGACATTTACTAGTTAATGTGACTCTGGGTAAGTCACTTAACCCTATTTGACTCAATTTCCTCATCTCTAAATCAACTAGAGAAGGAAATGGCAATCCACTCAGTATATTTGTTAAGAGAACCCCAAATGGTGTCATAAAGAATCAAACACAACTGAGAGGACTGACCTACAACAGCAAATGACATTATTTCCCCCTTTTTTACAGTTGAAGAAACTGAAGGAAGGAGGGGTGGAAGTAACTTGTCCAGGATCACCCAACTAGTAAGAGTCTGAGCGTGCATTTGAACAATAACTAATCAGAGTCACTAGAAAAGCTAAGTCAAGAGAGGCAAAGCTAATACAATGAAGTCCAAGCTTTTTCATCCTTTGAGAAAATCTAGCTCAGACCATATAGGAAGGCAGAGTTGGAGAGGGACAATGGGTTTGGGAACCTTATTCAATACTAATTTCATTACAGGTTTGGATCTAAGGAAGAGCACTGAGACATGAGTTTGGAGCCATCATTTCACAAAGAAACAAAAAGACCAGTTCAGGAATGATAATACCAATAAACTAAACCCCAGAATTGTAAGGAACCTTTCAAGATCCTCTCCAGTTACTGACTTTGGAGTCACAGGAACTGAGTTTAAATCAGAGGTCCTACCACTTGCTGTCCGTGTGATTTTGGGCAAGTTACTAATATTGTTTCCTTATTTGTAAAATGAAAAGGCTGGATTAAGAAATTTCCTAAGGTCCCTACTCTCTAGATTTCATAGAGCCTGTGGCCCTACTTAATAATCCCCCAATGCCTTCCTGACATTCAGGTCCATGGTCCAATGTCTGCTTAAAGACTTACAATAGTGAGGAGTTGGTCTAGATTTTTAAGAAGTAACCACTTCTCATGTCCTTCTGCACCAGTTTCCATTGGAGGCAAATTCTTCCTACAATTGCCACCCCAAACTCCAAGTTCTGTCTTCTTGGAGCTGCATAGAATTCTATTTCCTCTTCTTTATAACTCTTAAAATACAGTGATTATCGTAAGTCATAGGACAGGTTTAAGATATTAGAACTCAAAACATCAATAGCTTAAACCTGCCCTAAGACTTTTGGGACACACTGTCTTTTCACGGTGTAACCTGAGCTCCAAAGTCAATTAGTGGAGATCAAAACTAGAAGACAATAGTAGGGCCAAGGTTGTCTCCTTAGTTGCATTGGGTTCATCATTCTCTGGTTTCTTCTGGCTATAAAGGGAAAAAAAGCCAGATAAAACTGACATGAGAGGAGCTGAAATTCCTTATCATGTCCCAGTTTGTTATACTAAACTTCATGGAACTTTCCCTGAGTGTGAGATCCAGATCTCTCTTGCTTGAGTGAGTTACCTCATTCCAAATGGGAGAGCTCCTTTAACTCTGTTTTGTCAGTTATATATTCTCCTATATGTACTTTCTCTGATTTCTGTTTTGCCATCAACTTGGATAAATGGGTGTCTTTGCTATCTGCTATATATGTTTACTATGGAACTAGAATTTAGGTTGAGATATCTCACTCTTGGAGAGCAAAGCTGGAAACTTTATTCAACCCTGACTCACTAAAATCCAATTCACTTGAAAGTCATGACATTACTTTCCTTATGTCATGGTCCTCTTTGAGAACAAAGGACAAGCAAGAAAGTTAGTGGGAAGGGAGTCAAGTCTTGTCTATAAAATTTGAGGCAATCTTTTCCATGTTAATGAATAATGATTAGAAATTAAGCTTGAATCTATTAACTACACCCATCAGACTAACAATATTTAAGGGAACAGGCAGAAATAATTCTAGTCCATGCCCATCTCTCTGAGAATAAAGTGGTGGCCTCCAGTTCTGACCTTCTGTTTCCCCTGCAGGCAGGAATTAAAGTCTCCTTTGGAGATGTCTATTCTGCTTCCATTTGAGTTACACAATGACAACCCCAAGTTGTATGTGGAAAGAGAATCACAAAATTTGAGAGTTGGGAGGGATAACAACAGCCATCTAGCTCAAGCCATACATGAAAGGAATCCCCACACAACAAATACCCAGCCAATGACCGTCCAACCTCTTCATGAAGACAGCCCCCTGGAGGCAGTCCATTCCAGTTTTACATATCTCTAATTGTTAAGAAATTTCTTCTTTGCAGTTAAGTCTAAAACAGCTTCAATTTTGCAGCATTCATCCTTTGCTCCTGGTTCTGCTCTCTGGGGTCAAACAGAAAAATTTAATTCCTTTTTCACAAGAGACCTTAAAATACTTGAAGACAATTCTCATGTCATCCCTGAGTCTTCCCTCTGCTTCACAGTTACTTCCTATTTATAGGTAGCTAATACATCCTCTAGTTCCCAATTCCAAATTAAAGATTCTCAGTTAGATTATGTCTCTTATAGCAGTTCACAGATCTGTCACCATCAGATGGTCCTTGTCTTAATGCAGAATTTTTTGTATTCAGGACTAGATGTATATATATATATATATATATATATATATATATGTGTGTATATATATATATATATATATATATTAAAGATTTTTGTAAATATTCACATATACATACTAGTGTAACAAATAATCACATTTACTCATGGAAAGAATATAGATATAAATATGATATTTGTATAATTAGTTTAGTTTTACAAAGTGTTTTACATACACTCTCATTTGATCTTCACGACAACCTTGTGAATGACGTCCCTTTTAAAGAATATACTGTCTTTGTTGTTGTTCAGTCATACCCAACATCATGGCCTCATTTGGAGTTTTTTGGGCACAATACAGAAATGGCCTACCATTTCCTTCTCCAGCTCATTTTACAAATAAGAAAATTGAGGCAAATAGGGTTAAGTGATTTACTAGTATCACCCAGCTAATAAGTGTCTGAGAATAGATTTTAACTCAGCAATATGAGTCTTTCTGACTCCAGATCAAGCACTCCATCCACTGATCCACCCAATTGCCATACTGAGGCTTAAGAGAGGTTAATTCACTTGCCTATAGTCAAAGAGCTGGTAATAGTGGATATAGTATTTGAACATGGTTTTCTTTTGACTGCAGGCTCAGCACCTTCTGTACTACATCTGGATTATCTCCATTTTATAGGATGAGAAAAGTGGATGTTTGAGAGGCTAAATAACTGTAAGTAACTGTTAAAAGAAAATTTGAGGGTAATTCTTGATTGAACCTGAGTGCTAACCCCAGAAAAGGACATTAGTCTAATTTGTATCTGAGTCAAGGAAGAACCCTCAGTGAGACAAAGGACATCATCTGTTCACATGTCTCTACTTAATGTATAGTACTTAATTTTCTTTTTCTTCCTGCACTCTGGGGGATTGGGAGACTTCTGCTCATTAGTAGGCCTGTACACATCTAACCCATCTTTATCCACCTCTTTCCTGTCTTCAATCTGATTACTTTATAGTTTCGCTCTCAGGTGGCTGCACTTCACCAAAATCCAACAACTATTTCCAGTGCACCTGTAGATTCCCTGGGACTCCCATTGACTTTAACAAGTGGAACCAGCCTGTGATACTTGGAGAATTTAGAGGCTATTGTTCAATGGAATCAAATAACCAATCAGGCTAGCAAGACTCCAGCACAATGCATGTGATATCCTAATCTAGACATTACAAAGTGATTGTTAGTCTTTTTTCCCCTACAGTAGCTTCAGAAGGAAGTGCAAGGGTTTTTTCCATTCTATTATTCATATTTGTCCCAGTTCTTTATTGCTGATAGCAAGGCTGGCCTGGGTGAAACTGTGAAATATTCCAAATTGGTCTTCACTGTTCTTCCCTCTTTCCAAAAAAGAACTGCATTCCCCCTTCATTTTGTGCCTGATCCAGTCAGCCTATGGGACCCCCAGGAAAACATATACAGTGAAGTGTGACATATCTAGAGACAGAAAGGTTGGTAAATAGAAGCTAGGCCTTAGAATCAACAATTCAGATCATGGCTCTGATACTGAGGAGCTATGACTGCGCAGGTCTCCTAATCTCTTTCATTCTCAGTTTCTGTTTTATAAAATGGTATGGTAATGCTAGTACAGTAGTATGGACAATTAGGTGGCAAAATGAATAGACCTGGAGACAGGAAGACTTATCTTCTTGAATCCAATTCCAGTTTCAGACACTTATTAGCTGTGTCTGACTCTGGTCAAGTCATTTAACCCTGTTTGCTTCAGCTTCCTCATCTGTAAAATAAACTGGAGTTGGAAATGGCAAACTACTCCAGTATTTTTGCCAGGAAACCACCTCCCCCTGCAGGAAAAAAAATCATAAAGAGTCAGTCATGGGGCAGCTAGGTGGCGCACTGGATAGAGCACTGGCCTTAGAGTCAGGAGTACCTGAGTTCAAATCCAGCCTCAGACACTTAATAATTACCTAGCTGTGGCCTTGGGGAAGCCACTTAACCCCATTGCCTTGCAAAAACACCCCCCCCCCAAAAAAAACCTTAAAAAAAAAGAGTCAGTCATGAATGAAATGAATAAACAACAGCAAATGGTGATGCTAGTACCTTCCTATTTGTCCTGTATATATCTTGTTTGTATATACTTATTTGCAGATCTCCCCCTTTAGACTATGAGTTCCTTGAAAGCAGGGACTATCTTTGCTGAATGAATAGATTCACCCTTTATTTTCTTTTCTTTTTTTTAGGTTTTATCCACTACCCCACCTAGCTGCCCTTCACCCTTTGTTTTCAAAGAGGACCAATAACATCATAGATAATATCTTGATTTGCTAAAGAATTGGATTTAAATGAGGCAGAGCTGTGCAAAGTCCTGAACTTCTTTCTTCCAGAGTCCTCAGAGTATAGAGGCTCTCTTCCCTTCCAATTAAGCAGCAGCAGTCTGAAGATAATTATCCCACCATTATTATTTTGCTCAATTAGGTGAGTAATGGTAGACAGAGATATTGTAGGCGGTGGGGCTTGGGATATCTACCATTCAAATCTCATCATACAAAAGACAATGATTATAATTCCTTGTTAGGAATTTTTTATCTTTTGGCCACTTATTATCAAGTCTTGCACAGGAAGAACCTCAATGAAAATTTGTTGAGTGAAAGGTACATTTATTTGAAGTCCTATGCTGGCCATAGGCATTAAGAGTTTATGAGCAATTCAATATACATTACTCAGAGAGATACCATTTGTTGTTCTCACAGTTGTTCTTTCCTATTCAGAGAAACTATGCCAAAGCTTGGAAGAAGCAGAAAGAATACTGAACTCAGAGGGAGAAGAGTTAGGTTTAAAATCCAGCTAGTCGGGCAGGACCATGGACAGCTCACTTAACCACATGATATCTTCCTTCAGTTGTACTACCTGTCTCAGAGTTGTGAGAAAAGTAGGAATATGAGCTGTTAATATAGTGTATTAAAATTGGTGGACAGCTGTATGACTGAGGCAAGGAAGAACCCTCAGTGAGGCAAAGGACATTATCTATTCACATGTCTCTACTTAATGTATAGTACTTAATTTTCTTTTTCTTCCTGTGCTCTGGGGGATTGGGAGACTTCTGCTCATTAGTAAGCCATCTTTATCACCTTTATCACCTTTCTCCTTTCTTCGGGGTTCTGATTACTTATAGCATTGCTGTAAACTAGATTCAGCAAAAGTTGGTAGATTTCTAAATTATGCAATGCCTGGGACTGGTAGGTTAAACAAAGGATATCCCTATTTCTGTGACCAGAATGTCTTGATGAGTAAAAGGATGAAATTAGAATGAAGAACTTAGAAAATGGAAAATTCTTACAGTAAAATTGTGGTTAATAATGTTTTTTTCATTTTTTAATTTTTAATTAATGGAATAAAACAAGTATTTATATAACAATATTATAAATAAAAAGATCGCACATGAAAACTCCAAATCTGTTATTTACAACTTCCTATTCCTTTTAAATACGTAATAAAGTTATTATGTAAAGTTCTTTCCCCCCCCCCTTTTCTTCCCTCATCCTATGATAACTAATAAGGCTTAAATATTTGCTAACCTATGTACAGGTCTATCTATTTATTAAACATTCAATTTTGTAATTTCAGCAAGTCTCCTTTACCTAGATACCATAAAATGTTCATTAATTTCTATCTTTGAATCATTCCTCTGAAATTTTCCTTTTCCAAATCTCCTTTTTTTTTAAAAAAAGTAACTCATTTCACAAGAGAGTGAGATGACTTAAATTTATTTAGCACTTTAATAGTTTATTCTGGTTGTTTTCATAACTTTATGTAATAAATCCATTAGGTATGCAAGATAAGTATTAATATCTCCATTTTGCAGAAAAAGAAAATAAGTTTTACAGCACTTAAAGCTTGTCCAATGTCACACATTAGCTAAGTGATGAAATAGAACACAAATCTTCTTGCTTTAAAATATTTTAAATTGAGTGTTTTTTTCTCCCCGTCAAGTTCTTCCTTTTCCTGTTCTTTGGGGGTGTTTTTTGTCTCTCTCTTACCCATCTAGGATATTGGTGTGGCAACCACTCATGGGTGACCTTCATCCAAGTAGTGATCAATGCAAAACTTTAACCTGTGCCATTTTCCCAACTTGGACAGTTTATCCCTCATTAGGCAGCCTGGTGGCCCTCTGCTCCCAGAGTTTCACTATAATGGTGATGGACTTAGTGTCTACACTCAATTGACTTTAGTTCTATTGCAACTCGGAACTCCTTAACTCAAGAGATTTATCATCCCTAGCTTTTCTCGGAGCAGAGAGGGTGCCACTGTGCCCTCTTCCTTTTTTTAAAAAAAAATTTTATGGATATGTTTTGTTTTTACTAAAAATCTTACTAAAAATTTTCCTTGTATCTTTCCCCTTCCAGAGAGCCATTCCCTTTTCTTTACATTTTGTTGCTAACTTGGAAAGAGAAAGAGAATTGTATTGTAAATTAAGAGACCTTGGTCCCTAGCCTCTCACTAGCTCACTGTAACCCTTGAAACATCATTTAACCTTTCTCTGGCTAACTTTCCATACTTGTCAAATAGGGATAATTATAACTATCTCAAAGTATTGTGTTTTTTGGGAGAAGGGAGGGGCATAAGATATATAATAGAATTTCAAAAATTATAAATCACCATGCAAAATGGAGACAATTTTATTATTATGTAGTCTAAAATGCCTTTACTCTTATTCAGGTTTCAGTCACAAATTGAACATTTAGACAAGAAATAGCAGTTTCATATAAGGAGTATAACAGGGTGAAACAAAGCAGAAAGATACATTTATTCTTGCCTGTAAATTTATATTATGTGAAATCACTCAAAAAAGAAATTACATATTTATTTGTGCCTTTAGTTGAAGAGAGGAAATATTCTTGAGCAGATGCAAAGAATTAAGTCATTCTTTGGCTAAGGTTTAGACATCATTAAACTTTTTGTTCTGTTAACCTCCACTCTCCTGCTTTCTGTCTAATCACTTGTTAGTTTTAATCTATTAATAACCATCTGACCCAAACAGCATTAAAGTAATAATCAAAATTTAAAAGACCTTTTGGTGAGGAGGTTAAAAATCCAACTCTCTCAAAAAATATAAAATCTCCACCCTTACTCTTTATGATTTATTATTATTGTAAGATCATCCATTAATAGTTTTCTTGCCTAGGATTAAGTATAATTAAAGTATTTATAGCTCAATTGTGCATTTTTATAATTAGAAATGTCAACAGAGTTTTCAACTCTTTTTATGATTATTTTTGCTGCAGGGCTACAAACCTGTGATCTGGGAGATTCAGTATCCAGTCTGCTACTTAAAGGGATTTGAATTCCATTCACAACCACCCAACCCATGGCAAACAAATACAACACAAAATTCCCTAAGCAATCATGTTTTTCAGGTCTCTTTCCAATTTTAATGCTGTGTATCATCAGGATCAGACTACCTCAGAGGAGTATACTGGACCCATTTTTCACAGTCAGGACTTTTATTGAGTCCAGTGTAGAGAAAGCATGGTCCGCCAAATGAAATTTTTGAAGCTGCTTGGGGACATGCAGTTTTCCTGTAGTCAGAGGGACATTAAACATTTCCTGGATGAATGGATTTAGTGGGGGGGTGGGAAGCTACAACTCCTCCCTTTGATTTATCATCCCATTCTTATTTCTTCTCTCTAGTTTTCTCTTTCTGCTACTACCTCATAATAATAATAGTAATTAGAATCTTTGTCAAAAAAATGACCCACTCCATTATTATTGGGGTGGAATAAAGATAGAATGTGAGAATGTGTTGATTTTGGAGTTTGACCAGGAATTCTAGTTTGTATATTAGGACAAATATATATATATATACTGAAAGATACACCATCACTATGCACTACCACATACCTCTACCACTCCCCTCCACTTCCAAAGAGAAAATTAAATTTCAGGTTAAATAATCTTGCCTAAGATCACATAGTCTAATGGAAAGGAGAGGAGAGACAATGATCATCCTTTAAATGACTGGGTGTCTACTCAAAATATTCCAGTAACTTCCAAATATTTCTAGAATCAATTATCAAAGGAGGGCAGCTAGGTAGAAAAGGGGATAGGAACCCCAACCCTGGAGTTAGAACCTGAGTTCAAATCTAGCCTCAGAAGTTTACCAGCTGTTTGACCCTGGGCAAATCACTTAACCCTGATTTCCTCAAAAGGAAGGAAGGAAGGAAGGAAGGAGGGAGGGAAGGAAGGAAGGAAGGAAGGAAGGAAGGAAGGAAGGAAGGAAGGAAGGAAGGAAGGAAGGAAGGAAGGAAGGAAGGAAGGAAGGAAGGAAAAGAATCAAATATAAAGTCCTTTGTTTGGCATTTAAAGCTCTTAACAACCTGGTCCCTTCCTATACTTCCTCTTGACACACTCTAAGATCCAACCATGCTGGTCTTCTTACTATAAACTGAACGTAGCATTTCAATCTCCTGTTTTCATTTTTTTGCACTATAACCCTCCCTCAAGTCTACAGTGCCTTGCTTACTGTTAGAATGTCTGACTTCCTTCAAGACTCAGATTAAACATCATCTCCTAAGGGAGGTATTTCCCAGTCTCTAGATGTTAGAGTCTTTTATACTCATGTAGTCTCTTTCACTAAAATACTCTGAGGTTAAGTACTGTTTTTGCTACCTTTTTGCTATACCCAATACTTAGGATATGTAGTACCAGGCATATAATAAGTATTTAATAAATAATTTTTGAATGATTATGGATAAATTCTTCTGTATAGAAGACATTACAAATAGGAACATAGAGTACACAATATAGTTGTTTTTCTCTTTTTGGTTTTTGCAAGGCAATGGAGATAAGTGACTTGCCCAAGGTCACACAGCTAGGTAATTATTAAGTGTCTGAAGCTGCATTTGAACTCAGGTACTCCTGACTCCAGGGCTAGTGCTCTAACCACTGTGCAACCTAACTGCTCCTAGAGTATACAATCTAAAAAAAGGATACACATTACTAAATTCCAATACTCAGTTTGCTGCTAATTCATTTGCTTGATCAAACATGAACTTTTTATCTCTTTTACCATTCAGTTTTTACCTTATTGTTGTAACTCACTTCAGAATTGACTGAAGATGATAGTCTCATGGAATTTTCTTTGGAAAGCAGTGTACCTCACTATGCGTAGTAGACTAAGTCATTCACTTTTCCTCCCCTCACCAACCCAACGATCACATAAGTCTCTTTCTTCTTTTGTCAGATGCAATAAGCTAGACGGTTACTTGGATGTTTACTATTTGACCAAATTTGTTTGAAAGAAGAAGAGGCTTTTAGGAGGTCCAAAAACATGACACAAGTTTCCCCATTCACAAAAGATGGAAATAAGGCTTTTGTTGTTTGGAATTTCATCTTAGAAATTTTGACTCCATATTGTGAATGAATTAATGTATAGTTATAACAAAAGATTGAACTGGAGAAAGAGAGCTTGAGACCAGGCAGGGAAAAAGTCCTACCATTCTTTAGCAAAATAAAAATGGTTCAAGCTAAAGACATCCTTATCTTTTGGGAGTTGAGGAGTGATGGACAGATTGTCACCAGGATTGGTACTAAAGGCCAGGGATTGGCTATAGTAGGAAAGAGAATTACAAAAAAAGATAGAAGTGCTTGTTGTAGTTTTTGTGCAGAGAGTGATGATAATGGCAGGAGAACAGAAAAGGGAGTACCAGAAGGACCCCTAGTATCTTAGTTGTAAAGACAACTTACAATTGTAATTCTTGAGCCCTAGAAAAGCTATCTGTTTTATATAGGTGAATTCATGCTTTTCTGGATGTTGGGTTTTGCAATGCGGGAAACTAGTAAGAAGGGGAAGAGCAGCATTGTAGCTGATTGCCTCAGAAGGAAGGAAGGAAGGAAGGAAGGAAGGAAGGAAGGAAGGAAGGAAGGAAGGAAGGAAGGAAGGAAGGAAGGAAGGAAGGAAGGAAGGAAGAATTCAAAGAATTCTGGTCCTATAGTGGCAGTAGTCAAACACCTCATTTTCCATTAGATCATAAGTTCCTTGAGGCGGGGACTGTCTTTTGCTTTTAATTTTTTTTTAATATATCACCAATGTAAATACATAGTGCCTTAAATATAGTAAGTAGGCACTTAATAAATATTTATTGATTGATTTTTCCATCACTGTACCCATATAGGTTATTTCTTTTATGTCATCAGGATTTTACCATAATCTTCACTTTGATTGTTTAAAACTCTTTATAACTTCCTTATTCATTGAATGATGATACATGGTAATCTTTTAAAGAAAGAATCTTTTATTTCATTGCTGTGGCTACTTATTCCATTAATCACAATCTTTCCATGACTTAGTAACTGATCTTGAAAAGATTATTGTGCTTCAAAATTCATCTTCCTGAGCCAACATGGTAATGATTCTCATTCAAACTTAGATGAATTTGACCTTAGTTAATAGATAGATACACGGTGCATCAATGACACAAACCTAGATTCTTATTAACTTACCCACTTGAAATTTAGTTTCTAATAATTCTGCTTTTCCAGTTGATATTCTAGAGTTTATCTTTTTGATCATTTTCTGTGAAGATATGCAATGAAATCATTGGGTAATTTATCACTAATTATGTGTATTTCTTAATTCATTTATTTACAGTTTTTCAACACTAGGAAGAGCTTCTGTATATAAGAATATGACTTGGATGTAATTCTGAAGGTTACAGAAAATTTATTATTGCTCTTATTGTTTTTTTTTTGAGGAGTGGTAGACTGCTGATATTTGCTATATGTAAAAATATCCCCCAAAGAGAAGGATGGGACGTCCCATTCTCTCCCATCTCATGTTTGATTTTTATGGGTGGAGCAATTCTTGAAGAAAAATGAGATGGTGACAGAATCTGTGCTCTATTAGGGTTAATATTAGAGCATCTAGAAAACAGTTTGTTTAAAAACTAGTTCCTGGTACTAGCTAAGGCTCAGTCATGAAAAGAGATTTTGGATGTATAGCAGACGTTTTCCATCACTTGATTCACCTTTGGGATTCTGTAACCCCTATACTGTAATTTTAAATCTATGACTCCATGAGCAATATAATATATCAAATTGACAAGGTCAGAGTTCAGTAGGTCTAACTACCATCTCTTTAGAATTTGATTAGACAACTCAATTAAAGTCTCTAAATTCTTATTAGCTCTCTTTTAACTGCCATATTAGTTTGTAGATTTATATTTAACCTGAAGATCACTCAAACCCTCAAATCATTTTCAGATAGATTGTTATGTAATTAATTCTCCACTATCTTTTACATGTAAAGTTGAATTTTTAACCAAAGAGTAAAAGTATATGTGTGTATCTATACATGTGTTTATATCTACATACACACAAATGCATGCACACATGTACATAAATGCATATGTACACATGTAGTTTCCTATCTTCTACTTGTAAAGTTTATTTTTTTTAACCTAAAGGTAAAATACTGTGTGTGTGTGTGTGTGTGTGTGTGTGTGTATGTGTATATATATATATATATACATATATATATATATGTATATATATATATATATATATATACACTGAAATACAAATATACATTTCCCAACTCTCAGTGCACTTTTAATTTTGGTTAAGGAAACACTTCCTAACATTTGCAACTGTCTGAGAGAAGAATGGGAGGTAGTGGAGCTACCTTTTCTAGTTGTCTTCTGGAAAAGACTGGAGAACCACTTACTTGACAGGTATATTTAGAGGGAATTAATCCCTTCATGAATGAGCTAGATAGCTTCTGAGATCCCTTAACTATGAAATTCTATGTTTCTATGAACTTGTAGGGGTAGTGACTACCACTGCCTCTGAACAACTCTATGGGACTCTGCCACTCCAGCCTCCCCATCTCTATTTGGCTTAGTGGACTCAGATCACTTTTTCATTAAGGCATTTCTCACTGCCACCATGGCCCTATTCCTATCCTCAGTTGGAAAAAAAAGTTGGAAATATGCTTAGAGATCATCCAGTCTAACACCTTTATTCTGTGGGCAAGGAAGCTGAACAATAATGCTGGAATCCTTACTTTGTAATAAATGCCTTCAGAGAAAAGTTAAAACTGATATAGGCAAATCACTCTCACTCTTTTTGTAATTATACCTTGTTTTTAATATTACTAAGCCATAACCATGCCTGGTTATCTATCTTATTCATCAGTTCTTGGCACAAAAATACTTTTAGCTATTTTCAAAAATCAAGAAACTCAATTAATCCATCAGTTCATCAAACAAGAAGCGTTTATAAAGTCCTTACTATATGCCAACCACTGTTCTAGACACTAGATAAAGGCAAAGAATAAAATAACCCCTACTCTTAAGGAACTTACATTCTTATAGAAGAAATAATAACATAAATAAGTATATACAGAATAAATACAAAGTAGTTAATTACAAGACATTCTTGAAAATAATTGATTTGATCCTACAGAAAATATGTCATAAGTTCAGAAAGCAATTAGATAAGGAGTTCCCATGATATTTTGATAAAGTATAGCTTACAAATCAATCACTTTGTATATTTGTGCTAAGAGGATCAAAGGAAAAATGATCATTTATATTTAATGCCTACTATGTGTCAACTTTAAAGGTTTTACAAAAATGCTTGATCTCATCTTTAAAGTAATCCTTCAAGCAAGGCACTGTTATCATCTTTATTTTACAGTTGAGGAAACTGAGACAAAAAGATATTGATTGACTTGCCTAGTATCTGTGGTCAGAGTTGAATTCAGGTCTTTATGATTCTGGGCCTAGAGTTGCTCTAACTATTGAGTCACCTGACTGTCAACTATTTCCATAGTTGACTCCAAGCTAAGTAACTTCAGTCCTGAAAATTAAGATATATGAAGATATCTTTTTTCAACAGTATCTCACCACATTCTACTATTTTCCTTTTCTTCTTTCCTTTTCCAACCTCTTGCAATTATTCTTTTCTATTTCTCATTTCTTCTTCCTTATCCCTTATGCCTTAGAGCTGTTAATTGTATTGCTATTGACATTTAAGGCTAAATAGGCTGCTGACCCCTATAATAATCTATAGTTTATTATTCTAACCTAAAGCTCACTTCCCCAGTTACTAGGAAATGGTAATTCATTCTTGATGGTCCCTGACATAATCTCTGACTGCTTCATTCTAAATCAGAATTTTTTTTTCAGTAGGGGATAGTCAGCAAAATAATACATTAAAGTGACATGGAGAGACAATTACTGCTTAGTAGATGTGTAACCTTGGATAAATTATTTCAAATGAGTCTCTATTTATCCTTAGTTGTAAAGTAGATTCTTGTAGTTGTAGATTGGTCTATTTTTTGAGTTTTAGTTCCTTTCCATGGCTAACATTCTTTTTTTTTAATTTATTTTTATTAAAGATATTATTTGAGTTTTACAATTTTCCCCTCCAATCTTGCTCCCCCCCCCCCACGGAAAGCACTCTGTCAGTCTTTACTTTGTTCCCATGTTGTATCTTGATCCAAATTGCATTTGATGAGAGATAAATCATATCCTTAAAGAATAGAAGAAAAGTCTAAGAGGTAACAAGATCAGACAATAAGATATCTGTTTTTTTCTAAATTAAAGGGAATAGTCCTTGCACTTTGTTCAAACTCCACAGCTCCTTATCTGGATACAGATGGTACTCTCCTTTGCAGACAGCCCAATATTGTTGCCGATTGTTGCACTGATGGAATGAGCAAGTCCTTCAAGTTTGAACATCACCCCCATGTTGCTGATAGGGTGTACAGTGTTTTTCTGGCATCTCACTCAGCATCAGTTCATGCAAATCCCTCCAGGCTTCCCTGAAATCCCATCCCTCCTGGTTTCTAATAGAACGATAGTGTTCCATGACATTCCCCAATTGAAGGACATTTACTTGATTTCCAATTCTTTGCCACCACAAACAGGGCTGCTATAAATATTTTTGTACAAGTAATGTTTTTACCCTTTTTCATTATCTCTTCAGGGTATAGACCCAGTAGTGGTATTGCTGGGTCAAAGGGTATGCACATTTTTATTACCCTTTGCATAGTTCCAAATAGCTCTCCAGAAAGGTTGGATGAGTTCACAGCTCCACCAACAGTGTAGTAGTGTCCCAGATTTCCCACAACCCTTCCAACAATGATCATTATCCTTCTTGGTCATATTGGCCAATCTGAGAGGTGTGAGGTGGTACCTCAGAGAAGCTTTAATTTGCATTTCTCTAATAATTAATGATTTAGAGTATTTTTTCATATGGCTCTGGATTGCTTTGCTCTCCTCATCTGTAAATTGCCTTTGCATATCCTTTGACCATTTGTCAATTGGGGAAATGGCTTTTTGTTTTAAAAATATGACTCAGTTCTCTGTATATTTTAGAAATGAGTCCTTTGTCAGAATCATTAGTTATAAAGATTGTTTCCCAATTTACTACATTTCTTTTGATCTTGGTTACATTGGTTTTATCTGTGCAAAAGCTTTTTAATTTAATGTAATCAAAATCATCTAATTGGTTTTTGGTGATGTTCTCCAACTCTTCCTTAGTCATAAACTGCTCCCCTTTCCATAGATCTGACAGGTAGACTAGTCCTTGATCTTATAATTTGCTTATAGTATTGTTTTTTATGTCTAAGTCCTGTAACCATTTGGATCTTATCTTGGTAAAGGGTGTGAGGTGTTGGTCTAATCTAAGTTTCTTCCATACTAACTTCCAATTATCCCAGCAATTTTTATCAAAGAGAGAGTTTTTTATCCCAATGGCCAGACTCTTTGGGTTCATCAAACAGCAGATTACTATAATCATCTCCTGTTTTTACACCTAGTCTATTCCACTGTCCACCACTCTATTTCTTAGCCAATACCAAACAGTTTTGATGACTGATGCTTTATAATATAATTTTAGATCAGGTAGGGCTAAGCCACCTTCTTTTGCATTTTTTTTCCCTTAAGCTCCTGGCAATTTTTGACTTTTTATTTCTCCATGTGAATTTACTTACAATTTTTTTTCTAACTCGTTAAAGTAATTTTTTGGAATTTTGATTGGTAGGGCACTAAACATAGTTTAGTTTTGGTAGAGTTGTCATTTTTATTATATTAGCTTTACCTATCATGGCTAACATTCTATGATTCTTTTACACAAAAAAATTTTTTTCTTGAAATTATTGTATGGTTCCTCAAATGTGGGACAAAGATATCAGGACCAGTGCTCAAATTAAAAAAATATGATTTTACAAATGGCTTTAAAGTCTTAACAAACATGGTTATTGTGGCATTACTGAGCTTTGTTTTCTTCTTTTATCACTCAATTTAAAAAGGAAATGGACAAAACCATGGCATATGTATTTTCTAAATGCACAGCTTTACTTTTGGCCTTCATGAACTTTCTGGAACTTTTTCCCTTGTTGAATGTGTGTATAAGATGAATTACAACATAAAACAGGAGAATTCCAGCCCACAAATCTGCTCCCTAGAAAATATTTGCTGATTCAGGGATGGTAACTCAATCTCCAGCCAAGTCATTCAGCAAAGTCACCAAAAGAATATTTTTTACAGGTTCCTATGCCATCAAGGAATAGGCATGATAATTGACTTATAAAAATCTTTAATCAACACATCTGGGTATTATTCAAAAGAATACATTGAAGACCATTGGAGGTTGGTTTCTTTCTTAAGATTTTGAGAACCAATCTATCACCTCCTCCTTTCCAGAAATCATCTGGTAAGTCTGGTCAAGGTAGGAAAATACAAAAAAAAAAAAAAAGAAAGCAAGAGTTCCTGACCTCAAGAAGTTTGCATTCCAATAAGAGAGACAACAGGAATACTATTATGTACCTACAAGGAGATATACAGGGTAAGGGAGGGTAAATCTCAGAGTAAAGGCTTTGGAGATCTCCCAAAAAAAAGGAAGAAGAAAGAGTACAACTTTTTGGTTCCTGTGAAGCCTGAATAAAATCCTTGTGCCTATTGTTGATGGAAATTTTGCTACTTTCAACAGTGTAGAGAAGTGGTAGCCAAGCGTAGCTGTGTTCCCAGCAAGGACAGAGTCTTAATTAGTGGGACTGTAGGCTACATTAGCTCTACTGGAAACTCCCCACTGTCAAGCAGCTGCTTGCTTTTGGCTAGCTTCATTTCCTATGCATTTGTTGGACAAATTGAATGATCTTGCATGTTGGACAGTCGTTTAACTTTTCCATGCCTCTATTTCCTAGTCTGAAAAATAAACCCATTCTTATTACCATCTTGGGTGGTGGAGAAGGAGAGTATGCAGGTCTTTCTCTCTCTCTCTCTCTCTCTCTCTCTCTCTCTCTCTCTATATATATATATATATATATATTATATAATATATAATATATATATATATATCTGTAAAGCATTCTGATATTATTAATTTAAAGGTGCTTCTTTAATTAAAACACTATCTGGCAACTTCATCTATCTGGAACATGAACAGAATTCAGAAAGCCAGCCAGAAACAATTAAAAAACAAATAACTCAAACCCTGACTATAAACAGGAAAGCATGTTTTACAAGGTTTATTTATTCATTCATTCTTTATTCAGTAAACATTTATTAATGACTACCATGCAACTGAGTTAAGCCCTGAACATTATTTGTTCACTTAGCAAATAAGTATTAAATATCTATTGCTTAGGGGCAGCTAGGTAGTACAGTGGTTACAGCATCAGTGCTAGAATCAGGAGGACCTGAGTTCAAATTTTATCTCAGAAAATTAATAATTACCTAGCTATGTGATCATGGGCAAGTCATTCAACCCCATCGCCTTGCCAAAACAAACAAACAAACAAACAAACAAAAACTCTCAAAAAACCAAGCAACCACAACAAATCCAACCAACACTTATTAAGCATCTTCTGTGTTTAAAACATTTTCCTGCAAATGATCAGCGCTTAATAAGTGATTACTGAATTTTAGAATAGAGCATTTCAATGACACTTGAAATTTGTCTTACCATTTTGTCATTTTTAAAAGTCTGAATTCCATGTCTTTAATTTTGATTTAAACCCTTACATATCTTTTTCACATACTAGGAAGTATCAGTGTATCTTAGCAACAGCAATATTTAGGAGATTTATTAATTTTTCTGCAATTAAACTTTTCTGATTACAAAGCCTTCTATATTAAGATGAGTAATAATCAAAAGGAAAGAATTTGATTAATAATCAAAAGACAATAATCCCTAAACTAAAAATGTATTTTAGACTTTTGTAAGGATAATAGTGATGATTTGTTAACAATTCTTTTTTCCTAAAAGGTTTTCATCAAATTTAAACTAAGAGTATGGGGAAAGGTTAGCTAGATATTGAAATGAACTTCATTTCATCAGTGGTATTACTGAAAAAAAGCATTTTTTGAGCTTCTTTATATTGAAACATGTTCCAGCTTAGAAATCAACTGTTTTTGAAAAGTTAGCTAGCTCATTAAATTATAGTATAATAGATTTATAATAGACTTCCTGAGATCATCTGATACACTCTCCATCTTTAGGCAAGTGAATGTCTAAACTGGCCAGGACAGACAGTTGCCTTCTTATTAGATCTCACTCAAATGTCCAAATTGCCAGACAGTATCTCTCAATTTCAAAATGTTCTTCCAAGTAAATGCTCCAAAAGATACACTTAAAGCAATCCAGGCTGAATTAAATCAAAACAGAAAAATACAATTTATAAAATGAACTTGGAAATTTCTTCCAGCCTGAAGGTCTTCCAGTTTTGTTACAGTTACATAGAGTTTCCAACTAGAACAATATGAAGAATTTTCTCTAAGATTTTTCCCACTTAAGCTCAGGGGAATTGTTCTCTGACTAAAGCTGTGGGCAGAAACAGTGCAGCACATTGAGAGAGAGATGCTCAAATGTAATGTAATCCTCAAAAATTTTTCTTCTAGGGAGAAAACTTCTTAGCAGCAAATTTTATGTATATGAGTGATGATAGCCAATTACAGTTTCTATTTGATGAAACGTGGGAGTCTCTATCCCATCATTTTATAGACAAGGGATGGCAAACTTCCAAACTTTTGGACCCTCAAAGCTTCCTCTTATCCCCTAGGTAAATCTTTCCAGCTAGAGCATAACAGAACTTGACAAAAAAAATGGCTTAATCAGAGAGATATACTTTAAGAAACCATTTCTCTTACCTCTCTCCTTCCTGCAGAATACAATCAGGCTTATCTTTCAATTACTTTTAAGTCATCTTCTGGTTCTTTTGAACTTCAGAGTCTCAGATTCCAAGGTCTCAATGGGATTATTTTGTGAAGACATAGAGAGATATTGAAAGACACATGTCCAAACCTTAAGAAATAAATAGTCATGAGACTAGAGGCAGATCATTCCCTCATGTCCATTCCCCAACCCCTTTTCAAGAGATGAATGTTTAAACTTTCCCAGACATTTGGTCTCCTTTTCCCCTAAAGATCCCCAGGGACTTGGATTCTTGATGGAAGTGTCCTCAGAGACCATATAGTTCAAACTCCTCATTTTAAAATCAAGAAAATAAGCCCGAGGAAGTAAAATAATTTGTCTAGTCTCATATAGGAAGTGAGACTCAGAGTTGAGATTTGAGCTCAGGTCCTCTGACTCTGGGCAACTAGGTGACACAGTAGGTAATGCTGGACCTGGAATCAGTAAGACTTTTCTTCCTGAGTTCAAATGTGACCTCAGCTCTGTGACCCTAAGCAAGTCACTTAATACTATTTGCCTCATTTTATCTGTAAAATGAGTAGAAGAAGATGGCAAATCACTCCAATATCTTTACCAAGAAAACACAAAATGGGATCACAAAAATTTGAAAACAACTGAACATATGTGAACTTCTGACCCTAGAACTAAGATTTTTTTCACTGTCCTGAACACAACCTCCTTAGAGGTTCCCATTGTAATATTTTATTAATCTAATGGTCAAAAATGCCTCTCCTTCAATCACCCTGAAATTTCTTAACCCTGTATTCTATTTGTTGTGGACAGTGAGAATTGATCTGTAACCTCATCCTATAAGTCCTTTATGTATGTGAGAAATTATAGGGTGTTTGGTTTCCACAGGATATAAGAGGAGATTGTTAGTTAAAAAAAAATCTTACAGTATCCACCAGAACAAAGGCTTGAGTTCTGGGTTATTGATTAGGCTGAAAAGGCACAAGTCTATGTGCAGGAATGTGAAGGTGAAACAAACGAAAAGGTGATAGAGGAAATGACCCCAACCTATCACTGAAGTGGAAGAGGTTCCCTAACCAGACATAAAGACACCTTAGCCAGGGGAGGTCAAAAACTAGCTCCAGCTAGTCCTGAGTTAACCTAAGGTCTCTGACCTTTGCAAGTGTGCTTGCATAATGAGGTTCATGCATATTGCTATACTCTCCCCCTTTGATGGTTGAGGCTCATCAGCATAAAATTCATAGTATGACCAGGGTGCAGAAATATATTTAAAGGGATACCATGAGGTGGGTGTATTTTCTAGATTGTACCTCCAATGAGGAGGCCCTATCAGGACTCAGGGGGGAGTGGAACAAAAGTCTTCCTCTGAAAGGTTGGACATTGTCACAATTTGAGGCTTTTTCCTACTAGGGGAAATTGCCTGTTCCTGCAGGGATGTTAATTAATAAAAAGCCATTCAATTGCTCTAGGCTAACTTTTATTATTATGAGCCATTTATAACAATGTGCTAAAGGACATTCAGTTGTCTTTAACTTTCTCTTCTCTTGGCTAAATAAACTATTTTCTTTTATCTTGTTTCATGGGCAAATTTCTGATTGCCTGGAATGGCTTAAAATCAGGCAAAGGGAGAAATTAAATAATCTTTGTCTTCAAGATCTGAAAGCCCAGACTTTTGTTATGTTGGTAATAATAATTAAAGACCACAGTTATATTTTGTGCAATGATTTGCAAAGTGTTTTTCATATTTTATCTTTTTTGAATCTTGAAATTATCCTATGGGATCAGGGATATAGATATTGTTAACCTTATTTTTTAATATTAGGAAACTGAGAGAAGTTGGCATGTCTATGCTCACTGTCTGGGGTAGCATTTGAACCCAGGTCTCCCAGATCTCAAATTCCACATTCTTCCTTCCATATTCATAGCTGATATCTTATATCCATTATATAACCAAAACAAGACTATTATTTTGAGTCAGGAAGTCTCCTGAGGTTGACCTCAATAAATGAAAAAAAAAAGAGTAATAAATCTTTGCATTTGAGTCTACTTTTTTATCAGTTATGTCAAAATGTTAATAGCAATAACAGTATTTTAATGATACTAAAATGATTGATTGAAAGCTTTAATGTTTGTGAAATGCTTTATATATGATATTCCATTTGATCCTTTCAATAATCCTGGAAGGGAGATATGGTTTTATCCCTATTTTGTAGATGAGGAAAATGAGGATGAGAGTATAACTTGCTCCAGATCATATGATTAGCATTTGGGCCAATGTCCAACTCAGGTCTTCCAGACTCCAGATGAACAACTCTTCACTACAAAATCTAATT
Source organism: Macrotis lagotis (assembly GCF_037893015.1). Lineage (NCBI taxonomy): Eukaryota > Metazoa > Chordata > Mammalia > Peramelemorphia > Peramelidae > Macrotis > Macrotis lagotis. The sequence goes on along the minus strand of NC_133663.1, from coordinate 73,127,723 downwards.
GCCTTGAAGGTAATGAATACCAGCTACTACTGAATTCTAATTCTACTGCATCTATTGCAGTATAGAAGTGACCCTGGGCTATACCAACAGAATGGACTCTTGCAGGTGCTACTAATGTGGAAAGGCCTGGGGTACAGATTCACTGAAGGATTATGTATCTACCCTCTAAGATCTAGCCTAGTTAAATTCATTAAATCTTCTCACCTGATTATCTTTAGGGTGGTGATTTTTTTTCTTTTTTTATCTCTTAGCAATTCTCAGCATTGTCTATTAAGTTGAGATCTGCATCTGTAGGGAGAGAACACTCCCCAATGAAATTGGATGTCATTGAATATTGGAACAATTAGTAACAGATGAATGCTTGCCAGGATTTTGTGACTGTGAGACAGCTTGTTTGAATACATAAACTAAAGAGCATTGGACAGAGAGTCAACTGACCAGTACAGGAGTTCCATTGCCACCTCCTGCTAGTTGGATGACCTTGGGCAAATCAAATAACTTTGGAGGGCTTTAATTTCCTCAGCTCACTCATGAGGAGTTTGGGCTAAGTGACCTCTAAAGGTCCCTCCTAGCTCTTGGCCACTCTGATTTATTCATGCTGGTATTCTGTCTTAATAAACACAGGAGCTACAATGGTCTTACAGGCCATTTGCCTGATCATGCTTTAAATTGGACATGAAAAAGTCATTCCTACCAAAAGTGAGACAATACAAGAATGACCTGACTCCAACTTGGGGTTTAGTTTCCTCAACTGTAATATGAAATGAATAGACTCATTGACCTCTAAGGTCCCTTGTGCTCTATGGTCTTATGATCTTCCTTTATTGTATAAATCAAATACTTTGACAGGAACAGTGGGCTAAGCTATCTGGTCAGTCATTGACAAAAAAAGAAAATACCCCATGGGCTGATAATAACTTAGAAGCAAAGCAGATGTAAGTCAAGTTCTGGGGAGCTCCCTGCTCCCTAAGACACAACTCATAGCTTAAAAAAAAGCTTCCAAGAAACCTGTGATCACACTGCTTAAGAGATAAATAAGACTGTCTGAAGAGCCAGACGGGTAAATACATCTCCCATATTGCTCCAGTATGGTCCTAAAATTAATCCTGGGACCATAGTGCATCCAAATTTCCTCAGGATCCTTGAGAGGAAAATGCCAGAGAGTAAAAGCACATTGGCAAGAGATATAAAATTGGGTGTGTTGTCCAGTTTGTTTTCCTTAGAATGTCAGAAAGATTAATTAATTATTCAGGTGTTCTATAATTTCACATTTGTTTTTCTCCCCTCCATGATGATTCAGTCTCAGCATAGTTTGGGTATCAGTTGAAAAAATTATTTTACTCTATTGGTTCTCATTTCATGCCATAGGCTATGGAAGATGAGACACAGAAATACTATCAGACACAAGTAGCATTTTCACAATTTGTGTTAATCCCTCTATTGTGGTGAGATGCCAATAGCCCCCTGAAAGTTACAGTTTAAAATAGCAATTATTTTAAAACATGCTTCTTTTGTACACCCCTTGTAAATTGGATTATGTTTTCAGAGACTCCCATGAGCATTAGCCAAAAGCAATAGCTAAGACTTTTCCAGTAATATAAATCATCTTTATAGGTTCACGGGTATTTTATAATAAAGGTTGGGATTTCCCTAATCTTTTTAATGTGAAAATCATGTTTCTTTCTCGACATTAATCCTTATCCCATTTCTTTGACTCAACTCATACTTTAAATCTATCAAGGCGATCAGCCAGTGGTCTACATTAGCAGGAGTTGTTTACTTTCTTCTACCAGCCAAACTCTCTTCAGCCAAATTACCTGCAGGTTACTTGAATCTGTCTTCTGACCTTTTTGCTTTACAGGAATCAGGAAACTCAGTTACTGTGGAGTGTTGGCAGGGTTTGTTAGGTTTATAAATTATTCAGTTGTCCACTATATTAGCTCATAAGAGGAAGCCTGCCTTTTCAGAGTATATGGTAAAGATCACAATAAAATAACTACAGCATCTTTTTCTTTTTTGTTCAGAAAGAATGCTGTATTCAGATAAATACATAAAGACAAATCTGAAAACCTGGGTTTTACCAGCAATAGCCTGCATTATTGTTGTGGGCATGTGCAGTTTAGATAGTCAGGTCTTTGATTTAAAATAAATGTGCCTGAAATCTAATGTGCTTAAGATTTTTGAGGGTTGTATTTCCAATTCTTAGCCATCTCTGAGCCAAAAATGATAGGAAACCAAACTACTCTATATAGAAGCTCTAGTCAAGTAATTAGTCCATGTACTGGGGAATCAAATCTTATTAAAGCTAGGTTCTGGCATCTGGGTGGTAGGAAAAAAGAAGACAAAAACCAGGGAACAAAACAGTAAATTGTTGTTGGCAATATTATTTTATCTCAAAATTAGCAGAAGAAAGTTTTATGGTACCTGAAGACATATTATGCATCATTCAATTAAGCATTGTTGCAGAATCTGGGGCAAAGATAATTTTGGTGCAGAGGAATATTTGCAGAATATGACCTGATTGGTGTCATGTTTTTTAGATTTTTCAAGGCAATAGGGTTAAGTGGCTTGCCTAAGGTCACATGGCTAGGTAATTATTAAGTGTCTGAGGTCACATTTGAACCCAGGTACTCCTGACTCATGCCACTATTGGTGTCATTATAAAAATTTGGTAATAAATTCAATGTTCTACATCCCTGATATCTTTTCATATCTCTTCTTTGGGGTCAAGATTGTTCATTGTAATTTTACAAACATTTTTATTGCCAGTTGCAAGTGACTTAGTCCACTGCTGGTCACTTATATGTATGTTGGTTTGTTTTTTATCTACCACCTTCCTTTTCATTCCTAGATTAGGTTTCTTTGCTTCCCTTCACCATCTACTAAAGCCCCAAATCCCTTTTTCCAAGCTCAACTTAAGTTCCCCTAATTCCCCCTCCCCTTACTTCATGATCCTTTTCTTTAGATGAAAATAACTTCCTCTTCAAAATTTTTGATACCTTTTACCCAGACCTTTATCTAATTTTCCTTTGTATCATGGTTCTTTGTGCCTTGTCCTCTCTCCTCCTCTCATAATACAGTATGATCTTTGAAAGGAAGATCAACATCACCTTTATCTAGGAGCTAGTATAGTGACCAAGAACTTGACATACTTGTTGAGAGATTGAATGGGTTTCCATTTTCTAGTTTTGACTACAGATGATTATTAGGGACTGTTGTGTGGTAAGTACTGTAAAACCTTCATCACCTGGTGTCTTTGAGCATTGCTTTACTAAGTGCCATGGAAGTGGGAGAGGACCAGGGACTAGGGATGATATTTAAGCACTTGTATTTTGGTAAATAAACAGAGATCTTGGAGTACTTGGAGATCTAGGAGATCTTGGTGTACAAGGAGAACTTATCTCTCTTCTCTCCCACCCCTTCAATGTTCACTTGGGGAAAGGATAAGCAAGTCTGGAAAGGGACTCAACATAATGACGTCTGAACAGGGTCACAAAGGCAGAGCTATCTGAGCAGAGTCTGGGATAAGGACCAGCAGATACAAGCAAGAGAATCCAGGTGACATCCCAGAGCAGAGGACTCCAGAGAAAGTAACAGATTGATTGTTACCAGGGGCTAATTTTAAGTTGGAGCAAGGAAGTGTAAAGCAAAAGCAAGAAGAAACAAATAAATACTTAGCATTAAGGAAAACAAAATTGAGAAGACAAATAAGTATTCAGCATTAAGGAACCAGCGAAAGTGAGAAGACAAATAAGTATTTAGCATTGATGTAGAGCTACAGTGGACAGAGCTTCTTCCTCAGCAGCAGTCTGTACCAGCGACATGAATGGGATGCCTGTCTGGCTTCCTGTCTGGCTTCACTAAAGGCAACCCAAACCCCTAAACCTATGATCAACTTTAGAGACTTTTCATCATTGCGGCAGACCCTGATGCAGACCCTGGATGCAGACCCTGATGCCTACAAAGAATTTCATTCCAGAAGTCACAATGAGTCTCACTTTCCAGCCTACAGCCAGGCGCACTATGGCCATTGCTCAGGCACCAGGGGGCTGTGAATTACACACTAATTGCTCCTCCTGTGTTGAGAGCAAAAATGTCACATGCTATTGGACAGTTTGTAATGCTGTTGGCTACTGGTTCAGAAAATGCAGTAACTCCAAATTGTACTGTTGTCAACAACTCAAGTAATTTCAAATGCTTTCTCTCATTCTCTGTCATTCCCACCCTCTGCAGAGGGAGGGGAGAGGGAGAAGGGAAAATCTTGCTTTTTGGAAATTCAAAACTCAAGCCTATGTCTCAAAAAAGCTTATTTTAGAAATCAAGGGACCCTCCCCCCCCATGCCTTCTTCCTGGTTTGTAGAGGAGGGGTGGGATTGGTCAATAGGTTATTGATAAGTAAGCTTCATGGTCAAATTAGTTAAGAAAAAAGAGGAAAAAGACCTTTTTCTGGGGGTAGGAAATTTAGATTTTTGTCTTTTGAATGAAGCCTTTGCTTATGGCTAATGTTTTTGGTGTGTGTGTGTGTGTGTGTGTGTGTGTGTGTGTGTGTGTGTGTTTAATCATCAACAGGACATTTTTACATCTCTCCACTGTCCTGGAGAGGTGGGAAAATGTTTCTATATTTTGACATTTTGGTGCCAGCCAGGGTGTCCAATAATCTCACTTTGATAAGTTCAAAATACAAAAGAATTGTTTTCTGTGTTTGTGTTAGTGTCTAAACTCTGAAATAGCTATGTAAAGTTAAATGCAACCCCTTTTAGTTTGAATTTTGAATTTAATTGATTAAAGGTTATTTTAAGTCATTAATGTAGTTGGTATCTGAGTCTATCCACTTATATTTGAGATATAATTGAATTAAGGAATTTTGCTTCAATAAAAGACAAATAGGGGGATATGTTAGGGACTGTTGTATATGGGAGTACTGTAAAACCTTCATCAGCTGGTGTCCTTGAGTATCAGAGTGTTGTTTTACTAAGTGCCATGGGAGTGGGAGTAGGACCAGGGACTGGGCAGGATATTTAAGCACTTGTATTTTGGTAAATAAATGGAGATCTTGGTGTACTTGGAGATCTAAGAGATCTTCTTGTACAAGTAGAACTTGTCTCTCTTGTCTCCCACCCCTTCAACGTTTGCCTGGGGGAAGGATAAGTGAGTCTGGAGAGGGACTAAACAGAGGATGATGACATAATCATTTTTTCTCTTTTTCTCTTATTCTATACAATCCCTTAGGGGTTTTGTAAAATATAAGAACATTTATCAAGGAGGAGGCATGAAGAAAATAAGATTATAAGCTTACTATGGAGCTCAGTGTCAATCCTGGTTCTATTTGCTAACTTCAGATAATTAGTCCCTTCTTCTTTCTCATTACTTGACTAAAACCTTTTCTAGCAGATATTCTACTTCTCATTAGGTCATTTCTAATTCTTTCACTGGAGCATTCTGTCTGTTAAGTATGCTTGGTTTCTCATTTTTACAGATTGTCTCCCCAAACTTTGGGTCCAGATATGGGCAACCAGGATATATGGAAGCATTTCCCTCTTAGGACTTTCAAATAGACAGGTTTCTTCTTTTTGGCTTCAGGTTTTCTACTCAGATTTGGAAGTGCTTATCTCACCCATAAATACACTATCAATTGGCCTAGAGAATCCTTGTTCCTGATCTCTTCTTTCCCATTAGTCTTCCAAGCTCTCTACCCCTGAGCTTCCAGCATTCTTGCCTATCACAAAGGATTTTGAGAATCCTAAGAGTGTTTTAAGATAGATAATCATGCTTTGAGTTCATGCCAGAGGAACGGAATAAGAATGTTTAGTTTGGAGAAGAACGGCCTTAAAAGAGACTCAATAGCTGTCTTCAAGAATCCATAGAGGGATTAGACATTCTCTGAAGCAATGTGGAACAGAACTAGAGTCTGCAAAGAGATAAATTTCATTTGGAGAGAATGAAATTACTTTCTACCTACTAGTCTGAGTGTGTAATGGGTTATCATGGGAAGTCACTTGATGTCTTAGTTCAAAGGCTGGCTATCTACCTGTCAACTTTATTGTCAGAAAGGTATTTAGCAGTTACTAACTAGATCAGTTACTAGATGTCCTCAGAAGTCTCCCCCAAGTCATGGAGAGTCTGAAATTTTATGATTCTGTCTCCCCGAACCTTCTTGGATGATATTAACACTCTCAATATGTCCTTATCATTCTTTCTCTCTTTTCAGCCTGATAAAAACAAATTCCATATCCATATGACCCTGCTATGGGTGGTAAGATTTGCTATTCTACCTACCACCCTAGAATAATATTGGTCCTGAGATTTGTAACCATGAGGCTAAACCTTTGGGCCCTACTCCTGGAGCCTAACTTTCTTAATGTTGCTCCTAACATGTTTTCTCCTCACAGAATTTCTGTGTGGTCCCCTACCCTCACTGTTTGACAGTTATTTCTCCACGATAACTTAAATTGAATTCCTTACGGTTTTCTTCTGGTCAAGAAGGGTTCTATGAATGGATGACCCAAGGGGCCAAGTTTACACATCTCTGATTTTCTGTTGTGTTGGGGATCACATAACTAATATCAGGGTATGTCTCCAAGACCCCTCAGCCTCATTATTTGCTTCCCCATTTCTATAGGAAGTGTTCACTTTTGCCCAGGAAGTGCTTATCAATGGGATTTTTCTCTTATACATCAGGGCATGCCTGGCATGGTAGTTCAGTATGCTACAATTACCAAATTACATACCAGTCATTCAAATGACTTTTCTCCAGCATTGTCATTGTAAAAAAGGGTCAATGAGACTAACTGTAATTTTATTTCCAATTATAATTTCTTCATATTATTTTTGGTTTAGGAAACTTAAAAGAGCTTGACATTAACCCCAATTATATCTTCTGAATTTCAACTAAATTGGGGAAAAAATTAGTCCTTTTTAAACACAAAATAGAAATAAATTATGGTGAAGTATTATCATGTCATCTGATAAAAAGCAAGACCAAGGAAGGAAGAAAATAAAGCAAACTTTTGTCACTGAAATGGAGCAGAGTTGACTGACTAGTAAAATAATTAGGGACCAAATCTCTGATGAGTACAGCCAATTTCACAATGGAAACCAATCAGATTAAATCGACATCAGATGCTACAATTATGTTCCACAACAGATGTACAACAGAAAAACTGGTGCACCTGTTTTATTCAAAGCAAAACTAGACACATTTAGTTTGGGAAGCAGAGGGTGACAATAAATCAGAGCTTCTTACTGTGCTTGCTTCATGGAGAAGGTACCTCAGATTTCTTTTATTTAAAATAATTTTTATTGATAAATTCTATCTTAATTTTTGTCATTGCATAGCATCTCCAAAATATATGGACAAACATCAATTAAATTAAACAGATTTCTACCAAGTAGTCAATTGTGTTTTCTGCATATTTTGTCATTGGCTGATATTGTGATATTGCCTTCATTTACATGGCTACATGTCAGAGGTTGTATTGTTCTCTCTCTCTCTCTTTTTTTTGTTCTGATCTCCCCCCACCCCCTCTGCCTTTCACAACATTTAGTTAGAATCCTAGATCTACCCAATTTGAAATGTCTCAACTCTGGGGCTTGATCTCCTGATTGGTGAATTCCTGCCTGGGATTTCTATTTCATTGGAGACCCTAGTCATGCTCATGTGCCCAGCTCAACTCTCTCTAAATTCCTTCATCTTCTTATTTTCCAATGCAAGTACTCTTTTTTAAACCCCCAATCTCTTTAGGGATCATATTGTTTCCTAGTATTTGTATCCTCAATATTTAGTGTTTGATAAATGCCTGCCTATGTAAATATGCATGTATCTGTATGTATCTATGTAGCTATGTATGTATGTATGTGTCTGTCTGTCTATATATCCAGAGATCACATCTTCCAATGACCTCATTTTACAAGTAAGGAAACTGAATTCCAGAGAGGTTAAGTGAACTCACTTAGTCAAGGTCACTAGGATAGTTATAGAGAATACTACTCAGATCCTTCAACTTTAGTGGAAAGAGGCAATGCAGAGCCAGTGCTCTTTTCAGTTTGATGCCACTTTCTTCACGACTTCCTCTATTCCCTGGTGCAGGATATAAAGCATCAGCCTTAGATTCAGGAGGATGGCTGCTCAAATCTGGCCTCAGACACTGGTCATTTACTAAGTATCTGACCTTGGGCAAGTCACTTAACTCTGGTTACCCTGTATCCAGGGCCATCCCCAGTCATCTTGATTCCTATCTGGCCACTGGAACAAGATGACTTTGGAGGACAAAGTGAGACTGGTTCAATTCATGTGCTTGTCATGGCATCACCTCCCTGATGTCATGGTCTTCTTTGAACATGAAGGACAAATATTATCATTAAGTCTTCCAACATTTCTCCATAGTCTTCATAGTTGACTTTCCTTATGGTATGATAATATTTCATTATATTCATATGCAACTGGAATCCATTGATATCTGGTAGTTAAGGCCATAGTTTCTTTTCAGGGAGCTTTTGCATGTAGTGCCACTATAAATATTTTTGTACAAATAGTTTTTTTTTTCCCTTGTTGGTAGCCTCCTTAGAATAGAAACCTGCAACTGAACATGCAAGGTCAAGGAGCATGAATTTTTTTTGTAACTTGTATAATTTCTTCTTAATGTATTGCTTTCCCTAGAGTAGGAACGCTTTATGCAGGGAAAAGCATCACTCATTTTCTCTGAGTAGTGCTATCCTCACTTGAGACTGAAAAAAGAGGAGGACCCATTTTAAAACTTATTTGGCAATGAGAATAGAGGTCCTGAAGCTGACACATCATCATCCCATTAAACAAATCCATTGACCAAGGTTCATATGTGGATGAAACTTACCATATAGAAGGCTGGATATTGATATATTGTGATGTGGCCCTCACAAGGGTGCCATGTTGCTTTTTGAGAATGAGGCATTAGGGACACCCAGAGGAAGGTAAGGAATGCCCCAAACCCTCTATATTGGGGCTGTGATCAGAAAAATTGTCTTAGGACAGAGTAAAGAAATAATTTTTTTTAGGGCTTTCTAATCATAGAGTCACAAGAAAAGCAAAGATGCTTCTCTCATAATGTTTGAAGGATGTGTGATACACTGGCTAAACAAAGAGTTCTGAATTTACATAGTTAATTATGCATTTTCTTCATTTTACAGATAGAAAGAGTTGCTGATAGAACTGGAAAATGGAGGCAAAGAATAGCCTTGTTTAAAGGAACAGAAAACCTCAGTGCCAACTCTAATTTAGCCCAAGACAAAGGAAAGTTTCAAAGTTTCTCCTGAGTTCAAGAATCACACAATTATTATTGTATTTAATTATTGGTTAATGGAGAATAAAATAATTAAGGCATATTTTTTTAAGGAACAACCCCCAAGAGATAAGCATTACTGATGAAAACAAGTGCACTACAATTTGGCTTGAAACATTTAAAAATATGTTCTGATGAAAATAGAGAGATACCATTTTATTAATCTGCTAATTTCTTTTATAAAGACTTTTTTATATTCTCTATTCTTCTAAAAGTCAAAATCTCCATTTCAATAGAATATGTTTAAGTGTAGGTGAAAGGAGGAATAAATGAATACTTAAGTCTAATCTATTACGATTTGCTTTAGTGACAGGTTAAAGAGCTCTTTTATGTGTCTTGAAAAAAATATGTATGGAGCCTAACTTAACCCTGAAAAATAGGATTGGCATCTCATTCAAATTGCTGAAACAGGATTCACTTTTATCTGGCCATTTCAACAGGCTTAAACTGTCACTGTTTGTCAGAGCAACAAATGGCTTTTGCTCCTAGACATCCTGCAGAAATTGCTGCTGCAGCTTACTTTGGTCTGGGAAACCAGAGCTTGGGTAATTTAACCCTCTCCTCTCTAGCTTCTTCTGTCACTCCGCTTGATGAGAGAGGGAAAGTGAACCAAGAATCTGACAGGAAGGGAAGGCTATTATTGTTTGTTTGTCTTTTCCCAGATTCTTCGGGCACAGCAAATAACCTAGACCAGTCTTAGTGGAAGATTACATCAATCGGGAAGGATTTCTTAAATATCTAGTTTTGTGGCAAGCGCTGACCTGGGTACTGAGGGTATAGGAAAAAAGGGGACTCAGATCTCTCAACTTTTTTTTCTCTCAATCTTCAATGTTTTCTCCTGGGATTATTTGTCTAACTTGAAATATTGACTATTGATTATGTTACTCAAATTTATTCAGAAAACATTAAATACCTAATGAGTACAAAGAGTTGACCAGCCACTTAAGGATGCAAAGCTATCTACACAGGTCCTGCTTTTCTAGGAGCTTACAGTCTAATAGAGGAAAAAATGTAGGAACACAAATAAGGATGATGTAAGATAAAGTGCAATATATTTTGAAAGGCGCATCCTCCTCCTCCTCCTCCTCCTTCTTCTTCTCTCTCTCTCTCTCTCGTTTATGTGTGTGTGTGTGTGTGCATATTTCACAAAACCATTCTTAAGTTTTGCATGCTGACTTTTCTCATAATAGCATCTAAAGAATGCTTGCTGAATTAAATTCAAGAGTGCTAGGTAGGGCAGTTAGGTGGCACGGTGGATAGAGCACCGACCCTGGAGTCAGGAGTCCCTGAGTTCAAATCCGGCCTCAGACACTTGTTAATTACCTAGCTGTGTGGCCTTGGGCAAGCCACTTAACCCACATTTGCCTTGCAAAAAAAAAACAAACCCAAAAAAGAGTGCTAGGTAAGTCAATCAGTCAACAAATATTTATTAAGTTCCTCCTGTGTATCAGACACCATCCAAATCACTAGGAATGCCAAGAAAAAAAGAAAAAAATAGTCACTATTTTCAAGGAGCTCACAATCTAATGGGGGGGAACAACATGCAAATAACAACATGAAAATAATATATAAACAGGATAAGTGAAGGATAGTCAACAGAGGGAAGATATTAGTTATAATGGGGATTAGGAAACTTAGAATGTGAGATTTTATTTGATCTTGAAGGAAGTCATGGAGATCAAGATATGGGAGAAAAGGGAAGACAATTCCAGGCATGGGGATTCTAATGAAAATGTCCAAAGTAAGGAGATAGAGGGCCTTTTGAAAGAAATAATGAGTTTATTGTCACTGGATGTAAGTTTATACTTTATGTAGTAAAATCATAGTATAGTACGTATATATATATGTATATAGTTACATATATTGTATATATCTGTAAAGTACATAGTAGTAGTATCTTATAGGCAGTTAGGTGGTCCATTGGGTAGAGCTTTAAGCCTAGAATCAAGAAGACTCAACTTTGTGAATTCAAATATAACTTCATACATTAGGCAAGTTACTTTAAACTTGTTTATCTCAGTTTCCTCATCTATAAAATTAACTGGAGAAGAAATGCCAAAAAAACTCCAGTTTCTTTGCCAAGAAAATCTTAAATGAATCACAAAAAGTTAAACACAACTGACAAATGACTCAGCAACAATGTTGTATCTTATACAGAATCAACAGATAAAATTTATTTTAAGCACCTTGCTAAATAGTTTCTTCTTTATTCTCTTAGGCACTGATATCCCCCAAATAAGTACCCAGTGTCTTTATGATGCTTTTCTGATGCTTAAACATCTCTATTATACTAGAGCAACTACTGGCATAATAGATAGAGCACTAGTCCTGGAGTCAGAAATACCTAAGTTCAAATTTGCTTTCTGATAGAGACCAACTAGGAAAGTCACTTAACCTGCTTTTTTCCCATTTCCCCATCTGTAAAATGGGAATAATAATAATTTACTTACCTTCCAGGGTTTTTGTGAGAATCAAATGAGATGAAATAATATTTGTAAAGTCCTTAGCATAGTGTTTGACACAGAATAAGCAATACATAAATGTTAGCTATCATCATCATTACCATTATTATGTCCTTGCCTGCAACAATTCCCTCCCTAAACCAAGTTCTCTTTTACTAGATGTCTACTTTAAGCTCATTGAAATTTCTTCAAGGCCCTTTTTCTATGATGCTACTTTATTTAGAATATTAATTTTGATTTAAGCATAAATTATGATCTTTCAAGACAACATTATATTTTATCTGAATGAATAATTTCAGATGATATTTTGGATTAAGGAAATCTTCCCCAAAGTACATCATATCATACCAAGCTTATAATGGATGCTTATTTCAGGAATTTTTAAAGCAATAGTCTATGGTATCAATGCTCGAAGCTGTGGAAAGGTAGACTTGGGATAAATACAAAGAGCATTTAAGAATGTCCTATGTATTACTGAGAAAACTAGGGATAGAAATATAAGCAAGAAAGCAAGCAAGATACTTCCTGCTACATTTATATTCTTTTCTTTATTTTTGCAAGACAATGAGGTTAAGTAACTTGTCCAAGGTCACAAGCTAATTATTAAGTATCTGAGTCCACATTTGAACTTAGGTCCTTCTGATTCCAGAGCTCATGCTCTATCCACTGTGCCACCTAGCTGCCCCCATATTTATATTCTTATATAAAATAATAATATATATTCTTATATAAATATTCTATAGTTTATATTCTAATGGGAAAGACAACACATGAAGAATTCTAAAATCAGTCAGGAAGGTATGTTTTTTAAAAACTTATTTATCTATTTTCATCCATATGCACATGCATATTTCCAAGTTACAAAATTTCCCTCCACCCTCCCTTTCTACCCCTCCTCCCTCAGCAGGGAACCATCAGGTTAACATTTTACATACATTTTTTGATAAACATGTTTACAATTAGTATAGGGAAGTATGTTTTACTCACACTGGGCAAAGTGAGGAGATGATTAGAAAGTGACCTAGACTCTAGCAAGATAAAGCAAAAACTTACCTTCATACTCTTTTTGGAAGGCTCCAAAAAGAAGGGTCTGACTTTGATGGCCAGAGAGCCAGTAGTATAGTGAGAAGATTGTAGGGAAGTGGTAACATAACCAGAAAGAGTCTATCAAATCATTTCAAATTAAAAATGGTTGCCTATTTCATGTATTTTTAAAGCTATAGTATGGTAATATATGGATGCTAAAGACAGGGAAGCTTGGTAAAAATACAAAGAAGATCCTAGGAAATTGAGATGTAATGTCTGAAAATGGACTGTGAGCCTTAGGAGTGAGTGAGTCATTGGTTGAGGTGATGACTTTTTAGGTATTTGTAGAGGGGGTTCATACTTCAGATGAGAGTTGAACTGGATATCTTAATAATAAAAATATAAAACATTTATACAGTGTTTAAAGAGTAATAAAAGTGTACTTGTATTATCTCAATTTAATTCTTATAGCAACCCTGTGAGTTAGGTGCTATTATTATTATAATTGTCATTACCTTTTGAAAATGAGAAAAGTTAAATGATGTGCCCAGGGTCACACAGCTAGTAAGTTCAGAGGCAGGGTTGGAATTTAGGTCTTCCTGATGCCAAGTCTAGTCTGTTATTCCATCTATACATTCAACTTCTGGGATCTCATCCAACTCTGATATCCTGTTATTCTATGACTAGATAAATGGACATCTACATTGATGATTATTAGAGTCATTATTAGGATCACAGGTTTTTCTTATAAGCACCTTATCCCATAAATTCACCTTCATCTGTCTCCTCTACCTTCTCTCTCTCCTTTCTCCTCCCCATCCCAAGTTGATTCATTCAAAGAAAAATAAGTTGGCAGTCGTTGCAATGTATTTTGTTTTCCTTCAAAACTAAGAATATTATTTAGAAGAAATTAAATATCCTCAATGATCCTTTCTAAAGCTTAAAAAAACCCCTCAAATGACATCTTTCAGTCCAACTGCCGATCTTGAGCCAAGGCAATGAATAAATGACATTCAGCCAAGACTGTGAGTGCACTGATTTTTTTCAGGTATGCTGTCCTTTAGTAGCTTGTAGACTCTGATTCTGAATGACAGAATTCATGAGAATTCAAGCCATTAAGTCAAAGCTAAAGTCCAGTTTTTTCTAATGTTCTTCATTTAGTATCAAATTCATTTCTACACATTCTGCAAATACCTTACTCAGTTAATTTTATTTTCCTTTCTTGGATCCAAATTGTAGAAAATAAATCCAATTTTAAGATATCGAAGTTTTTTTTTTCATCTGAACAGTAATAGTTGTTGTCTCTGCCTGCATGTAGGCTTTAATGCCCGGCAGCATAGGCACTATTTAAAAATAATCCAAAGCAAAACAAACAAAAACTTTTTTGCTTTTCAAAATATTTTGCACTAAAAAAATACTTCCACATGAGTTACCTATAATTAAGTCCATATTTTGCCCCCCAGTCTCACTTCCCCTACCAGATGCTTATTTATTTCTGTGTGGTTTGACCCAGAATTTTTACATTTTTATTCTAGTTCTAGTGTGTGCCCAATTTGATAGAAGTCACTATCTATGAATAAATTATATTTGAAAATATGTTGACAAAAGGAATATTTTATTAAAAATCATAACAACAAAGCAATTGGATAAAAATCTTATATGAACTACTTCTGATATAAAAATTAATTTTTTATACTAGCAATTCATTTAAATAAATGAACTAATAAGTACCATTCAAGTTTAATAACTACAAAATGACAATATACTTTTTTTTGGATAGTTCTTTCTCTCCTGCAGAATTCATCTAGTTAGGAGGAAAGAGAGATGATGTTAGGCAAGTAGAGGTGGAAAAAACTCTCCCAGATAGCTAAAATGTGAGAAATTGACTGGAACTTTCAAATGGAGACATCTAACTATCAGTGTGAGACTTGAAGCCAATTACAAAAAAGCAAATTCATGACCTTAGCCATTTTTAGAAATTTTGTTTAGTTGTTTGTCACTTTCATGTACAATTCTCAGTATTTGTCTTACACTGAGAGGAGGAACATGCTGTTTTAATTAGCATATTTATGCCATGAATGTCTTCAGTTGGAAGTTACCCGTGGCCAATTTCTTTCTTCTTGTAAAACCTCCATGACCATGATATAGTTTGAAGAGGTTTAAATACATCAAATTGATCTAGTAAGGGAAGAATTATCCTCAGAGAGTTTTCTTCCAGCTAAATTGAAGGAGAGAATCATTTGTTCTTGAATAAGTCTTGACTTTTTTATTATTCTGTACCTTTGGATACATAATGGACTGTAGAAAGGCCTTTCTAAAAAATGTTTCTCTTTGAAGCTAGATGATGAAGAATGAATCTGTGAAATACATTCAAAGAATTTGGAACTTTTTAAGGCCAAAGGTAAACTCACATTGGAGTGCAAAAGCACAATTTATAGGAGCAATATTTAAATTGATTAAGAAAATAATCTGTTTTAGACTACCCTTAAACCTTATAGAACATCCAGTGGAATGCAACCTCAGGGGCTACTTCTGTTTTTGTATTTCTATCTTTCTTGCTTGTCACTTAGTAGGAACTTAATTAATTCTTTCAAATGGTATCTAATTATATAACAATGTTCCAGATTTCTTTGTAAAGTCTTATAATCTAGGAAAAAGATTGCTGTCTTTTTTCCAGAAAGTATGGTTATCAAATAATGAAATTACTTCTTTTACTTTTTAGTAGCCATAGCTTACTGCTCAAATTAGTGTGGTCCTTCATATTTGGGGAGGTTATCAACTATTCCAATGATATGGCCATTGTTTCAAAAATTGTTATAACTATTTGGTGAGAATTGCTTATAATTAATTCTGTAATTATGGTGGAATACTCTGACCAGCATCAGAAACCTGAACTTCCTCCCTATTGGCAGTCTTGGGTAGGTTTCATATCTCCACACAGTGTCTGGGTATATCTTCTCTCTGAGTATGACTGTGTCCATTTGGGGCAAACTAGCCTTTCATAGGGTCACTTGTGAATTCCTCCTGTTCACAGAGAAACCTGACATCTCCATTTCCCCTCAAACAAGCTAAGGTTGGCTACTAAGATTTTTTCTCTTCTACCCCATGCCTTCCACCCCTTCATTGTCCTTCTCTTTCTTTGTCATACATCCTCTACTTAACTACATTTATTCATGAGCATCAGAAGAATTCCCCACTATATCTGCCTGAAATCTTATAGTCACATCACATTGAAGACCCTAATTGCTATTTCAGTTTGATCACTCATACTATATGTAGCTCTGAAAGAATCAAAGAATTCAAAGGGATGTGTCATTGGTTTGGAAGTTGATTCACATCACCACCACCAAAACGTTTTAAACGAGGACCTTATTGTTGCAAATAAGGGACTTTCTCTAAAGGGATAGCCTTCATCTGATTGTTTGGGATCAGTCTCATTACTTTACTGTCACATCTTGTTTTCAGACAAAAAAGTATCAATCACCAAGTTGACCATGAACTTTTCTTAATACTTCTGAACTCAAATAATAAAAGCTGGTGTTTATGCAATGCTTTGTGGTATACTTAATTTGATCTTCATCTCAACTCTATGTTTCTACTATTATTGTCCCCATTTTACAAATGAAGAAACTGAAGCTTAGAAATTAAGTAGCTAACCCAAGGTCACATAACTAAGAGGTATCTGAGACTAGATGTGAACTCAGTTCTTTCCAACTCAAAGTCCAATGCTCTGCTCACTGAACCATCCAGTCACCATTTGATTACTCCCTGGAATCATGTCTGTTATGGGTAGGTAAGGAATGAATTTGGTCATGAGCTGGGGCAAAGGAATAGATCTATCTAACTGTTGGTTCCAGTGCAGGAATGAAGGTATCTCTCAGAGGAATATAAATTATATGTTCACAATATGTTATTTTAAAATATCATATCAGGGCAGCTAAGTGGTACAGTGGATAGAGCACCGACCCTGGAGTCAGGAGTACCTGAAATCAAATCCAGCCTCAGCCACTTAATAATTACCTAGCTGTGTGGCCTTGGGCAAACCACTTAACTCCATTGCCTTAGAAAAACCTAAAAATAAAATAAAATAAAATATCACATCAATTGGGAAATCAATCAGTCAATCAACACATTTATTTACCACCTACTGCATAGTAGTAGTACTAGTAGGCAATGGATATCCCAAGACAAAAGTGATACAAACCCTGTCCACAAGGATTTTACATTATATTTAGGGAGACTTGATACATAGAGAGATATATGGAAAACATAAAATAAAATAAAAGTAATTTTAGGGAAGAAGTCTCTAAAATTAATGAGGATTAGGCAAGATTTCATGCAGAATGTGGTACTAAAGTAAATTCTGAAGGAAACTAGAGATACCTAGAGGCAGAGTAAGTAATAGGATAGGAGGCATTCCAAGTGTAGGGGACAGCCTGTACCAAGGCAAAAAATGGAGAGTTAAATGGAGGAGCAGTTAAGAAGGATGAACCACAGAGTGTGAAAAAATAGTTATCATAGCAGGAAAGTTTTGATGGTAAGTTGTGGCTAGATTAGGAAGACTTTTAAATGCCAGTCAGGGGAATTTGTGTTTGATACTAAAGGTAATAGGGAGCCCTTGGTGTTTATTAAATTGGGGAGGGACTTGACTAGGTTTTAGGAAAGTCTCTTTGACAGCTCTGTAGGGGATGAATGGGGGAAGAAGGTTGTCAGAAGCTGGGAGAACAATTAGGAGCCATTGTAATATTCCAGTTAAGAAGTGATGGTAACCTAGACTACTGTGTTGGATGAGTGAACAGGGAAAAGGGGACAATTGAGAGAGGTATACTACAGAGGAAGAATCAAGGAAGTTGAGGAACTGACTGGGATGCTGGGTAAGAGTAAATAGAAAGGGCAGGGGATCAGGAGCAGATAAATTCATTATTAAAGGAGGTATATTTGCTATCATCAAGGAGATAAGAAATCAAACTCTTTGTGGGTAGGAATTATTTTGTTTTTATTTTTACATTTCCAAATCATAGCTCATCACACATTTGTTGTCTGTTTGCAGCATCTCTGTCCATAATATATGTGTGGATGGCCAGCTCTATGGGTGATTCAACTAATTGTATATTCTAGTTAAAACAATAGGTGCCCATAATTTAGTTTTTTTAGTGAAGATAATAAAACTGTAATACTTTTAAAAGCATTTTATTTGTTCCCAGTTATACATAAAAACAATTTTTATGTGTTTTTAAATAAAATTTCAGTTCTAAATTCTCTTTCTCCTTTTTTCTCTTCTACCCCAATATTGAGAAGGCAAGCAATTTGATATAGATTATACATTTGAAGTCATGCAAAACTAATGCCCACTATAGTTGTGTTGTAAAAGAAAACAAACCAAAATAAGTCCAAAGAAAAATAAAGGTTTTTTTGGAAAAATTTGCTTTGATTTGCATTGACTCCATCAGTTATTTCTCTGAAGGTGGATTGAATTTTTCATCATAAGTTCTTTAGAATTCTCTTAGTCATGGAATTACTGACATCTAAGTGATTCACAGTTGATCATTGTACAATATCACTGTTACTATGTACAATGCTCTCCTTTTTCTGCTCACTTCATTTTAGTTCAGCTCACATAAGGTCTTTCTATGATTTTCTGAAAACATAATTTCTTATAAAACAATAATATTCTATCACAATCATATACCATGCCTTGTTCAGTCATTCCGTAATTATGGACATGTCCTCAACTTTCAATTATTTGTCATCAAAAAAAGAGCTTCTATAATTTTTTTTTGTACATATGGGTCCTTTTCTTTTAAAAAAAAAATCTCAGGGCAGCTAGGTGGTGCAGTGGATAGAGCACCAGCCCTGGTGTCAGGAGGACCTCAGACACTTAATACTTACTAATGTGACCATGGACAAATCACTTAACTCCATTGCACCCCCCCCCCCAGACAATCTCTTTGGTTTATTTATCTGAAAAATGCCTATTCATATCCTTTGACCATTTATCAGTTGGGGAATTTGATTAAATTAAATTAAATTTGACTCAGTTCTAGAAATATTTGAGACATGAGACCTTTATCAGAGAAACTTGCTGTAAAAAATTTCTCCCCATTTTCTTTCCATTTCACTTTAGTTACATTGCTTTTGTTTGTGCAAAATCTTTTTAAATTAATGTAATCAAAATCATCTATTTTACATTCCACAATGTTCTCTATCTCTTGTTTGGTCATCAATTCTTTTCTTATTCCTAGATCTGACAGGTAAACTATTCCATGCTTTCCTAATTTGCTTCACATCTAAGTCATAAATCCAATTTAAGCTTGTCTTGGTAGATGGTGTGAGATGTTCATTACCTATCTTCTGCCAAACTGCTTTCTTGTTTACTCAGCAATTTTTTAAAATAGTGAGTTTGTATGTCCCAAAAGCTTGAATCATTGTATTTACCAAAGTCTAGATAATAGTGGAAATTCATTAATGTGTATTGTGTACTATATCTATTCCACTGATCCACCACTCTATTTCTTAACTAGTACTATACTGTTTTGAATTTGCCCTCTTCATTTTTGATACTAGTAATTTGGTTTTCTTCTTTCTTTTTTTTTAAATCAAATTAATCATTTATTTATTTTATTGGTTTTTCATAAAAACCAGATCCCTAGTTTTATTTATTAGTTCAATGGTTTTCTTACTTTCAATTCTATTAATCTCTCCTTTGATTTTCAATATTTCTATTTTGGCATTTAATTAGCTATTTTTAATTCATTCTTTTCTATTTTTTTAGTTGCATACTCAATTCATTGATTTGCTCTCTCTCTGTTTTTTGATGTGTTTAGAGATATAAAATTTTCCTCAAGCATTGCTTTTGTTGTATCCTACAAATTTTGGTTTGTTGTTGAATATTATCATTCTCTTTATTGAAACTGTTGATTGTTTCTGTGATTTGTTCTTTGATTCACTTGTTCTTTGGAATTAAATTATTTAGCTTCTAATTAGTTTTTAATCCATATTTCTCTGACCCTTTATTGAATATAATTTAATTGCATTATGATTGTAAAAAGAATGCATTTAATATTTTTGCTTCATGCATTTGTTATGAGGTTATATAACCTAATCATAGTCGATTTTGCATAGGTGCTATATACTGCTAAGGAAAAAGATAATTTCTTTCTATGCCTTTTCAATTTTCTTTCATATCTAAAATTTTAGAGTTTTTATTTATTTTCTTAACTTTTCTTGTTTCTTATTTTGGTGTAGATTTATTTAGTTCTGAAAGGAGGAAAGTTGAGACCCTCCACTACTATAGTTTTACTGTCTATTTAATCTTGTAATTCATTTAACTTTTCCTTTGAGAATTTGGATGTGATATCATTTGGTGCATATATGTTTCTTATTGATAATACTTCATTGTCCATGGTGCCTTTTAACAAAATGTTATTTCCCTGCTTTCCCTGTTATTTCCCTTAGCTCTTTATCTTTACTCTGTGTATATCTCTCTGCTGCAAGTGTGTTTCATGTAAACAACATATTGTAGGATTCTGAATTGTAATCCACCCTGCTGCAGGGGTCCAGCCTCCACGGGGTCCTTGGAACCTGACAGGAGGGATAGAGTTGGCGAAATGAGTTGAGTCAACAAGTGGGTAAAAGGCAGGAGCAGGTTGACTGACTGTCAGCTGCTTGGATTTATTTTTATAGTTTCAGAATCAGGTATGTTTCAAGCAAACAAGCAAGCTGAGATCATTTCCTTGGTTACAAGAGTGTACAATTTTCATCATCAATCATATAGTTCATATGGTTACAAGTTTTTATCATGTGATTACAAGTTTAAGTAATAATCATATAGTTAATTGATTTCTTATCC
Organism: Macrotis lagotis; assembly: GCF_037893015.1. NCBI lineage: Eukaryota > Metazoa > Chordata > Mammalia > Peramelemorphia > Peramelidae > Macrotis > Macrotis lagotis. The sequence continues at coordinate 73,107,072 of NC_133663.1, read as the reverse complement.
CTACTCAGACCATGATGGCCTTAACTTGTCTGTTACCATATTTATTAGTACATTGTATAATTGTTCATTTAAAGTTATTAATTAAGCAATTCTTTTAATGGTAAGTTTTTTATATTTTTTGTGTAGATAACGTTTTTAGATACACTTCCTTAACAATCTATGGTGAGGGTCTTTATGCTTGTCCATCCATCCATTAACTCTTACATTAACCAATTTTTCTTTCAGGCCTTGTTGGTAGAAACCACAGTTTCTGTGACTTTTTTTATTCTTTCCCATGAAACTAAGGCTGCTGGAGTTCACATATCAGTCACCTGTACTAACTATTTTCTCACCATCTTTTTCATATATTCCTGTGTATGGTAAGGGGGGCAAAACTATTAATTTCCCTGGAATTCTATCTGACCCATCTTGTATCTATTTTCCCTGTATATATTCTGGCATCTCCTTGGAATTCCCAGTGCTGGGTTTTCCAGAGATTTCATAATGTTGAAGCCTTTTGTATGCCTCAGGGAGAGGCATTCCTGTTAAATTTGGACAGAGTTTACAGTCTGTTTTATTCAAGGAATTTTTTTCTGAAATCCTTCCTTTATAGTCATTCCAGTATTAAGGTGAGTAAATATTGCAATCAATAATAAGCCTATAAATATTGGTATGCATGAAATCCCTATATATATTGAAGAAGGAAATGTTGTTCCATCAGGCAGTGTGACTGCCTTGAGTCTTCTTGCTGTGACTGTGTCAAACAGCTTAGAGACCCTGGCTCCCAACACCCTGCTATCATTTCTGTTTTGTGGGTGAGTTCATCCCATTCATATTCACAGTTTTGATTACTAACTATGTATTTCCCTTCATATGACTTTTCCTTGCTTCTTCTTTTTTCCCTCTCCTTAGCTTTATCTCTCCTCAAAAGTGTTTTTTTCTAGTCACCATCTTCCCCAATCCATCCTCCCTTCTATCAGTCTCCCTGCCCTACCTGCCCTTCACTACCTTCCCTTATCTCTCTCTCCTCCTAATTCCTATAGGTAAGATTGATTTCCCTATTCAACTGAGTGTGCATATTATCTCTACCTTGAGTCCATTCCAATGAGAGTGAGTTTCAAGTGTTGTCCACTTCTCCATCTTCCCCTGTACAATAAAAGTTATTTTGTGCCTTTTCTATGTGAAATAATTTACTCCATTTTACCTCTCCCTTCCCCTTATTCTAGTGCATCCCTCTTTATCACTCCTTAATTTTGCATTTTTGGTTATCATCCTATCAAAATTAACCCACACCCAAACCTTCTGTCTATATGGACTCCTCCCTGCTCTAATAATGATAAAGTTCTTAGAGTTACAGGCATCATCTTCCTATGTAGGAATGCAAACAGTTTGACCTTAGTGAATTCCTTATGATTTCTCTTTCATCTTTACCTTTTTATGCTTCTCTTGAGTCTTATATTTGAAAATCGGTTTTTCTATTCAAAAGTCAGATTTTCTATTCAACGCTGTTTGTTTCTGTCAGAAATACTTGAAAGTCTTCTATTTCCTTAAATCTCCATCCATGCCCACCCCACCCCCGATTGTTTGAAGGACAGGTTGTGCTTAGTGTAATCTAAGCTCTCTTATCCTTTAATGTCGGAGTTGAAAAATCTTGTTATCCTGACTATGGTCCCAATGTATTTCAATCATTTCTTTCTGACTGTTTGCAATATTTCATCCTTTTCTTGGAAGCTCTGAAATTTGACAATAATAATAATAATAATAATAATAATAATAATAATAATAATAATATTTCTGGAAGTTTTCAATTTAGAGTCTCTCAAGAGGTATCCAGTGAATTTTTTTCCATTTCCCTTTTACCCTCTGGTTCTAGGATATCAAGGCAGTTTTCCTTGTTAATTTCTTGAAAGATGATATCCAAACTCTTTTTTAAACTAAGGTTTTCATGTAGTCCAATAATTCTTAAATTATCTCTACTTGATCTATTTTGCAGGTTATTTTTTTCCAATGAGATATTTCACATTTTCTATTTTTTCAATCTTTGGATTTTTTAAAAATTGTTTCTTGTTGTCTCATAGAATCATTAGTTTCTACTAGGCCAATTCTAGTTTATAAAGAATGTCTTTTTCAGTTTGCTTTTTTACTTCCTTTTCTGTTTAGCCAAGTCTGCTTTTTAATGAATTGTCTTCAATGGATTTTTAAGCTTCCTCTACCATTTGACCTATTCTATTTTTTTAAGATGTTAATTTCCTCAGTACTTTTTTTGCCTTCTTTACCTTTTGATTCTATTTTCATGCTTTTCTTAAATCACTCTCATTTCTTTTCCTCTACTTCTCTTATTTGATTTTTCAAATCCCTCTTGACCTTTTCCAGGAATTAATTTTGGGGGAGGGAGACTGTGACCAATTTACATTTTTCTTCAAGACTTTGCATATAGATGTTTTATTGTCTTCTGAGTTTGTATTTTGATGTTTTTCTGTCACCAGAGTAACTTTCTATGGTCGGGTACTTTTTTTTGCTGTTTGTTCCTTTTTCTCATCTATTTATTGATTTTTACCTTTATGTTAGAGTTGGACTTTGCTCTCAGAATGGAAAGTGTACTGTCCCAAGTTTTAGGTATTTTGTATTGTTGATATCAGAGCTAATTCTGAGGTGGTGGAGGGCTGTAAGTTTTCAGTTCTTCCAAGGTACTATGATCTAAGGACAGATGTGGTCAATACTTTCCTGATCTGTGGTTTTATCTGTGTTCTTTTCAACTCAGGAACTGTGATCAAGGTCCCTTCTCCTACTAGTACTGGTCCTCTCACTGGGACAGTGACCCAAAATCATGTGAATAGAATAAAATCCTGTTCCCAGTACCAGCAAAGGGTCCATGGTAATCTTCTGACTGTCTGATTGCATTAGCATCTGTGGACTAAGAACTCTGGAAGCCACAGCTGCTGATTTAGTTAATCCAGAGGCCTGGTGATGGTTTGCTTTTGGTGTGCCCTTTGGTAGCATGACCTGAACTGGACTGCACTCCACTCTGACACCAGTGAGAAAGATATTTCCTACTGACCTTCTAAGTTGTCTTGGGCTAGAAAATTGTTTTGCTCTATGTTCTATTGATTCTGCCACTCTAGAATTCATTTTGAGATGTTATTTTAACATTGTTTGGAAGTGAATTTGAGAAAGACCCTGCTTTTACTCTGTTATCTTCAAAAGTTGTACCTTCCTTCCTTCTTTCTTTCCTTCCTTCCTTCCTTTATTTCCCCTCCTTCCTTCCTTCTCAACTTCATTCCCCAAAATTCCTTCCTTCTTTCCTTTCCAACTTCACTCCTTCCTTCTTTCTTTCCTTCTTTCCTTCCCTCCCACCTTGCTTCTTTCCTTATCTCCTTCCTTCCTTCCTTCCTTCCTTCCTTCCTTCCTTCCTTCCTCCCTCCCTTCCTTCCTTTCCAACTTCCCTCATTCCTTCCTTCTTTCCTTCCTTGCATCTGATTACCCTCTCCCATGATCTTTCCTCTATTCTATCACCTTTTCTCCCCTTCCCCTCCCCTTTTTCCCTCTCTCCCATTCCTTTTCTCTCTGGGGGAAGATAGATTTTTATTCTCAATTGAGTGTGTATATTATTACCTCTCTGAACCATTTCTGATGAGAGTAAAGGCTCACTCCCCCTTACCGTCCACCTCTTCCATTACACTGAAAAAGCTTTGCCTTGCCTCTTTTATGTAAAATAACTTACTCCATTCTACCCCTCCTTTCCCTTTCTCCCAGTAAATTCCTTTCTCCCTCATTAACTCCATCTTTTTATATATTATACCTTCATATTAAGCTCCCTCCTATGCCTTGTCTATATATGTTCCTTCTTAACAGCCCTAATAAAAAAGAAGGTTCATATGAGTATTATCAGTAATCTTCCCATGCAGGGGTACACACAGTTCAACATCATTAAATTTCTCATCTTTTGCCCCTCTTGTCCCTCTCTCTATACTGCACTTGAGTCTTGTACTTGAATATCAAACTTTCTGTTCATCAGGAAAGTTTGTGGAAGATCCATCTTTTCCTCTGAAAGAATATGTTGTTTTACTGGGTAATTGATTCTTGGTTCTAATCCAAACTCTTTTGCCTTCTGGAATATCATATACGAAGCCCTACAAACCCTTAATGTAGAAGCTGTTAAATCCTGTGTAATCTTTACTTTAGTTCCATGATATTTGAATAGCTTCTTTCTGGCAGCTTGTAATATTTTTCTCCTTGGCTTGGGAGTTCTGGAATTTGGCAATAATATTCCTGGGAGTTTTCATTTTGGAATCTCTTTCAGGAGGTGATTGGTGGATTCTTTCAGTTTCTATTTTATCCTCTGCTTCTAGGATATCAGGGCAATTTTCCTGGAGAATTTATTGGAAAATTGAGGGTTTTTTTGGGGGGTGGTGGTCATGACTTTCAGGTAGTCCAACAGTTATCAAATTATTCTCCTGGATCTGTTTTCCAGATCAGTTTTTCCAATGAAATATTTCACATTTTCTTCTAGTCTTTCATTCTTTTGGTACTGTTTTATTGTTTCTTGATTTCTCACAAAGTCATCATCTTCCCTTAGTTTGAGTCTACATTCGAAGGAATTGTTTTCTTCAGAGAGCTTTTGTATCTCCTTTTCCATCTGCCCAATTCTCCTCTGTGGCCTTTTTGACTGATTTTTATATTTGATCCCAACTGGTTTTTAAGATGTGATTTTCTTCAGAGTGTTTTTCTTTGTAATTCCTTCACCAAGCTGCTGACTTGGTTTTCATAATTTTCCTGCATTGCTCTCATTTCTCTTTCAAATTTTTTCCTCTACCTTCCTTACTTGATTTAAAACCTTGTTTTAAATTTTTTTGAGCTCTTCCATAGCCTGAGACCAATTCATATTTTTCTTGGAGTCTTTGACTAGAGAAACTTTGACTTTGTCATCTTCTAAGTGTGTATTTTTATCCTCTATACAACCAAAGTAATTGTCTGTGATCAGATTTTTTTCTTCTGATGTTTGCTCATTTCCACAGTCTCTGACCTGATTTTAACTCTTTGTTAATTAAGTCTCTTCTTCCAGGATGGGGGACACACTTTTCCAAATTTTTAAGAGGTTTTACAGTTGTTCTCAGGGACACCCCCCCCCCCCAACCAAGGATCTCAATTCCTCCAAGATCTTATAGGAAGCTCTAACTGCTGTCCTGACCTGTGCTCTGGTCTGAAGGATGACAACAAAAACTTCCCTCTGTCCTGGAGCAGTGAAGAGGGTCCCTGCTCTGCTATGGCAAAAAGCCTCCTTTTCCTGTGACTGGGACCCCAGAATGCAACCTGGTCCTACCACAGAGATAGTAAAGAGACCTCTACAGTCTCCCCTATCCCCCTTACTATCTGCAAACTGGACATTCTGGAAGCAGCTGTCAGGTAGCACCCCAGGCCTGCTCCTGAGCTCCTGGGGTGCTGAGGCCTGCAGTGGACTGGATTCCACTCTCACTCCAGTGTGGCAGAGTTTTCCTTCTGACCTTCCCCCACTCTTCCCCCTCCAATTATAGGTTCAATATGTACAATTGTATATTGTACAATTGTCCTTGACAATCCTTGGACTGAGAGGTTCAGAAACTGCCTCTATTGCCATGGACCAAGGTGCCCCCAGGGATTTGGATTCCCTGTGGTCTGTCCCTGGATGGTTGAGCCAGTTTGCTCCTCTGCAACTCAGGTTGCATTTGCCCACCTTTCTGAACCTGGTGTAACAGCCATTTCCCAACAATCTTCCAAATTGTCTTGGACTGAAAAATTGTCTCACTCAGTCTTTTTGTAGGTTCTTCCATTCTAGAATTTGTTATTATTTAAAGGTATTTGGAATGGTCCAGTGGAGAGATACTTTTACTCTGCTTCACCCACTTCTCCTTCCTTTTTACAATTATATGTTGAGATACTTTTCAGCATTCATTTTTGGTATGTTTTGTCCGTCCCACTCTTCCCCCTCCAATATAGGTTATACATGAACAACCATGTTACACATTTCTGTATTGGTCACACTATAAGAGAAGAATCAAAGGTAATAAGAAAAAAACATGAGAAGGAAAAGCAAAAAACAAAATTTAAAAAAGTGAACATAGCATGTAAAGCTGTACTCCTAATCATCTTATTTTAATCTATTTACAAGTATATGGTAAAATCTTACTCTTAGAATAACTAGTGGGAACAAAGATCAGAGGGAACTAGTAAAAATATGAATAATAAAATTGTGGCAAAGAAATACTGTTTAGTTGATTTGAAATATATATGATGACATGAACTAACTGCCACTGATGTCTTGCCAAGACACTGCCTTATGCTTGCTTCAGTAACCAGATGTGAATAATTTTTTATTTAACAGAATAATTGTTTTGTTCTGCTAATATCTTCAAAGTACTTGAAAACATTTCCATTGCAATCTTGTTTTCCACTATTGATTCACTGAGCAAATCTTTCCCTCCCTTCAGAATATAGGAGATCTTCTGTAATAAATAAGGTTCATTCTCAATTTTGATTATTCAGTCTGTTCATTAAAACTATTCTAGAAGCAAAGGCCCTTTATTTTTAATAGGATATATGAGGCTAGAGAATCAGTTATGAAGGTGAGCAAGAATAGGTAGTATCTGGCTTCAGGATATCAAATAATGTTGATTTTCTAAATTTCTTTCTTGGGATTCCTTGATTAAAAAAAATGATCTCCCAACAAATTTTTCACCACTTCAGAAGGAAGAAAATATTTGTGATTAACACTTTATGAATATTATCTCATTTAATTCTCACAATATTTGCATGGGTATTAACTAGCACCCTGCTAGGTGTTATTACACCTGAAGAAATTGAGTCAGAAGTTAAGTGACTTGACCAAGGTCACACAGCTAGTAGCTATGTCTGAGTCCAGATTTGAACCGCATTTCAGGTTCAATCTTCTATCTACTTTGGTGCCTAGCTATCATTAAAGAAGCAGGGAGGGAAGGGAAGTCAGGAAAAAAGGAAGGAAGGAAGGAAGGAAGGAAGGAAGGAAGGAAGGAAGGAAGGAAGGAAGGAAGGAAGGAAGGAAGGAAACAAGTACTTAAATAGTACCTCCTATGAACTAGGCAGTTTGCTATATTGTCATTTGTTCTTCATAACAATGCTGACATTTAGGTACTATCATTATCCCTATTTTACAGCTGAGGAAACTGAGGAAGACAGAGGTTAAGTGACTTGTTCAGAATTACACAGCTATTGAATGTCTGAGATCAGACTTGAATTTAGATCTTCCCAACTTTAAGCCCAGCTTCTATCTAATGTACCAAATTTGGATTAACAAAGAATGAATTACTTGATTATTTAGACTTCTGTGTCAATTTCTTTAACCAGCTTTACCTATAGTTAAGACCAGTCTATTTGTTTGATTTGATGGCAGCTAGGTAGCACAGTGGTCCCTGGTCCTGAAGTCAAGCACATCTGAGTTTAACCTGGCCCCAAATATTTGTTAGCTCTTTGAGCAAATCAATTAATGTCTTCTTGCCTCAATTTCCTCATCTGTAAAACAGGAATAACAAGCATGTTGTAAGATTCAAATAACATATGTAAAATTTTTCTTGGGTCTAAAATAGCTATATAAATGCTAGCTATTATTGTTCTTGTTATCCCATCATAATGCAGATAACATGCATCTTTGCTTGCTATCCTCCCACTTTGCTTTTCTGAAGTGTCCCCCCCCAATTTCTTGAGATTGCTAAAGCTTGCAGGTACTTTGCAGGCACAGCCTTCAAAAGCCCAGGGTCATCTCCATACTTGCTTGATGTTTCAGAAAAGGATCTTAGTGGACTTTAAAATTAATGGAGTTCAAATTAATGAGGCTTAAGAAGCCCCTTTAAAACCCTTTTGCTGGGGGACAGATTCATGCCTGTATTATATAGTCTAGCCAGATTATGATAAGCTTTTACTATCTCTGGTTTTTGTATCAGCAGACATGATTTAGTCATAGAAAAGTCTGAATCCATGGACTTCTCTATGATACTGTACTGAAGGAGTGTATTTTAACACTGTTTCTCTTTATGTTTACAGAAGAAAAAAAAAGAAACGAAAAGCTGTTTCCCTTCCAACACATTGGGTGTCAATTTGCAAATTATAATTTGCTGAAATATTGTAATGAACCATTTACTGTTCTACTGGCAACAACTACAGGAATAAGAATATACCTTTATGCTACCATTTCCTTGTAAGTAATCAATTCACTATGGAAACCCAGCTCTTTCTGGCAGTTCTTGCTCATGGATACAGTGACATAATGCATTTAATTGAAATGTTAGGTAGGATTTAAATGGCTCTCAGATTGAACTAAAACAAAGATTCTCCCGAAAGGAAAATTCAACATTAAATAATAGTCTGTACTATGTATCATGAAAACAAGAAAGGGAAGAGCAACTATGACAGAAGCAGATGGAATGAATATTTTGGAAATTATTTTGGAACCCAACCACCTGGTTAGGATAACAGCAGAATGCTCCCAATGATTGTCCCATATACACTGGCAAGCCTAACAACTGAATTAAGAATACATTCCGTATGTAGGAGAGAGATGCCACATGAAATGAGAATAGAGCTTTGGACTTATAGTCAGGAGACTTGGAGGCTTTGTCCTTAGTTAATGATGTGACACTGTGTAACTCATATGATCATTGACAAGGGGTGGAGGTGACCCCATTGGCACATCCAGAGATGGCAAGACCTGAGTTCAAATTCAGCTTTAGATACCTAATAACTGTGGTCTTGTGGTAGTCACTTAACTTCTTTTTGCCTCAGTTTTCTTAACTATAAAATGGAAAAGAATAGCACTACCTGCCAGGGGGGTTGTGAGGATAAAATAAATGATTTGTAAAGTGCTTAGTATAATATCTGAAAGTAGGGCCTATATATTTTGGTTCTATTTGCCTCAAATTTCTTCCCATTCCTATCCATCCTCCATTCAGTGATTTTCCTAAAATGTACATTCAACCAAGTTGCCCTCCTACTCAATAAACTCTGGTGCTCCCTATAACCTCTAGGATCAAATACAAATTGCTTGATGTGGTTTTCAGAGGCCTTCATAACCTAGCCTCCTTCTTACCTTCCCATTTCCTACCTTATATCTTGTTTTCCAAAATATACTCTGTGACACTTGTCTCCTGGCTATTCTATGAACAAGACACATCTTCCCTTTGCTCCCATCAATTTCTTTTGCTTTCCCCTTTCTGGAATGTTCTCCTTCCTTCAAGTCCCAATTAAAATCTTATCTCCTATCTCATCTGCCAATCTTCTTTATTCCCCCTCCCCATCATGTCCAACTCTCCATGACCCTATTTGGAGTTTTATTGGCAAAATGGAGTAGTTTGCCTTTTCCTTTTTCAACTCATTTTACAGATGCGGAACCTTGAGGCAAATAACATTAAGTGACTTGCCCAGGGTTTCATACCTAGCAAGTGTTTGAGGCCAAATTTTAACTCAGACCTTCCTGATTCCAGGTCACCTAGCTGCAAGTATTTATTAAGTACTTACCTTGTGTAGATTCTGTGTTAAGAACTTTATACATTTTTTTCTCACAACAATCCTGTGAAGAAGGTGCTATTATTTTCCCCATTTTGAGGAAACCGAGGCAGATAATGGTTAAATGAATTTCTCAAGATCTCATAGCTGATAAATGTTTGTGACTGAATTTGAAGTTGGGTCTACCTGACTCCAGACCCAGGGTTCTATCCATTGTGCCACTTAGCTCTCTTAGGAGGATGAGAAAATTGAAAATTAGATAGAAAAAGTGACTTGTCCAAGACTCTAAGGCAGTAAGTATTAAGGGCTGAATTTGAACCCAGAATGGAAAACAATTTGATGCAGAGGAAAGGATGAAGGATTTATTGTCAGAGCTACTACTACTACTACTACTACTACTACTACTTACTACTTATGTAAATATGAGAAAGTCACAACCTCCCTGGGTCTCAGTTACTCATCTGTGAAATCATGGGTTATATTAAGGTCCCTTCCATCTCTGGATCCTACAATACTCTGAACATTAGAACCAATATTTTTTCTATTGTAGTTTTGTGCCTTCCAAAACCCCTAATCTCTCAGTCTCTGCTTCTTCATTTATAAAATAAAGACAATAATAATTTATGCTGTCTGCTCCCAGAGATGTGCAGAAAGTTCCTTGAAATTCCACATAATTGTGAAATAATATCATATTCAAGTTATGCTGTAGTCACTTTATTTGTCTCAATTTTCCCAAATATAAAAATGGGCATAATCCATTCTGTCTCTTCTTTAACATGAAAAGCTTGTTTCATGTAGAATGAATCAACTCTATTTCTTAAATTCCTTGAGAAAAATCACTCTATGAGGTACCACCATTACTAAAATTAATAGTAGCCCTACATCTCTGCATTTTTAATGATGTGCATCTTATCATAAAGCAGTAGCATTTTAAATTAGTGTTGGCCACCACCACATTTTTTTTAACAATTAACTTTATCTTAGAAAGCCTTAATTCCTAGCCTTCTCAAATAAGCATAATCACATGAAATGTTAAAACAAAATTATTAGATAAATTTCTGTATCAATCAGTCTACAAAAAAGCAATAGTAGCAAATAATATTGTAAAAATAATATCTCACTCTGTTGAAATATTTATATATTCTTTCTTCTCTCCCTCCCTACTTATTTTGAGAAATGGATATAAATGAATCACAATCTCAAGAGACTCAAGGGTTAATGGAAGGACGCATAATAATGATTTAATATGTGGAAGCATCTTATGGGTCAAAGGTAACATCAAGGACACACATGGCTAGAGGTCAATCGGCACAGTGGAAGGTGTACTAGTGGAATAGCTAACTGGAGGAGTAGATTCTATCTCCACCTTGGATATTTGCTACTAGTTTGACCTTGGGCAAGTCATAGCCTTCTAGTACTTCAGTTTCAACATCATCAAAGAAGATTGGGGTGGGGGAATAAATTACAAGACTTATGAAATCTCTTTTAGCACTAAATCTAGGATGTGGCTGGCACTGTAGTGAAAATGAGGGATGAGAGATGAACAAGCTTGGCCCTCCTCCATGGGGCTAGAGTTTCTACGGACAATTTGCAGAAAAAATAGGATGAATGTCCTCTTTATACAGGATGAAAATATAATTATTGATCCCTAGATTTTTACCAATAGAAGGAATACCCAATCTGATGACATTTATTGAAATATTTAAGTATAAGTTAACAAATCTTCTGTCTTTCTTTTTTTCTCTTTAAAAAAATTATTTATTTGTTTTTCCATCAACATGCAAAGGAAGTTTTCCCCAATCAATTTGCAATTTATATTTATGTTACAATTTACATTTTTCTTCCTCTCTCCCTCCCCTCCCCTCCCTGACAGAAATCAATCTAATATAGACTCTACAAGTGTAATTATAGTAAACATAGATTCATATTAATCATGTAGAACATCACATAATTCACTAGAACAATTGACATCATATTCTGTTTCCTTCCTCTCTTCATACTTCAAATTACTTCAGAATCAATTTCTATCCTCTTATCCTTAGCACCAGATGCCCAAGGCAACCTCTCTACCCTTTGTGAAATCATGCTTTTGAGCCTCACCTTTCCTCATTCATTTTCTTTATTTTCCAGTTTCTTCATCTTTATTTTTTAATTATATTTATTTTTATTTTCATACAAATGTTTTTTATACATTAGTAAAATATTCTTAAGAGTAAACATAATACCCCTCCCCCCAAATATAGACCCTCATGAGCAATAAAGCAAAGGAAAGAGAAAAAATTAAAATTAAAATTAAAAACAATAATAAGGGCAGCTAGGTGGCATAGTTGACAGAGCACCAGCCCTGGAGCCAGGAGAACCTGAGCCCAAATCCTGCCCCAGACACACAACAATCACCCAGCTGTGTGACTCTGGGCAAGCCAACCCAACCCCATTGCCCTTCAAAAACCAAAATAATAATGATAATAATAATAATAAAAATATGCTTCAGTCTATGTTCCAACACCACTAGCTCTGTCAAAGGTGGATCCCATTCTTTATGATAAGTCCATCACAAAAGCTACTTCCATATTTTTCCACTGTTGCCATTGCTAATTGCAACTCCCTCCTTCATACTTCCCCACTATCATACACAATATGTTTTCTCTTCTTTCACTCTGTCCCTCTTCTTAAATGTGCTGTAGGGTAGCTGAGCGGCAAAGAAGACTGATCATCGGTCCTGGGGCCAAGAGGTCCCGAGCCCACATACCATCCCTAAGGCCCAGCAACCACCTGGCCCCATGGTCCTGGACAGGCCAACCAATCCCAGCCCCTTGCAGGAAGTAAAAAAGAAAATGTGTTATATCTGACCACTCTCCCCCATGGTCCACCCTCTGTTCCAATATTCACATTACTCCCTTCCCCCTGTCCCCCTTCTCTCCTCCTTACTCTAGATGTCTATACCCCATTGAGTGTATATGTTGTTTCCTCTCCAAGCCACCTCTGATGAGAGTAAAGTTTCCCTCATTCTTCCTCACCTTCCCCCCCTTCCATATCATTGTAATTTCTCATTGTAATAGAAAAAAATCTTATTATATGAAATATCTTAGCCTATTCCACCTCTCCTTTCTCTTACTCCCATTACATTTCCCTTTTAGCCATTGACTCCATTTTTAACAATATATTATATCTTCAAATTCAGCTCTCTCCTGTGCTTCATCTATAAAAGCTCCTTCTACCTTCTCTATTAAATGAGAAATTTATGAGTAGTATCATTAACATTTTTTCTATGCAGGAATACATGCAGTTCATCATCATTAAGTCCCTCATATTTTACCCTTCTCCACTCTCCATGCTTCACCTGATTCCTGTATTTGAAGATCAAACTTTCTGTTTAGCTCTGGCCATTTTAACGGGAACATTTGAAATTCCCCTGGTTCATTGAAAGTCCATCTTTTTCCCTGGAAGAGGATGTTCAGTTTCGCTGAATAGTTGATTCTCAGTTGTATTCTAAGTTCTTTTGCCTTCTGGAATATTATATTCCAAGCCCTATGAGCTTTTAATGTAGTTGCTGCTAATTCCTGTGTGATCCTGACTACAGTTCCATGATATTTGAATTGTGTCCTTCTGGCTGCTTGTAATATTTTCTCTTTGACTTGGGAGTTCTGGAACTTGGCTATAATATTCCTTGGGGTTATTTTTTTTTTGGATCTCTTTCTTGGGGAGATGGGTGGATTCTCTCAATTTCTATTTTGCCCTCTTCTTCTAGGATATCTTGGCAATTTTCCTATAGGAATTCTTTTTTAAATGATGTCAAGGCTCTTTTCCTGATCATGACTTTCAGGTATCCCAATAATTTTTAAATTATCTTTCCTGAATCTGTTTTCCAGATCAGTTTTTTTCAATGAGATGTTTAACATTTTCTTCTAATTTTTCATTCTTTTGGTTTTGTAGTATTGTGTCTTGACTTCTCATAAAGTCATCAGATTCCTTTAGCTCTATTCTACATCTGAAGGATTTATTTTCCTCAGAGAACTTTCTTATCTCTTTTTCCATCTGGCCAATTATGCTTTTTAAAGCATTCTTCTCCTCAATAACTTTTTGAACGGTTTTATCCATTTGACCTATGCTGGTTTTTAACATGTTATTTTCTTCAGCATTTTTTGGATCTCCTTGACTAAGCTGCTGACTTCTTTTTCATGTTTTTTCTGCATCTCTCTCATTTCTTTTCCCAGTTTTTCTTCTATCTCCCTTACTTGATTTTCAAACTCTTTTCTGAACTCTGTCATAGCCTGAGCCTAATTTCTGCTTTTCTTGCAGTCTTTAGATGCAGGAGCTTGTACTTCCTCATCTTCAGATTGAATATTTTGATCCTTCTTGGAATCATAGACAATGTATTTCTCAATGGTGTTCCTCTTTTTTTTTTCTGTTTATTCATTTCCCCAGCCTGTGCCTTGTTTTGGGGTGCTTCTTGGGCTTTTGAGTGTTATTGAGACACCCCCCCCCACACACACACAAGGATCTTAGTGTGTGAGGCTCTGTCTTCCCTCCTGGTCTGTGAAGGATCACAAGCTCACCCCTCTGCTACAGGGCTGAGGTGGGGGGAGGCTCTGCTATTCTATGGGGGGGCCTAGACTGCAATCAGGATCTGAATGTGATCAGAGCCCCAGAGTCCTTCCTGTTCCAGATACAGGGGACAGATCTCGGAAGTCTCTCTCCACTCCTCTACCTTTGTTAGGCTGAGCACTCAAGGCTCAGTTGCCTGGGGGCTCCTGCTTACTGGCTCTGCCTGCTTCCAGTTCTTGGATCTGGGCTGCAGCAGCCAAACTGTTCACTGAGTACCCCGAGGGCTGGGCTTCACGTGCTTGCTCTGGAAGAGGTCCCCCTGCTGATTTTCCAAGTTGTGCCCAGTGCTCCCTGGGGTGAAGGTCAGGAAACTACCCTGGCTGCTGATCCACAGCTCCCTGGGCTCCGGGGATGCCTCTAGGAGGCTGAAGTTCCTTCACTCTGAAGGGCCGCCCCTCTAACCCCATGGAGCAGAGTCTTTCCACTATTTTCCAAATTACCTTGGTCTGGAGAACTGCCTCACTGGATCTTTCTGTGGGTTCTGACTGTCTCAGAAATTTAATTAGAGTCATTATTTTATGAGTTTTGAAATATTATAGAAAGAGGCTCTTCTCCTGTCACCATTTTGGCTCCGCCCCAATCTTCTGTCTTTCTAAGAACTGGAGTTTAGAATAATAGATTTACAGTAGGAGATCTCTCTCATTTTATAGGTGAGGATGCTGAAATCCAAAAGAATAAAGTGACTTGACTTCATATTCAGGCAGTATTTGGCAGAGCTAGGGTTTTATCTCAATTCTTACTTTGAATCCAACTTTTATTTCTACTATATCATATTGCCTCTCCCCCTCAAAAAGAAAAAAAAAGAAGGCAAACAGATTAGTATAATCTCTTTATAATGGCAACATGGGGGCAATGATCAATCTTGATGGACTTATTCATTCCATCAGTACAGCAATCAGGGACAATTTGGGCTGTCTGCAATGGAGAATACCATCTCTATCCAGAGAAAGAACTGTGGAGTTTGAACAAAGACCAAGGACTATTACCTTTAAGTTAGGGAAAAAAGCCTGCTATCTTAGTTTTTGTTTTTTTTTTTTGCAAGGCAAATGGAGTTAAGTGGTTTGCCCAAGGCCACACAGCTAGGTAATTGTTAAGTGTCTGAGACCCGCTTTGAACTCAGGTACTCCTGACTCCAGTGCCAGTGCTTTATCCACTCCGCCACCTAGCCGCCACCAAAACCTGCTATCTTATTGTCTGATCTTGCTATCTCTTATACTTTATGTTTCTTCCTTAAGGATATGACTTCTCTCTCATCACATTCAATTTGGATCAAGGTATACCACTTAAACAATGTAAAGACTGACAAATTGCCTTCTACAGGAGGTGGAGGGAGGAAAGTAAGATTGAGGCAAAAATTGTAAAATTCAAAATAAATAAAATCTTTATAATTCAAAAAAAGTATAATCTCTTTATCTTATCATGGTCAAAGGAGATATAATCAGTTAACCTTGAGTTCCTCCTGTATCCCTTTGAATCCTTTCTTCCTAAAAGCCACTCACTTCTTATAACATCTTTTTTTTTTAAAAAAGGGGAAGAGGGGCAAGTTAACAAAATTAATTAATGTAGAAAAATATAGCTGTTGTGTATATTCTCCAAATTCTTGAACTTCCTCCTCCCCTTTCCCTCCACTTCTGGAAAGGAGAAGGGGAAAGTAGTTTCTTATTGATCTGTTTTGGGGCAAAGCTTTCTCATTATGTTTTTACAACATAATTTTGGTTGTTTTGTGAGGGTGTTTTTTTTTTTCCCACTTACATTGCTATAGTCATTTCGTATACTGTTTTCTTGGTTCTGTTTATTTCAGTTTTATCAGTTCATGTAAGTCTTTTCATTCTTCTCTCTATTCATCATGTTTTACTGGGCAGTAATATTCTTTTGCAATCATTTATGGTAATAATAATTTACATTGAACAATTATCAATTACTTTTAGTAATTAATTTTAATAATGAATACATTTTAGAGCAATCGATTTTTTTTTAACCATATCCCAGTTGATAAGCATGTACTTTGTTTTTAGTTCTTTACTATCACAAAAGTATTTTGGCACATGTGAGGAGTCTCTTTTTGTTGATCTCCTAGCATCATTTTTTAAAAGTTTTTGCAAGGCAAATGGGGTTAAGTAGCTTGCCCAAGGCCACAAAGCTAGGTAATTATTAAGTGTCTGAGGCCAGATTTGAACTCAGTATACCTAACTCCAGGGCCAGTGCTCTATCCACTGTGCCACCTAGCTGCCCCCCAACATAATTTTTAAAATCATAATTATGTTATTTCAAACAAGGTGAAAATATAGGGTATGTCCCATGGAAGGGAGTACAGGAGGTGGAGAACCATCTATTGGAGCAGATCATAGTGAATATGTTTTCCTCATTCTAAGTTTCTACATCAGAAACAAAATTTAGTTGTCTTTATAGACAATCTAGGCAATGCAGATAAAACAATTGCTTTTTATGAGCATAATCTAGAGTGGGTGTATTTATTTGGAGAACTGTGTTACCTTAAATCACTACAAATAATTTAGCAATGTAGACTCATTCAGTGAAAGGTTTAGGTACTGTACAAATAATTTCAAAATATGTTAATAAGCTTTGATTGTAAAAAAACAGTAAAAATATTGTTATGCCCAATGTAAAGCAAAGAACTAAATCAAGTAGGACATAGAAATGAAGAGATACATCTATTAAGACAGTTTTTTGAAAATACTCTGATATATTAGAGAAAAATTTGAGTTTATTTGTAATTTCATTCAGGAGAAACATTAAGAATTCAGAAAACTGCACTACTTCATAATAATTGAAAGCTTCAGTTCTTTCAAAACCCATGTCCAAAAGCAAGCTTCAGACCTTTTCCCAAAAAGAGTGCCATATTTATTGCATATCTTCTGATACAGTGGTGGAGGAAGGTTGGTCCCTACTCTCCATGTTCCTTACCTTCCACCACTGGCAGAGGCTACCATCTCTCCAGAACTGTTAGTTTTACCAACTCTTACCTTATATGGAAACCTGGTAGAGGTTGAGCAGGAGTCAGAAGTCATGGCTCAGCTGTTTATTGTAGTATTTCTGTATCTCTCAACCAGTTAGTTTCATAAAACTGTGCTACTGTTTTTAGTAGATTCCTATAATTTTTTATGTCTGATGAAGTTTTTGATAAAATAGTAATGGAGTATTGGAGTGTGTTGCTCCTAACCTTCTTTCCCCATGGTCTTGGTGGTTTTTCTTTTGTGATTTTGTGTAGCACAGTGATTTTAAAGAATGTGTATGTCCATTATAACAGAACTGACTGTAAAGGCAAAACAGTGTAATTTCAATTGCAGAATAGATCTCAATGCTGTTTTTGACCATGTCAATGTTAATATATTAAAGAGATCTTGTTGGGTCCTCTTGAAAACTAGGGAAGAAGAATGCCTCCTTATTTGACCTCAACAAGGACATCCTAGACTTTCAATACAACTCAGGAGAAACAATTTATTCTATGGCACTGGCATTAGAAAGACATTCTTCCTTGGCTTTCCTCCCTCTCTTGTTCTGGTTTTCAGACTGCATAATGTCTTATTTCTACCAATATTTCTACACTTCCTTTCTTTCTCCTTACCTTCCTCCTTCTCTTCTTTAACTCTTTCCTCTTGTCTTTCTTTCTTTCTTTTCTCTTTATTTTCTTATCTTTCTTTCCCTTCTTTTTCTTCCTCCTTCCCTCCCTTCCTTCCTTCCTATGCATATTGAAACCTTCTGAATTAATACACAAACTTTTGGGAGATGCAGTTCAAAGACTCCCAGATATTTTTGCTCAAATGTGTAATCAAGTCCTAGAAAAGTGAAACCCTTTGCCTTACATCAAATAGCTAGTAAATGGTTGCACCAAGACTGAAACCCACATTTTTCATTTCTGAATACAGGGTTTTTCATAGCCTCAGTCTTAGGATCATTGAAGGTTCAGAACTGGAAGAGCCTTTAGAGGTCACCTTGTCTACTCGCCTTATTTTACATGTGAGGAAAATAGATCCAGAGAGGGCAAAGTCACATAGGTAGCAAATGGCAAATACAGAATTTGAACCCAGAATGATTTCTACTGTACCACAATGTTTTCCAGGAACTCATGATGAAATTTTTAAGACTGATGACAGTTTCCAAGCAAACCCTTCATCCAGACAATGATGATTATCATTTTTCTTTTGGTTACTTTGCAGGACTTTATTGAGCCTTCAACAAAAGAAATAGCATATGAGCCTCTGTATTTTGTTTTGTTTTTTAACTTCACTTTTATTGATTTTCAACATTGAAACAGTTGTACCAACACTGGCATCCTTACGTATATACAAAATGTTTCACTGAGCTATTCATATATAGAAAACACCCTAATAGGGGTCCTTAATAATGTGTTATCAAGGATCCTGTCCCACAGCCACCTGTGTAATCTGACACAGCTTGTGCATTTTAGCTAAAATTAATCTTTGAATGTGCCTCCTTCCCCAAAGATACTCCCTGGGCAGAGGTGTGCCAAATGGCTCCATCAATAGCTGAAGAAAACTGCCTGCCTGCAGCACACGGATTCTTTCCCAGTTTCCAGGCTCAGTATCTGCCTGGTTGACACAGCCATCTTTTTCCTGAAATGGTATCTTTCTCTTTTTTTTTTTTTTTGGCCCCTAAGCCTCCTCATTGGCAGGGATGACAGATCAGAAAGGGGCACATATTCTCTTTACCACCAGGGTAAACTGTTCTCTTATGCCCCATTCTTGTGGAAATGTGCTTTTTATGATAGGGGGGTGATGCATCCCCATTTATAAACAGGTCCAGAGGTTACCTATCAGAGAACAGTGTCATGCATTCATTCTGTGGCCATAGTTTGGCATTGATGTGAATGTAATCCTCATTCAGTATGGATTATGGTGAGGGCATTCTTTTGGAGAAGATGCCTATTCTGTTGTTTTCTTATATCTGAGGTCTTTACATCTCTATATGTCCCATTATTTCAAATTCTCTTCTTCATTCTGATTTTGAACTCTTAGTAATAACTATGTTTCTTATGCTTAATTTTATGTATGTAAATGAATAAGGGAAGATGTCAGCATTATCCACCCTCAAGCAGCTTTGTATTTTTTTGAGTAGCCTCACAGTAAACACTTTACTCTTCTCAGTGTCCTTTGTGCATATGTTCATTTCAAAAGTGACAATGCATGTATGGCTCCTCAGACTCCACAGTTCAGTTATCTTGCTAGTCTCACACAATTCTAAATTTTCATGCAACAGAATATTTTAAAACTAAGATACAATGAGGAATTGGCATCTCCAGTGGCTCCTTTTCATCATGAATGCATCAGCAATGAGCAAATGGGATCATCTAGGACTAAGACTCAGGGTGCTCATCTTGAGAATCTCCACTGATGCTGGAACCTTGGCTGCTTGTTTCCAAGTTCACATGGGCTTTTTGGTCCTTGGCAAAGTCAATGAAAACCTGATATTTCAAAGGAAAGCAAATGGTTACTATTGAGTCAAATTAGATAAAATGTTGGGGAATACCCACAGAAATGCACACACATAAGAAATAAAGTATAGTATTTCTCCAAGAAAACTCATGAGATATACAGACATATGTTCAAAATACTTCATTTAGAAATTGTTTACCTTAATCAATTAAAAAATAATCATGAACTTGTTATAGGCTATGTCTAAAATGTGACCTAGTCCAACAAGTTTGCTTAAATGCAAGATACTTGTTAACTATAAATGTTCAATTAAAATGAACATTTTAAGTTTAAATGCAAATAAAACTGTAATGAAAAGTATGTCAATTAAAAAGAAATCAAGAACTGAAGGAGGCAAAAATGGAGCCTAAATTCCCACTATAGCATATAATATATATATTATAGGCTAATTAATTAATTAAATTTGAATTTTCTAAAATGACTGCCTGCCAAGATGAGTCAAGAGGACCCAGACTTTATCTTCTCGCATGCTTATATCCTTGGTGAAAATTTCACAATTTCACAGTTTATGTCTTAATATTTCAATACTATTTCTTTTCTTCAATCAATCAACCACCATCTATTAAGCAAAACCAAGTTTTTTTACATTTTTTAAAACAGCTCATTGGACTGGCTAATGAGGGGAGAAGGGGGGTCATGGAAGGGAGGAGTAGGAAAGATGTTGATCGGAGGGAAGAATAGAAGGTTCCAGATGAAAAGACAGAAATTAAACTTCACAGTGTTAGGTCAAAATCTCCCATGGAAAAAAATAAATGGAAGCTCCAGTAATTTTCTTTATGTATTTGAAGATAAAGAGAAAGTCAGAAACTGTTAAAAAGAAATCCAAGGGTATTGGTTCTATTCAATGAAAAAAAAACACTACTTACTGAATACCTTTCATATTCATAAAAACAGGTGTGATGCTTGAAAATTGAAAAGTTCACTTTCCATTGGCCTTTTTTTATGATGAATTCACCAAGATTCTCCATAACATTGAGTTGGGCAAGTTATACTAAGTTAAAAGGGAGCATCTGTATTGGAGGCTGATCTGTGAAGCTCTTATTTACACCAAGATAGGTGATGTGAATGTCAGTGGAGAGAGACTCTTTGCAAAACCTCAATTGATATCATCTTGCAAATCTATTCAAATTTGGCTGAAGATTCTGTTTTGATATCCCGGCCTAAACTGTTGATTAGATTCTATTCTATAAAGATGATAAAATCATTTTCTGACAAGCAGAAACTGAAGTAAAGCATTAACTGCATCTTTACTTGTTCAAGTGAATACAAACTTCTTATTGCTTTTTATAGGTATCTGCTCACTTTTCATTCCTTCATTTATTAAACAAATATGTGTTTCATTGTGCGATGCACTGTGTTAGTCACTAGAGGAGATCTAAAATTAAAGAAATGCTTTTTTTTGTCCTCAAGAACCATTATAAACCAACAGAGATACAATATATTTGAATATATGAATATTAATAATCATACAAACTACATTAAAAGTTTAAAGGAAGAATCCACATCATTATAAGATGTGATGACAGATCACTTCCAGTTGGGGGCAATCAAGAAAGTTTTATCAAGCATATAGCATTTAAACTGGATCTTGATGAGTAGTAGATACAGAATGAATGAGCAGCAATAAGGAAAGAGGAGGGATGGTGAATGCATTCCAGGCTTAGAAGATATAATCTCCAAAGGATGTGCATTTTTAGAGCTGAAAGTCATCAATTGTCCATTAAAGAAATAATACCATTCATATGGTGGCTCCCAAACTCAACTATAGATTGATCAAAAGTTGTGCTGGGATTTGTGGTTACACACAAAGATACTAGTCTGATTAAAGTCCAATTCCATGTCATTTAAAAAGATATAAGTAGAACATTCAACAACTGACAAGCTAACGTTCACATTCAACAGTATGTGAAGTTCTTAGGAATAAATCACATTTCCCTTACCTCTTCTAGAGTTGTTTGACTCACTAAAAAGTTTGTGATATTTAAGGCCACCTTGTTTGTTTCTAGCAGATCAAATATATTTGCTACTCCTCCTGCTGTGACTGGAACATGATACTCCAGCATACTAAGATGCTGATCCTGTGGGAGTCAAAGGAATATAACATATTTTGGGATGTTAGGTAGTATTGACTTGTTTAGATATAACATTAGCAAGGGTTATGGAAACTGAAGACATTTTCCCCCCACTAAATGATGTTATAGAGTAAATATTGACTATGTTGTAAAATAACAGTTTGTAAAGATGAAATGAACATTTTCATGAAATCTAAAAGATAAAAATCAAAATTGAAAGCTGATGAAAATCAAATGTTCTCTATTAACTTTATGTAAACATTCATTCCAAGATCCTAGAGACATCACTTTTAGAACTAGCATCTTACTATGAAATTGTTCAAAGTTTCTGAGAATTGAAAATTTCATCCTGTCTCGTTTTTATATCTCTCAACACTAAATTTTTAAATTTTAGGATAGGATTCTACTCTTATTTTATTCTACGTCTTTTATTTCTATTTATATGTTCCAAGTATTTTATTTTAAATGAACAAATAAAAAAAATTGAGACTGCTGGGGCAAAAATGGACCTTTCTAGCCTTTTGAGTATCTTCCCAGATCAGAATTCTGATCTCCAGGTCTGGGTTCCTTTCACTATAACCAAACTGTCTTTCTATATAATACTGGACTTTTCTTTGTAGTTATTTTAAATCATCTGACAGAATTACATCAAGAAACCAACAAGAGAAAAATCCCAAATTCATCATTTTCATATAAAAACTTCCTTCTTTCATGCTTAGACAATACTACATTTCCTCTTTTCTGTATTACTTTCAACACTTAGGACCATCCAATTTCTTACACTCACTCAGAGTGTTAGCACATGTTCATTTTTATAACTAATGAATGTTTTTCAGATGGCTAGGTACTCATTCATTTTAAAGATCTATAAGTCGATAAGGATATAACCAGACAACTTGAAAATCTCTTCTTGCAAATAAGGAAACTGAGGTGATTATCTGAAGTCATTACCTTCCTAAGGCTATATATATATAATGTAAGTAAACACACACATATATATATATATACACATATATGTGTTTACTTACATTATGTACACACTACTTGTATGTAGCATATATTTAAATTAATATCTGTATGTATATATAAATAAATGTGTATATATAAATATTTTGTATATATATGTGTATTATATATGTGTGTGTGTGTGTGTGTGTGTGTGTGTGTGTGTGTGTGTGTAGGTATCTAGGAAGTATAGTAGATAGAATGCCAGACTTGAAGTCAAAAATATCATCTCCCTAAGTTCCAATCTGGTCTCACACACTTACTGATGATGTGATTCTGGACAAATTATTTAACCCTGTTTGCCTTAGTTTCTTTCTCTAAAAAATGAGCTGGAGAAGGAAAAGCAAACCACTATTGTCTTTATTAAGAAAACCCCAAATGAGGTTTCAAGAATTTGACACAAATGGAAACTGACTGAACATAATAATATCAACAGCATATATATTATATACTAAAGCTGAGTAGTTTTGTATGCTTAATAAATATAGTACATATATGTATTTATATAAATATAAATGTACATGCATTTACATACCCATGGGCATACACATATTTGGATGTGTGTGTATGTTGTTGTTGATTGCTTTTCATTACCCTATTTGAAGTTTTTTTGGAAAAGACACTAGAATGTGGTTTGCCATTTTCTTTTCCAATGGACTAAGACAGAAGTTAAATGGCTTATCCAAAGTTACACAGACCCTGGATTTGAACTTAGTTCTTTCTGACTTCAAGTCTAGTGCTCTAATCACTGAACCACCTGGCTGCCGCCTCCATATATGTATATGTATGTATATATATATATATATATATATATATATAGGCATATGCACTCTGAGTAAAATAATATGTTTACATTAGAAAGAAATAGTAGACATTTTACACACACACACACACACACACACACACACACACACACACACACAACACAAACTTAGACAAGAATCATTATCCCATTTCCTGATATCCTCCCTCTGCTTCCAATTTAGGTATTAAATATCAATTCTTACCACAGGAAAAAACTCTGGTTTCTATACATTTTTGAAGATATTTACTAGGTAATATAAATAATAATGATAGTTTATATTCTTATAGCTTTACAGTTTTATAACCTGTCTATAAGTTCAAGCATCATTATTCCCATTTTATCAATATGCACTTAAAGATGAAGTGGCTTACCCAGAGTCATGTGACTAGTAAATGCCAAAGTCAGAACTTCTGACTCTAAATCCATGCTCATGTTATGATTATTCCATCAACCCCCAAGTCCATGTACCATTTGAGTTTGCCCTCTTTTCAGCTACATATTTACCTTTAGATATGTTTTTGGGAAGTGCAATTGCATGAACTGTGTTAGAGCATCCATATTAGCTTTACTGTTCTTAAAATGAACCTTTACAGTAAATCCTCTTCCAAATCTAGAAGAAAAAGTTGTAAAAATGTAATGTAAACAATGCTTTAGTGAAATCTTTTCATTGGAAAACTAGCTAATAATCAATGATTTAATGGTATGTAAACCAGCATCACATTTCTTTCACTTTAAGACAATCAGATTAGGTTTTAATCTGAAAAGATTCTAATTATGTGATCTTAAAAATTTTATCTACACTGATAAATAATCATACTCAGAATGAAAGTTACATTTAGAAAATATCAATATTTTTACAAAATTCTTGACTTTTCATGGTAAAGATGATTTAGTAATTTTTTTTTAGGTTTTTGCAAGGCAAATAGGGTTAAGTGGCTTGCCCAAGGCCACACAGCTAGGTAATTAGTAAGTGTCTGAGACCGGATTTGAACCCAGATACTCCTGACTCCAGGGCCAGTGCTTTATCCACTGCACCACCTAGCTGCCCCATGATTTAGTAATTTGATAGCAACTTTAGTGTTGACCTTTCTAATTTGAAAGTGAATTAGTGACTAGAGAAGCATATTTCTTTAGATCCAATCGTTCCATCATCAGAGGAAGTTAAAATAGTATTTTTTCTTTCTTCAATGATAGTTACTTCTTTATTGGACTTTAGGAATTGTGATGGTATACCAGTGGTCTATTTAACATTTCCCTTTATCTCTTGAATGATCATAGAAAACATTTGAAAGCAGAATTCACCTTTTTTCAGGAATGTCCAATGCTGCATCCTTCTTACTATGTTGACCCTTCCCTCTTAATCCTTTACCTTACTTGTTCCCACCTCTGGACCTTTGCTGCTATCATCACTTCCAATCAAAACAAGAGCATGTAACTCTTACCATAAATAGCAACAACAATAAACTTCACAAAACCTGGAAAACTTATCGGGTCTTTTTTCATCTTCCCTCCTCTCTGGTGAATACTTTCTTGTGCTACAGTAAAGTAGTGTTGTTATGAAATAGGATAGGAAGATATATTCTGAAATTTGATTTATATGTGTGTGTGTGTGAAAATATATCAAATATTAATTGTATTGCTGATACTTAGTAGTTGATATTTATAGAGTATTTTAAGGTTTGCAAAGCACTTTACAAATATTATTTCATTACATTCTCACAATAATTATTGATATTGATATTGATATTGATTATTATTATCCACATTCAACAGTTGAAGAAACTAAGGCAAACAATTCTAGTGCCTTGCTTAGAGTAAAACAGTTATTAAATCTCTGAGCTCAAAATTGCATTCAGGTCTTCCTGACTCCAGGACAGGCACTCTATATTCTATGGCACCACCTAGCTTCTTACTCACATCCATAAAGGTAAATCCCCCAGTGATCATAGGTTATCAATTTTAGTATTACAATATTAATAAAGTACTTATGTTTATTTCCAGATATAAAATCCTCCCCTTTACAAACTTCAAATGTAGCAAAACTATAAAGCAATTTGTGAAAGAGCTAGAGAAAATGGTAATTAACATGCTGTCAAGTCTAGAATTTAATGTGTTTGTCAAAGTTCAACTCAACCTGAATTATAAAATAACACTATAGATTCTTTGGTCTGCTTCCTCAGTACATACCTATTTTTCCTCAATGATTGTCATGAGAAAAACTAATCTCTATAAATTTTAGGTGTTCTCTTTTTGTCAGGTTTTAAAAAGTAAACTAAACCCAAAACAAATATTTTTAAAATTTTAGGGGAAGATAGTAATTTCTTTGAAATGATTGGCTTTCTCACTCCATTTTCCCAATTTATTGTATACTAGGCAACTCAGATAATCCTTGAAGCAGAGTCCAACCCATATCTAGACCCATTTAAGAAACAATCTACTGGTTATTATTAACCTGCTTTTTATGTGCTGTAAAGAACCAATGCATTGGAATCTTCCATTCACCATAATGGCTAATCTGGTACAGAGGGCTTCACACTCCTCCATGCTGAAAAACAAAAATGGAACAAGCTTCAGTTTTCTATAGCAAGAATATAATTACATGCTTACCTTCGATTATCTGCGCTTTTAATGAGCTAAAATAATGACTTCAATTATGAACTTTTGGAATTGTGGTGATTCTTCCTGCTATGTTGACCACTTTCCTCTTAACCCATTATCTACTTGTTCCCTTTTGTACTTTTGCTGTTATCCTCATTTCCAAATAGAATCTGTTCCTGATTCCCCAGATTATTAAAGTTATTAGTTCTTTCAGCACTTGACAGTTCATCTTTTAAAAATCCTCCTCTCCAAATTATTTGTATCTCCCCTCTAACTTTTGCCTTCCCAACTTAAAATTTAATGGTAGTTGAAGGAACTACAGTTTTTTGATCCCTTGAGAGAAGGTATCTATAACCTTTAAATCTCACTGGGATCAGGTCTTCCTGTGCCCTGTGGATTCTTGTTTCCATAGAAGTGAGGACAAATATGGAGAATCAGAAGCAGACCTTTATTAAGTGATCTGATCTTAAAGAGTTAGGGGAATAGGAATTTGGGTTGCAAGATCTAAGGTGTTTGGTTCAGGAAAGAGGTGAATAAGTAAAGATTATGTTAGAATAGTAACCTTGAGTCACCACAGGAAATACAAGAATAAAAGAGAGTGGGATTAAGGATGGACTGTATTTTAGGGTGGTTGAGTCACAATGTGCCAAAAGTTGGAGGCTAGGGTGAGATAAAGGGAAGAGTTATGAAAGCTGTCCTCTACGGCAATACCTAGGATCTGCCCCTGGTGCTGAAGGGGGTTTCTTTTCTCTTGCCACAGTTTCAGTTTCCTTCCCCACTTTCCACCAAAAGTGGAAGATTATTTATTGTCTCTGGAATCAGAGGAACTGAGTTCAAATATCTTATCAAATATTCCCCTACAAGCTGTGTGACCTTGAGCAAGTTACCATAGTTCTCTTTATTTCAGTTTCTTCATCTTTAAAATGAGGACGTTTGACTAGATGGTCTCTGAGATGGCTTCTAGGTCTAAGTTTATTATGATATGATCCTCTTTCCTTTCCTGTCTCCCTATTTGTTTCAAAATCTATTAATTTAGAAGCATTTTTGGTTAAATTTTACCAGCTGAAGGCCAGAAGAGAGCCAAAGGAACACAGACTAATGAAGATACTGACCTATTTAGAAGGGCTTGGCTCCTAGATAGAACTTTTTTTCTATCCAGTTAATTATCAGTGGCAGAGGATGAGACCCCAAATAGTAGCTTTAGGACTCAATAAGGAAAGTGTCTTTTCTAGTATTTCTGAAGCAACAGTGATTACTTATATTCTCAAATTAATACTAATGATAATAATAGTAACAATAATGATCGCTAGCATTTGTTTGGAACTTTGAGGTTTGTAAAGCTCTTTATGTCTCATTTTAGATCTTCACAGTTCTAAGTACTCAATTACCCCTATTTTACAGATGAGAGAACTGAGGCAGACAATTAAGTGATTTTCTTTTCCTGAGTCACACAGCCAGTAAGTGTCTCAGACCAAATTTGATTCTTGACCAGATGCTTGATTTTATGTCTTTCTCTTCACTGAGCCAAATCACTGCCCAGGAGTACCTTTTTTTTTGTTTAATCAATAAAGACAGGGAGAAGAGAATGCATCCAGTTCTGTGGGATCCCTTTATCCTTGGCTTTTACAAGAAACAGTCAATTAAATACATGTTGACTAGTCTGGTGCTAATGGACAGCTCTTCTAGTCAATGACTCATGGAAAAAGAAAACAAAGTGGTTTTCTTCTCCAAATTCCAACCCCATCCCTTTAAATGAACAGGATAACTATTTGGGGTGGATGGGTCCTATTTCTACAAATTCCTGCATTAAACACTGAACAGCAGATTATAAAATATGGCCATAGACCCTTTGGGACTTGGGGTGGGGGGGGAATATGTGATTTTATTGATGTAGGAAATTCCCAGCTAGGATATTCCATACATTAATGAAAATCAGCAATAATTTTGCAACTTTCAGTCCCAGAGAGATGGCTGGAGCATTCTAAAATTAAGTTGTCTATTCAAGTTCCCACAACCCGTATCTCAGAGGCAAGATTTCAATCCAAGTCTTCCTGAAATCAATGCCAACTTTCTTCTTTTCCATGATACCATTAACAGTTTTCCCTATAGTTTTAAAATTTATAAGTATGGTCTTGGCATATAATTACTTTATGTTAAAGAGTATGTTAACCGCATCCTCTTTGAATCTAATCTTTAGTTGAATATTTAGTTTTACATTATATATTTGTCTTAGGAAACAATTAAACAGTCATTAAGTTTAAACAGATACACTAAATACATTTGTGTATATCTATATCTATACATACATATATATGTATATATATATATATATATATATATATATATATATATATATATATATACACACACACATATAATTAAGTTTAAATAGATGATGATTTGGATCCTATATCTCCAAGGTGACTTCATTGCCTATTCTTAAATCTGCCACCACATGCATCCTAGCACATTTTTGTGTATATATGAAAGCAGTCAACAAATTCTTATTTTCAATTGACTATAAATATTTTAATTGGTTATTTTCATGAATATCATTGTGAGGAGAGATCCCAGAATTCATAGTCTTAGATCTCCAAGTTTCTACAATTTAGTTTACCTGTGAGAAGTAAGGATCACCGAGCATTTGTTTTGTACTTCTTCTGAAATGATCTTCCAGAGATGTCGTTTAGATTTAGGATCCATTCCAGAACTTGGCTCATCCTTAATAAAAAAAAAATCCCAGAAAAAGTAATTAATCAAATTAATTGATTTTTGAATGATATGCCTTACATGAATCATCACCACATCTGGCTTCCCTAGACCTGAACTCTCTTAATGAAATCCTATGACTAACTCATTTTAGGTTCCAGAGGCTTGTTTTTGCAGCTGTCAGGAAGTACCAAGATTAATCATTTTAAATTGTCTTTCCATTCCCCAAAGTGACAATATAAAAATGACACCTTTTTACTCTACTTTGGTCGAATTTCTACCTCATTGCCTGACAAAATAAGGTTGGCACTTTTCTTTTTGCATGGTCAGGTCCAGATCTGAGGGCCAGAATTTTAGGCTTTGTCCCTATGTCACATGACCTGAGCCAAATTGTCAGGACACTTCTGATTGCAGAGCTGTTTATTATTGTTGATGAGAATATACTCTGTAGTTGCAACACAAAGAAATGAGATGATGAGTAAGAGTGCTTGGAAAGGGAAAGAAATTTTGGAATGATAATTGTTACTGGTTCCCAATTACCATCTGGGAAAGATTTTTTAAAAAAATTCTCATTATTTATTCAACTGTGATCTCTTTGACAAAAATGGCACAAGCATAACTGATACTTTATAATTTATACAGCATTTGTTTTACAATGCCCTTTCAAGATGTGTATTATTATTATTATTACTGCAATGTACTAGCCAGTATAAAATAGTACCCTTATTTTCTAAATGAGGAACATTTGGCTCAGAGAGACTAAGAAAATGTCGGTATAAAATATTACCTTTATTTTTAAAAGGATATTATTTGACTCAGAGAGGCTAGTACTTGTCTATGGTCAAAACTGTCAGATGACAATAAAAGAGCTTGAATTGGGTATTTCTATACCCAGTGTTCTGTCATGATACCTCTTAATATACCAAGATGGTGTTATAAGGCAAAGAAAATATACAAAAGATGAATGTGTCCTTAAGAAAATTGTATTCCTTTTGTTTTATAACCCTAAATAGATGTATATATTACTTATGGATATATATATATATAATGCACAGCATTTATGGGTATATAGACATATATCTATTATATATGTCCAAATATATATGATAGATCTATATAACATACATTATAAGATATAAGGCCATATGTATAAATATATACATGTATATGTACACAGTGTATGAACTCAAAGATATGTATACATATGTACATGCATACATATCTATATATCCATATAGCTATATCTAACTATATTTCTCTGTCTATTTGATAGATATTTCAGATGGGTAAATGGAATTCAAACAATTAACAATTATTTATTAAATGTCCCAGGGGTACAAAGACAACATTTAAACAGGTCCTGCCATCAATAAATTCAATTAGGAAAGAAAACATGTATTCATTTAAGAATATACAAAAGGAATACATGGTTAAGGGGAGGGAGGATTAGCAGCTGAGGAGCTCAAGAAAGGCCCCTAAGTAGGTAATTTTTGAGCTATTATGAATTTTGAAGGAAGCTAGGTATACTTAGAGGTAGAAATGAGATGAAAAGACATGAAGATAGGAAATGGAATGTTGTGTAGGAGGAATAGCAAGAAGTCATTTAAATTTAATTTTAACTTAACCATAAATTAGAGAGGAACTAATATAAATAAGCCTTGGGAAGTAGATTGGAACTAGACTGAGAAAGTATTTATATTCTAAACATGAATTTGTCTTTAACCTTAGATGTACTTGGGAGTCATTGAAGTTTATTGAGTAAGAGAATTTTAGTGTCATGATTAGGTATGTGCTTCAGGAACAGCAAATACATTGACAAATGTTTGGAGTATGGATTAGAGAGTAGAGAGGTTTCAGGCACAGAGAATTTAAGAGACTACTGCCATATTAGAAGGTGATTCATTAAAGAAAATTAAAACAAAGGGGAATTATAAACAAAAAGAAAAGCAAAGAAATTTCAAAACTTCTTTAAATACTCACAACTTCTCCCTGAAACAATGGTTCTTTTTTAGAATTTCAATACATTATATATGTCATATGTCTATAAATGATTAGAAAGCAGTAATGGCATATATAATGAATGTAAGAAGGCTATAACACAGGCTAGTTGAGGAACTAAGAAGAAGGACTAGAAAATGATGGCATCTATATGACCAAAAAGGATGGTCTGGGAAGGTGACAAGAGTAAGGAATAACCAAGAGACAGCTCATATTCTCCAATAGTGTTGCCCCCATATGTAATGAGAAAGGGAGGAAGGTCTCAGTATACTAGATTGGACATGCTGTGGACAACTTGTGGGATAACATGGATATGAGTTACCCAGGAAGGGCAGGAATGGATGGGCTGCATTCTACATTATTGGAAGGAACATACCATACTGATGAGATCATAGATTGATTAGGACATCACCAGCATCTAGCACAGTAGTTGCTTTCCAAATGTTTGCTGAATGATCATAAAAGGGAAATAAAGTTCTGCTCAAATAATTAAGATGAAAAGTATAAATCACATTTTGAAAATGGATTCCATATAGCAAATAGGTAATTGCCAAAGAAAGTAATAAATCCTAACATAATCTCATAGACTAGCATTAGGCAGATATATTGCTATTTCTAGAAGGAATTTACCTAAGGATATAATAAGGTTTGGTTTGCTACCTTCTTTGGATAAAATCCATTTTAAAAAGGAATGTAAGGTTTTAGGAATTGGTTAAACCCAAGATGACTTTTCCCATGCAAGGGCCATTTATCTTTTTTGAAGATTATGTTTATACAAAAACACATAAAACATTTTGCCACTTTCTCATCTAATTTGGTGAGGTTCAGCCTGATTCATCAATGAAATGCATTTGTACAGTTCCTTTAGCTTTTCAAAGCCATTTCATCTCTCTTATCCCACAGGAGACTCTAAGTATGGTTTGTTTACATTTAAAAAATGCTTATGACCCTAGGATTCCATTATAGGACTGGTGTTGAGAAAGATAAAAGCCTGTGCAGTGAGTTTCTAGGTGGGAGTTGCAGTAAGTTGTATTGCTCATTAAGATCCTCTGGGGTCTGATTTCATAGGACCTCAGAGCTGGATGGCATCATGAAGGTCATCTAGTTCCATTTCACTTTAGAAAGAAACTCTTCTATTGTTGGTTGACAGCCTATGTTAAATACTTCCAATCATAGGCTCTTTATGACTTCACAGTGTAACTCACTCCACTTATTAGGAAGCTTTAATTGTTAAAAAAAATCAGGTTTGTATTGAATGGAAGGTTTTACCAGTAAACTTATACTCTCTGGATCTAGTCCAGCCTTTTGAGAAAATTATTTGACCCACAGTATAACTAAATTCAAGTTAGTTTATAAGATTTTAATTATACATAGCTGTAGACATTATAAGTATCTCTGGTCTACCTGATCTATATCCTGCCACTGGACTCATGGCTATGGAGGAGCAAGTGAGGTTGGTCACTTTACATAGCACCCCTTCACTCAAATCCAATTCACTTGCAAGTCAAAGCATCACTTTCCTGATGTCATAGATCTCTTCAAGAACACAAGTCAAACAACAAGGATAATAACAAGGGCTCTTCCAGGATTTAGAAGTCTCTAAAAGGAGAGCATCCTTGTGAATAAATGATCTATGTGTTTGCTGGATGAATCTATAATACTTTTCATTCAGTTCAGTATATAAGCTCACACCACTGGTTGTATCATCTGGACATCCAAGGATGAGAGCCTACACTAGGGGGTTGAGCAGGGCTTTACCACAGAGAATCAGATCTAGACGGCATGGACAGGAATTGTCATCTCTGATCATCATAGAAACAACAGAGATTGACACCTAGTTAGCTAAAGAGTTAACTAAAAGGTCAAAAGATATCTTCTCTTCTGATCTATTTCTCTCTTTTCATCTTTTGTCATCTGCCCTAGGTGAAGCTTTTCATACTTGCCCCACATGTAGTACTTCTTTATTCCTAAATAGCTCTGCTAGGGACCAATCAACTTCATTAATACTTACTGAACCCTAAGCGATCATTTAACTTTGGGTGAGATTATGTATACATTACCATTGAAACATAGTTTCATAGCTTTTAGATCATGAAGCAAATTTTAGAAGACAAGTACAACCCTTTTATTTTTGAGATGAAGAAATTGAGACCCAGAGAGCTAGGTACTTTATCAGGATCTCACTGCTAGTTAAGTGTCAGAGTCAGGATTGAACCCTGTCTTTTTGGATTCCAAATTCTCTGTATATACTATATCACATTACTTCTCAATAGTAAATCAGCCATAAGATCCAAATTTAGACAAAAATCTTTTTATTTTAAAAAATGTTCTTTCTTTGTTAGAAAGTATTGGTAGAATGTCTCTAGCCAATCTCATTTCCTATCATTTTTTTCAGAGTAAAGGACAGTGAAATTCTAAAAGAAGCAATGATAAAGTAAAACCTACATGAATTGGTTAGAAATAATTTTGTTCACTGAGAAAATAAAGTAACCAAAAAGATCTAGATTGTAGAAACTGCTTCAGAGATCTAAGCAAGGCAGAGACCCAGGTGAGATGAAAATGTAAGCAGACTCTTAAAGAGCTTAGTTTAGGCAGACTTACAGAATAGGGTGGTGCAAAACCTAGATATTTAAGGAAAACAACTTTTAGTGTCCTTATGGGGGGAAACTAATTTATTACTGAGAATGGGAAGGGGGCAAAGAATAGACTTCATAGCTAATGGATGAGAATGACTGAACAAGGTGGGTGGAATCCAGAAAATAGAAAGTCCTTGCTGATATTCAGATTCTGATAGAGAAGATTCCTGAAGGTTATGAAGGGCAATTCAAGGTAGTGGATTCTATAGCACTGAAACAAAAACTGGATTAGCATCAAAGAAGTCAGATAGGACTTATTAAAAAAGAGTAGAAATATTCTATAGCTAGTGGAAGATCATAATTAAACTGTAATAACTTTTGCAATCTGTAGGTAGGAAAAAAGTAGGGGGAAAAAGAGAAAAGATGACCTTTTCATTAACTAGCAATTAAACCCTATTAAACTCTGGCCTTAAATCTACTAGTCTGAATTCCCAGAAATTATTCATGAAACATCCTATTACTCTGCTGAAATCCACACAGAGGCTTAGACTTTTAAAAGAATGTATCTTTTCTAACATCCTATTTGAGTGCAAAATTGATCTCTGATGCTAATTGATTTAGATAAAATGTATAGATAGAAAAGAAAGATCCCTGAGTTCGTGAAGATGTGATCTGCCTTCTCTAAAGTTTAGAAGCCTTAACTATTCTCCTACCAGCAGTAGAATCGATGGTTTCCCAATCAAAGCAATTGCAGTCGATAATTTTCTTTTTGTGCCATAGCTGCACATAGATGTAGATTTTGCTTTATAAGGCATCAGCTGAAGTCTCCAAAGAAGTTTATAAACATTCTGCAGAAAAAACAAAAAAGAAAAAGAAAATAGAGCACCTTTCTTTATACACACACTCACACATACAAGTATACTTTACAAAAAAGTAGAAAAAGGAATTTGTCTTTGGGAGCTTACAGGGAAGTACTATAAAGGATGATTGGATTTTAAGAAGAGGTAGATTTGGGGGTCAATAGTAGGAGACCATTTTCCCAAATTGGTGATATCCCAAAGGGAATTCTCAATTGATCAAAAGCTTCAACAGGAGTTGAATGTTCACTGGTTGGGGGCTATCATAAAAGGACTCTATGATTTAGGTTCGAGTTAAATTAGATTATCTCTAAGGTTTCTTTTAATTCTCTGCTTATGATTCTTTGATCCCCAAAACATTAATAAAACTGAGATTACCAGAGTATAACACTTAAAACTGACACATAACAAAGACTGATGAAGTTTTAAAATAGAAATGCAAAGTGTCTTTTTTATAACTAAATGAGATATTAGTTTTATTTTATTTTATTTTTAATATATAAAATAAAACAAGCATTTCCATAATAAAGTACAAAAAAGGTAATTGTACATGAAACTGCAAATTTACCATGTACAACTTGCTGTTACTTTCAAATAAACGGCAAAATTATCATATAAATTTCTCTTTTTCTTCCCATATGAAATAATATTTGTTAAGCACTTAGAAGAATGCTTGGGACATAGTAGACACTTAATAAATGTATGTTCCCATCCCTTCCTTTCCTTTTCCTATAACTATCTACTCTATAAAGTTCTAAGTTTGAAACAAATGTTTTCAATTAAATAAGCAAGGAACCACAAAATATGGTAAGGAGCTGGGATATGGACTGGACTTATGACTTCATTGATATATAGAATTTTTAAGGAGTAATTCTCTCTATCACTGCAGACTGGCACCATGACTATAGCTTTTGGTCATAGACAGTCTCCTGGAGCACTGATAAGTTAAGTGACTCAGAGCCTGGGTGACACAGCCATCGTGGTAGAGGCCAAATTTAACCTCTGTTCCTGATTCTGAGGTCAGCTCTCTATTACCTTGCAAACCTGGCTTGTCAAGCCAATTAAAGGGAAACTGTAATACTTTCATTTGTAAAAACTGGGTAATTGCTGTTGAAAACATATCACTCTTCAGCCCAGGAATTCCAGTAATAGTTCTTAAAATGATTAGTAAACATGTCCAGAGATTTCCTTCAGTGACATTTTCTTTTGATTGACCGATATGCTTAGAGCATCTACTTCAGTATGACCCAGCTCCCATATTTCAAGCCCCAAAGTAGCCTAGATTACACTATTCTAGTTTTGACCCTTCACATGTCTTGCTTCTAATTTTCATTCCACGCATCTTTCAATACTCATCTTAGCATTCAGGACCAATGATCAGAAAAATATATACCCATTCACTCCTAGATGTTTCTTTTACAAAAGACCTAGGGCAGTTGATACTTTATCACACTGCATCAGCATCCATGCCTAGAAAATATATTTAAGTCTCTGTTACAAGACCTGTATGTGCCTTTTCCATTGATACTTGCCCCTCTGTTGAGTAAACTTTCAGAATTGTTTTCAGCCTAAATAAAATCTTAGAGGTGAAATTTGGAAACTATTGAAGCTCTGTACAAATAATTAGGAAGAAAGATAAGAATAATGTTTTGAAAAAGTTGATAGTATGTAAAATAATTTAAATTGCAAATAGGTAATAGATACAAACATAAATAAATCATGGCAGAATCTAATAACCACCTCACAGGTTAGGGGGAAATCCTGATATTTTTAGTGGGAACTTATATCTATATGTAAAAGCTGGTTGCTCCCTTTCCTAGTAAGAGACTAAAGAGAAATTTTTCAAGAGGAATATATTGGATTTCAGGAATTATCAAAATGGAAAAAAATTTAAAATTTAGCTATGTTAAATAAGTATATATGCATTTATTATATATGTATATAAATTATATTCTTGTAAGTATTATATTCCAAGTAAGCTTGAATTTCTTTATATATTTGAGCCAAAGAAGCATATCACAGAGAGAAGTGGAAGAAACCTTTGAAGTCATCTAAATCCAACCCTTATCTACAGGATGATATTTACTCAAGGGATGCTCTTGGTAATTCTACTGTAAAATTATGCCAGCAAAAAACCCCAAAAGAACTCCAAGCTAAAAAAAAGGCACATCCTCTAGAACCTTAACAGGAGACAAGCATATTTATATCTTTATAGGTATTTTTATATCTTTATCTTTATATGTTTAATAGGTAGAAAAGTGTAGTTCATCACCAAATCAAAATGGAAACTACTCTATTTGATCATCAAATCAAAATGAAAACCACTCTAATTGTTCAAAATTTCAAATTTCCTTCCTACATAGTTTAATTACTTGGGTAAATAAGTACCCATTTTGAATATATCCTAACTTTATTTTAAAATTAATTTCTATCTTTAAAGAATTGCTTGATAATTTTGATGCCAAGAAAGTTGTAGGATTGTTTTGTTTTGTTTTTGGTTTTTGAGATGCCTTAACTGAGTTATAGCGAGTTTCCCCAGAGAGCTAATCAGTAGTGAACATGGGCTAGGAATCTTAAGGCCAATACAAAGGTCTCAAAATTTATCTTTATCTTTATCTTTATCTAAGTACTAAATTATGCATAGGTACCAATGCAAACCTCAGCTAAGGACCCCTGTAGGTATGTGATCCTTTATTTGGCATTTGAGGAATGAGAACCAAGCAGATGCTTTTCAAAGAGTTTTCAAATCTGAAACCCAAAGCCTGAAAGATATGATGCTTATTTCCTCTTTCAACATTGCTCTTACAAAATATTTAAAGCCCAAATGAAGTCTATACTCTTGCACCTTTGACCCTAACTTCTAATATTTGGAATGCAAATGTTCAGCAAGCACATTAAGAACAAATTCTAAATGAAATAATATCATAGAACTGAAGGGCACTGCTAAAACCTGATTTCTCATTATGATGGCAATACAATAGTTTTCATTTATCAAATTGGTAGGAATATGGAACATTTTTTCCCAATGAACTCAGCTTTTCAATCACAAACTCACTTCCTTTATGTCTTTCTCTGGAATTCCATGTATTCTGGCATAGAAGTATAGGTGTTCTTCCACAGTCACCAGATCATCCAAGGCATCTTCCTGTGGGCAGTAGCCAATTGATGAATAGTGTGTATCAACTCGACCCAGGTTTCTGAATCATGGGGATCAAAAGAGGAGGAGGAGGAGGAGGAGGAGAAGGAGAAAGAGAGAGAGAGAGAGAGAGAGAGAGAGAGAGAGAGAGAGAGAGAGAGAGAGAGAGAGAGAGAGAGAGATCAGCTTAAATAGCATACATCTCATTTGGTAGCTTATATGAACTGAAGGGGGAAATGTGTTATATAGTTAGTGGTTCACTTTTTGAATAATTTTAATAATAATAGCTAGAATTATAAGTACTTTAAGATTTGCAAAGAGCATTTGAAAACATTATCATTTTTATCCTCACAACAACTCTCAGAGTCCAGGGAGGATTATTGTCATCCCCACTTTCAGATGAAGAAACTGAGGCAGATAGTTTTTTTAATCATTTTCCCAGGGTCACATACCTAGTCTGAGACTGGATTTGAACTCAGTTCTTTCTGACTCCAGGTCCAGTGTTCTCACAAAAACCTACATCCTTATTACTACAATAATTGTACATATTTTTCTTTATTTCAGTAGTTCCTCACCTAAATCTTTTTTAAGTCATTGGCATAGCCAAGTGGGGAACCAGGTAATTCAATTTTGTCTCTCATTAGAGTTGTCCTTTGCTACTTAGAATACTAGTTTTACATACCCAGTTTGATTTCTGATCAGAATTTTTCCACTTGATGCAATGATGTCTCCAGTCAACATTTTGAAGATAGTGGTCTTCCCGGCTCCATTCACTCCCAGGAGGCCAAAACACTGGTTTGAGAACAATATTTGCATAGTCACAAAGAGTTTCTAGTATACAATGATATAATATTCCTTCTTATTTTGATTTTAACAAAGTCAGTTATTAGAAAAAGATATGCCAATGGAAATACTTTCAGATGGTTAAAATTATGTAAGTTGCTGCCAAGCCCTGATACTTATTAATTATGTGTTAAATAAAAAATCTCTCAATCTCAGTTTCTTGCTATGTAAAATAGAGAATATCTTCCACACCACATATCTCACAGGGTTATTATAGGAAATTGTCTATAAACTTTAATGAATTACAGAAATATAATCTATTGATTTAAATACTTACCCCATTTTTCACAATGTTATGATTTATATTTCAATATAAATGGCCAAGCATGTGACATCTAACCACCCATAATATACTTCTTTTATTGTGTAATTGTGTAAAATACTATGAACATGTTTATTATTAATTAAACACCCAAGAATTAAATAACAGGGAAGCTAGGTGGCACAGTGGATAGAGCACCGGCCCTGGAGTCAAGAGGTCCTGAGTTCAAATGTGGTCTCAGACACATAATAATTATCTAGCTGTGTGATCTTGGGCAAATCACTTAACCCCTGCTGCCTTGCAAAAACAACAACAAAAAAAGAATTAAACGACAGTTTCAGTCATATCCAGCTTCCAAAATAGGAGGGTAGAGTCATTTAACTTAAGGCACTAGGTTCTGATTCAGGATAAATAAGTATATCAGGACATATTAATTGCTCTTTTCAACCTCAGCTTGATCCTCCTGAGTTACAAATCACATCATTGCCAATTTTTAGGCAATTTCATTTCATATACATTTAAGGTGTACTTCTTTAACATATTATGTTAAGGTACAACCATACTTAAGGCAGCCATGTGGTGAAATGACTGGTGTACCAGGCTTGAAGTCCAGAAAACTCAACTTTCTAAGTTCAAATCCAGCCTCAGATATTCACTAGTTGTGGAATCCTGGGCAAATCATTTAACCCTGTTTGCCTCATTTCCTCATCTAAAAAATGAGTTGGAAAAGGAACAACAAACCTCTCTAATATCCTTGCCATGGAAATCTCAAATAGAGTAATGAAGAGTCAAGAATGACTGAAAATGATTGAAAACAACTATATTTAATGGTAGGAAATATTGTTTGGAAATCTATGTTCTAATACTTCATTTGAAAGTGTACCACAAAAAGAATTTGCTGACCTAACTAAAATAATGAAGATTTATAGATTGGCTCTCGTTGACAAAATCATGACTTTGCTAAATGGTTCAGTCTAGAAATTTTTCTTTTTGCTACTATCTTTTCCTTCAAACCATTAGTCTATATCTGGTTTGTAGCATTAATTTAGAATTTAAGTTCCATGAAGTCAAGGACTGGTCCTGGATTTCTTTGTATCCTTAATATTTGGAGTGGGATGTGGGGGAAGGAATGAGAATTTATTTAGCTTCTAGAATGTGTCAGGAACTTTATGGATGTTATCTCATTATTTTACAGCAACCCTTTGAGGTAGGTACCATTTTGGTCCCCAATGTAAAATTGAAGAAAATGAGACAGACAGGGATGTAGGTGACTTACCAAGGATCACATAGCTTTGTAAGTGTTTCGGGGCAAACTTGAACTCAGGTCTTCCTGAGTCCAGGTTTGGTCCTCTATCAACTCTATCACCTAGTTGCCTCTACATATAATGCATATTGCATGATAAATATTCAATAACTTCTTGTTGACTATCCTCTAAATTCCCCAAATGAAGGTATTTACTTCAAACCCACTCAATTTAGAATAAAGAAACCTGGGTGGAAATAACAGAAGTAAGCAGAAATACCAATATTGGTCTTTTTAAAATATATTCTGATTTCAGTGGAGGTGGAAAGAGCACATAACAATACAATAATCATTCCAGGCTGTCTTACCAGCATATAATATTAGGGCAACTATGTGGTGCAGTGAAAAGAATACCTGCCCTAGAATCAGGAGGAGCTGAGTTCAAATATGGATTTAGACACTTGACAGTTACTAGCTGTGTGACTTTGGTCAAGCCATTTAACCCTGATTACCTCACCTTCAGGGCTATCTCCAATATCCCTGATGCATATGTGACCACTGAACCCAGATGACTCCAGAGAAAGTGAGGCTGGTGACTTAGTATAGGCCCCCCCCCACTCAAATCCAATCATGTGCTTGTCAGGCAACACCTCCCTGATGTTCAAAAATAAAGGACAAACATCACCAACATATTAATTACTGAACAATAACACAGTCAGAATAAGGAATGACTTTCCACTAACTAAATCCACTAATTCCCCCAATATTTTATAAACATTTATATAGATATAAATATATCATAACATAAAAATTTGTAAACATTTGTAAGCATTTTAAAAACATGTTTTAAGGAAGAAACCAAGGGATTTTATTTCAGGAATAGCTGATATAAAAAGGCACTAGGGCAACTGAGAACAAGGCTCTCTTTCCATCTCTCTGTCTCTGTCTTTCTGTCTCTCTGTCTCTCTATCATTTTATCTCTCTCACTGTCTCCCTTTTTCTCTTTCTTATCTCTCCTGTTAGAACAGGTGAAGTACTCTGTATAGAGTAGGGTTCAATAAATTTCATTGATGGACTCCTAATCTAATAGTCAAGACAGGCAAGGGTTTCGCCTGCCACTGCCAGTTGAAAATGAAATAGACTCTGATGTTGAACTAATCATTTTGTTTGCTTTGGAGAATCATAAATCCAAGGCAGAAGATAATCTCTAGTTCAGTTGTTCCAAATGCTTAGATGATGAGCAGAGTCACGGCCAACTCCTACCATCCTGTGCTGTCAGAGAAGATTGTAAGTTCATAGTGTAAAATGGTGCATGATAAATGATAATCCTCTTCTCTCTACTATTACTCTTCAATGATGACTTATCCTAGAACCTTCCATTAATACTCAGGAGTCTTTACACGATTTTCCTATCTTTTCTGACTCTGCTATTTTTCAACTGGAATGTTTAAACTTGCTTCATTTTGGCCATGCCTTGTATAGAGAAGGTAAGAGTGTTTCATATCTATGATTTCATGGATGGGGAAACTCCATCTCATGGTTCAAGAACCAATTGATCATTCTAATGGACATGGAATAAAAATTCCCTCTATATGTACATATTCACAACTTTCCTGTAATTTACAGTTTTAGAGAATTGCCTGGTATAATGAATATTAAATGACTTGACTGGTCCTAAATATAAAAATAGGCCTTGAACTTCTAGTCTCTCAAATGCATCCTGTATCCATTATTCCAGGCTTTCATGCCTTGTACATAAGACATACATAATAAAAACCTGTGAATTACCATCCCTTCAAGAAGAAAGTAATGTAGGATTTTAAAAGGGGTGCATCTAGACATGTTTTGTTATGGAAAATCTGACATTGGGAATATATATTCCAATGAGTCAAACTGGTGAAGGAAATAATTCCTCAAAATGCATAGATATACAGATAATCATAGGATCACAGCTTTAGAATTTCTAAAATATTAGAAATCATTTAATACATGGGCCAAATTGGTGTCCATAGACTTTTAAAAATATTTTGATAACTAGATTTCAACATAATTGCTTTTTTAGTGATCCTGTATATTTTACTTTATGCATTTAAATGTTATTTTGAGAAGGATTCATTGACTTTACTAGACTGTTAAATGGTCCTATGACATAAAAAAGGTCATTCATTTTAGTTAGATCCCCTCAGTTTACACATAAGGTTAAATGACTTGCCCAGGGTCATGCAGTTAAGTGGTAGGTCTGGGATTTGAACCTATATCATCTGTCTTTTAAAATCTACTCTGTAATTGAGCAGGGATTGTAATGTTGTGGTTGATAACTCCAGAAAACTATAGAGGCAAAAGCAAATTTTAGCATCTTTGTTCCATCTATTACGGATTTTGCTTTTCCTAATAAGCAAAGTAAAGAAGATGAAAACATTTTTCGTTACTGAGAGAGAACTAGTGACTTACCTCTCCAGCTGGTATGCCTATGCTTATATTATTTACAGCTATTATCTTTTTGTGGATAAGTTGGTAGGTTTTTGTGAGATGATGGAGTTGTACCAAGTCATATTCAGCTCCACCAGACTCCACCCTTATCCTTTCTGCTCGAACATCTTCATCTTCATCTTTGTTTTCCAGCATAGATGAAGAATTCATATCTCTGAGTAAGATTCTAAACAGAGACAATGATGAACTTGTGTCAATACCGTGACTTTTGAAAGAACATTACCTATTTCTGATTTGAAAAGAATATTGTAAAGTTCAATATCACTATTTCCTCTTAATCTGTTATTATATTATGTGATCTAAAAACCATAAGAATGCATGTTTGGATACTATTATAATTACTAGTGATATGATAATAAAATGTTTGTAATTCTAGTGATTCCTATGATAATAACTATTTTTTTAAAAAACATTTGCTTATCTCTGGACCAGTACATAGGAAGGCTTTCAGGATTTCTATCATCAGCTCAACTGGCCCAAACACTAATCACATTAAACATAATCTTATTTATTTTTATCTCCTTGTTTCTTATCACCAATATGAATATCATTTTCCTATTATCAGTGTAAATATTTTAACTGGGATATGATCAATGCAGGGATGTCAACATATCATATTTGTCATGCCTAAAACCGAACTTATTCTAAGTCCATAATTACCCCACACCCTAAATAAGATCCTTCTTTTGACTTCTGCAATTGGTTTAATGACCCAATTATTCTTTCAGTTACAAAATAATACCCTCAAGGGAATTTCAAAAGTTTCTTGAGTCAATAAATTGCCTAGAGCTCAAGAACAAAGACTGGAACATTGATCCCTCCCAATCCATTCTGTCTCTTGTTCCCTCATGGATCAAAATATCAACTATTCCATGGTACCTTACCTGATTTTTTTAATCAGCCACTCATTGATTAGGAGTCGTAAGAAAAAGAATATAGTGCCTTGAACAACCAAGGCTACGAACATTGCGCCTAATTTATTCATCTCAAAGGTTTCATTGGGATATTCCACCCCATACGCTTTTAGGAAGTCTAAGACAGACTGTTGTTGAGAGAGTTCAATCAAACCATAGCCAAAACAGAATTGTGGGAAAATCAGGAAAATTCGTTTAAGGGTTTCAGAGATAAGTTCCAGAGTCTGAAAGAAAAAAAATACCAAATGAGCTTGGGTTTTTGCTTCTGAGAATACAGAGTGGCAAAGACTCCAACTTGATGCTGGTTAATTTTATCTGAGAAAGTAAGAATGGTATTTGCTACTCTATTTCTATGAGATTCTGAAATAATGACACTAGTGATCAATTTTGCAACATCATTTCTTATTCTTCACTGCTTGCTCCAGTAGCTCAACATAGCTTGAGTTTTTGATAGCATACTAGTAAATCACAAATTCTAGAAGGGTCTTCCAAGCTCTAAAGGCTTAGAGTATGAGTCTGAGAATATCTATGTGCCTTTTTTCTTTCTTACTTTCTGAAGATCAGCCTAGTTAAACCTGGAAACACATTACCAGGTTAGCCATGGGATGATGAACTTTTCAACTTTATTATTTAATCATTTCAGTCATGTGTGTCTCTTTGTGACCACATTTGGGTTTTTTTCTCTCTCCAGCTCATTTTACATATGAAGAAACTGAGGCAAACAAGGTTAAATAATCCTGTCCAGGGTCACAGAGCTAGCAAGTGTCTGAGGTCTTCCTTACTCCAAACCTGGCTGTCTATCTACTAAGCCAAAACTCTCAAAGTCTATGCCCCAAGTTGTAAAGGATTTACAACATTCATCAGAAGAAGGAATCCCCACCCAAGTGCCTCCACAAACCCATTAAATATATAAATACTCAAACAATAATTACTATCCTACATCTTTATTTTGCGACATAAGTCCAAGACAAACAAATTCATCAAGAACAGCAGCTGTTCACCTTTTAAGGTTTAGAACTAGCTTTTAGAATTTGTATTTGCTCCAAAGTGATTGCCTGGCATGTTTGGAAAAGACTGAAATACTCCTAAAGTTGCCTTTGGCTGTTAGTCAGAATAAATGTGGTCTAGCAGTTAGAATCAATCCATAAGTTTGG
Source organism: Macrotis lagotis (assembly GCF_037893015.1). Lineage (NCBI taxonomy): Eukaryota > Metazoa > Chordata > Mammalia > Peramelemorphia > Peramelidae > Macrotis > Macrotis lagotis. The sequence continues at coordinate 73,062,845 of NC_133663.1, read as the reverse complement.
GAATGTATAGGGCACACAAAAATGTAATTTGGAAGGAAGGACAATATTGCAGATGTTCACTTTAGATTCTTCCCTTTAAAAGTGCATCTGCTGCTAAATGTTTTATATACAATGGTGGCAATTGCCTACCATTAGGAACTTTATAATATATGGAAGATTCAAAGTGATTGATTCCTGTTTGGTGACAGGGAAGCTAGGAAAAGAAGGAATATAAGCATTCAATTAAACCTGTGCAAGTGAATTCTGAGACCTTGGGCAGTTTACTTCCATAAGGTCTTTTTCATTTTGTGAGTCTCTGATGGTGTGAGATGTTAGACATGCTACATCTCAATGGGAAGAAAATGTTTCATTTTTGCATCATTTATTGCATCATTTCATGTTTGCATCATTCATTTCCAGTGCACTGATTTCCTTCCTGCTCAGTGGTATATATGCAAAGTACTCAACAAAACTTAAACCTCAGGCACTAATTAACTATGTGACCATTTGAGTAATTACATTTTCATAGGAACTCAATTTCTTTATTTGTAAAGTTAGTTTAATTATTTGTGTATTATATAGCAAGCAAAACATATTTATTAAAAATCTGTTGTGTGCATGGTTAATATGGATCTATATTTAGCTTGGTTACACATGTAGAGCCTATATTATATTGTTTTCTATCAGGGGAGGGGGAAGGGAGGGAGGGAGAAAAATGCAAAACAAAACACTGCAAAAAATTATTGGTGAAAACTATTGTTGCTTATAGTTGGAAAAACTTACAAATAAAAAAAATCTGTTGCATGTAGGGCAGATAGATGTAGAAGTGCAATAAGCAAAGTTTTAAAGTATTTTATAAATGTAAGTTATTATTATTATTATTATTACCATGCTTTTCAGATTGTTTGGAATGTTAAGGCTTCATTTTTTTTAACCACTGTATTTGTTAGATATAAACCATAGAATCATAGATGTAGAGCTATAAGGGATCTCATAGACTATTTAATCCAACCCCCTTATAGTTGGAAAACAAACATTTTGATTAAGATATACTTATCCTTTATATACTTATTGCTTATTCTTTGTGGTGTTAAATAATTTATTTTGATGAATGTTTTTAAACCAAAATTAGCACTGTGTAGAAAGCCGTGTTTTTGGTAGGAAGTAAGTCGTCAAAGGTATTTCAAAAAACTCCAATTTATCCTTCTTCCAAAACAGCACTCCCTCAGTAACATTTTCCTTCTCTATCTCAAGGTCTCAGAATATAAAGAACTTTTCCAATTTGGATTTGTGAACATTGAATCTTTTGATATATGCACTGAAATTTAAGAGACTAATAAAGGATCTCACCGGATCATTAGGCTTTTCCTTGGAAAGGAAATATACCACCGAGAGTGAAACAATTGAATTGATGCCAAAGAACAAGTTGATGCAAACGTAAGTGATGAAGGCCATTCCTGTCTCATGAAATAACCCAGCCAGCAAGTACATCCAAGAAAATGTTGCATATCTGTGGGTCAGTAATAGCAAGAATTAAAATTATGTCTTTTAATCAAATCAAATGTTTTGTTTTATATCATTCTATATCTCTTGCCCTCTCCCCCAGTGAGATAAACCTTATAAAATGGAATTTTAAAGTCATGTCTTAATATTTAACTTCAACAAATATCTTGAATTGTTCAATGTTAAAATGATATGGTTCAATATGGTAGCTGCAATTTTTTGTAGTTGGGTCTCTCCATTTCTATTGTAGGAAAAAAATAAAGAATGTGTAATATTTTTCCTTAAATGACACAAAATTTTATATTTTAAAGAAACTTTTTTTGTTTTTTGTTTTGCAAGGCAATGGGGTTAAAGTGACTTTCCCAGGGTCATACAGCTAGTAAGTATTAAGTATATGAGGTCACATTTGAACTCAGGTCCTCCTGACTCCAAAGCAGGTGTTCTATCCGCTTTGTCACCTAACTGCCCCTTACCATCTGATATAATATCGAGTTAATCCTGGTCGGTGTTCCTTATTGAAGAGTACTATAAGAAATAATAAGGATAAAATATCCTAGCCAACAATGAATGCTTTTTGGTGACAGTAATGATAATGATATTTTCCCCAAACAATTAAATATACAACCAAGGGATCACAGCACATAAAGATATAAGTTCTGAATCTGGAGGAACAAAAGGTCAAGAATACCAGGGGAAATTAATGAAAAATATGTAAGTTCTATATGGTGCTATGCTACTAAGAGATTTTAACACACATATACATACACAAAGAAGAAATATTATTTATAGTGGATAGAATAAATCTTATATTTTCAGAAATTGTGGAGTTCATTCTTTGCAAAAACAATCTTTGCCTCAGTATCATAGAATGCAAAGCAGAGATTGGTCATCCATTGTGTATAGCTGCTCACCAAAGACTCATGCATTCATGGAAAGAGCAGTTAGTCAAGCCTTGGTGATTTCTACCAGTCTTCAAAGAAGAAAACAGTATCATGTCACTGTGTATGTTGTTTTTTTGCAAGTTATAATATGATATAGAAGTGATTAAAAAGTAACACACATCAATATACACACGGTTCTAATTATTTTCAGATATTCTACTCTGTGCTATTTTTACCAGATGAGTCAAGGAAATAATAAAGGAGTAAATTTGTACATGTACTATGTTTTTTAAAACATGACTTAAACACACACATATGTATATATACATACATATATATGTATATATATATAACATGCTGTTTTAGTCACTAATCATAAAATTCAGCTTTTAGTGAATCACAAATTGAATAATGAGATTTAGGCTTCATTACTGACCTTCCTCAGCATTTTCATTCATTCTACAGATTCTTATTTCAGGCATGGGAAGGACACTTACCCAAAGAGCAGAAGCAGGAGAGATACTGCTCCTAAATTATTTTCACTGGAAAAAGCAGGTAACTTGAAAGCAGCAATAACTCCAATTGACATTGCAACAGGCACCAGATAGAAAACCTATAGGAAGATGTAAAACATGATGAGCAATGTTTGTAAAAGATTTATTTTTTAAATTCAATATCCTGTGGAGCCTAAGAATGCAGACTACAACAAGTTGATGTGCAAAGGCATCAATATTTTTGGTCTCAAACAACTTTTTTGTGTTTACAGTCACAAACATATATACATATATGTATTTATAGTACATATATATTTCAATTGAAGTTTTTGCTTTTTGTTACATGTATTTTGCCTCTTTAGAGTCTGTCTCTTCTAATATTAGGTAAAATTAATCTACTTTGTAAATTCTTCAAGTAATACCTGATAATTCTGCCTCTAAACTTGGGAACCTGGGATTATTTGTTGATAGGAATTCACTGAGAAAGACAAGACATTCAAGACTTAGTATTAGATTCAGTCTTCAAAATATTGATTTCATTTTGAACATTGGGCTTCTGTCTGGTGGTTTCTTGACAATTTCTAGTTGTCAGAGTAAGTCACAGTAAGCAGGAGACTGAGGTCCAGGTTTTCTTAGAATCACAGGTATATAAAAGACAGCATTTTCTCAGCAAGAAAAAAGGTATTAAATGCTGATAGCAGCTAGCAGCAAGATGCACACCATTGGAGGAGACTGCCATTTAATTTGGGAGAGAAGTTTTCTGAATGAGAATGAAGACAATTGAAAATGATGGAATCTATAAGCTAAAGAGAACTTGTGCAGGCACCTATGGTTTAAATGTTATTAACAGTTATAACACATTAAAGATACTATCGAGGCTAAAAAAGCCATCACTATTATTTTCATTTTGACTTATAAAATGTACACATTTAAAATCCCACTGGACACATTAACAAAATGGATATACACTTAATTACTCTCAAGCACTACAAGTCAGTGATCTTTACAGTGATCTACCCACCATTCTTATAATAATTATTAGGCAAACACAGGCATTTCCCAAACTTCTGGCCAACAATATCTATGGTTAGAGTCAAGAATGTCTCTACAATCAGGACTATCATTTGCTCTTAATGAAAATGCATCCTTTCTGTCCCTACTAATTGAAAGCCATAATCAAACATGAGCTACATCTTGAATTTTCCTTATTAGTTGATGATATATTTAAGCAAATTTAAATCACCATTCCATTAAATAGGCAGTATTCTCAAATGGAAGTTTCTTTGCCTCTACTAAATAGGCAGTGAATCAAGAGACTCATTTTCAGTTCCATGTTTACTGTAGTAAAATAGGGGGGTTGGGTCAAATGACATTTAAAGTTCTTTGCAGTTCTAAGATTATTTGAATAGGGTAAATTTTCACTTTCTTTTCTTTGACTCTCTTTACTGAGACTGCTTAGGACCTTGTTTTGTACTGAACTAAAGACAGGCGATTTGATTCAAACTCTTTCATTTACATATGAGGAAATGGAGACCTAAAGAGAAAAGTGATTTGTTCATAGTCACACTAAATGTCTGAAGGGGAATTTTCAGGACAGGTCTTTATCATTCTAAGTCCAGTGTGCTATGCATTATACTGTGGTTTTATTTGGGGAGGTGCTCTTCCTCTGACTTGGGGATTCCTAAGTTTTTTTGTATGTATCATGATCAACATTGGCAGCTTGGTGAAGTCTATGGACTCATCTCAGAATTATGGTTTTAAATGTATAAAATATATTACATATGATTGCAAAGGAAACCTATAAAATTGGAGTTATATCTTAAATTTGTCCATCTATATATACATTTTATATCTATCTTCCATCCATCTGTCTATCCATCTATCTGTCTTTATGCCAATACATTATATATCTACCTATTTTTTGTCCATCTAAGAACCTAACAATCCTATCTATCTCTCTATCCAGATACCTATCTGCACACATAATTTGTCTACCTACCCATTTTTCTATCAATCATTTATCCTATATATATGTATACACATACATATATCTGTTATATATGTAGATATATACATATATCTGTTGGATATGCATACCTGTGTATATCTATCTCTGTGCTTATACATATGTTTATTAATTTATGAGTTCCAGATTAGGAACTTCAGCTCTAGTTCTTTCAGGATTATGTGTAAATCCAAAGATCCCACAAGTTTGTGGCCATAATTTTCATGAACCAGAATAATGAGTCTTAAAAATCAGAATGAACCAGTGACGCTCCCCCAGATCCATCTTGCCAAAACAGTCTTGTTTTGACTCTGCTTGTCACACTTACCATGTCATAGATGAAGTTTGTGATCCAGTAGCATGTCACACCTATACCTGAGATGTGCTGGAGCTGTTTAGCTTTGGTCTGATGTTCCCTTACAATATAGGTCACGAAGCTGGCTGTGGTGACGGAATAGCCCATCAGGATGGAGAGAGCCACTAAGATATCAATTAAGCTGCTAATCCTGTGCCAGGAAGAAGGTAGTGAGAAGGCAAGAAGTGTAAGTTTGGGAAAAGGGGGAAAAAAAGATTCATGCCTAACAGTTTAACTGACTAAGACACACACACACACACCACCACCACCACCACCACCACCAACAACAACAACAAAACTGCAGATGAGGTAGCCAAGATAATATCTGTTACCTGAACCTGCTACAACCCTGAAAGATAACTGAAGAGCATCTAAGAGTAGAAAAGAACTGAGGTTTCTTGGGTTATACTATGGATGCAATGAGCATGTCCTTCTCAAGAATAGAACAAATCCTTAGCGACTTAGTTGAAAGGTGAAATATAAAGGCATTTAAGGACTATACTGACAAAGGCTATTGGTCTGCCATCAAGGAGCTCCTCTCTGCAACCCTTCTTTGCACCCTTGCAGAGAAGACTAGAAAAACTAGACTGACATTAATTATATATAGCAGTGAATTTCAAAGAACTATCTCTTCTGTTAGATATCTAGTATAAAAAAGGTTATTAGTGATAAATGTGTCAACTTACGTGGCTTGTTCTTGGTCTTGTACACCTGGGTATGGGTGGCTATACATGATAATACCTTAAAAGAAGAAAACTGATTATTATCAACATGTCACATGATTTTGAAATTTCCATTCCTCATTAAATAAGAAGGAATATAATATTTACTAATCTAAACAGTTAAAATTTGACTTTCTTTTGTTTCACGGTCCTGTTTGATAGGAAAAATAATTTTCCATAAGTCTAGAAATATTTGTAGGAAAAAACAAGAAAATTGTATTCCATGGAATATTAGGGATTCCAGAAATCAATTTTAAAATGGTAACATAGTTTGGCTTAAATCAAGTATTTGAGGAAGTTTTTCATGCTATTCTTGTATAAAAGATGAAAGGATAAGAACTCACTGAATGATTCAATCAAAATGCAGTTGAGGAATTGGGAAATTAATTTGGAGCAAGGTCTTTAGTCACCCAAGAATCTGTCTTTGGCTCTCTGCTATTCAAATATTTAATTTTTATCAATGACTTGGAGGGAAGTCAAGTCCATCCTCTGACATAGAAAAGTGTGTGTGAATGTGAGCAAATTCAATTTTAATTTCCATTTTCTACTCCTCCATTTCACCTTAGTTACATATATATGGATAAAAATATCCTTCATCTTGTCATCATGCAGGTATTCCATATCCCTGATCCAAAATTCACTTATTTGATCAAAGTCTCTTCTCTTCCTATCTTTCTCCATGCTTTATTCCTTTTGCTTTCATCATGACCTTCAATTCCTCCATCATTCCTGCTCTTTCTTGATAGGTTAATAGAGTTACAGTTAATAAAAATGAACTTTGAAAATATCAGATCCAACTCTCTGATTTTACAGATAAGGAAACTGAATCTTAGAGAGGTCAAGTATTTGCCCAAAGAAACATAAACAATAAAATTGTAAAGCTGAGTTTTGAAGCTAGATATACTTCCATTCTTTATTATCATCATCATCATTATCATTATTATTATTATTATTATTATTACAAGGCAATGGGGTTAAGAAACTTGCCCAAGGTCACTTAGCAAGGTATTTATTATCTAAAGGTTGATTTGAACTCAGGTCCTCCTGACTCCAAGGCTGGTATTCTATCCACTAGCTGCCCTACTTCCATTCTTTCTTAAACTCAATCCTATAGTTTAGATTGTAAACCCTTTGGGGGCAAAGATTATCTTTTGTCTCTTTTTGTTTCCTCAACTCCTAGCAGAGTCTGGTACAATTGTTGTTCAGTTGTTTTGATTATGTCTGATCCTTTGTGACCCCATTTAGGGTTTTCTTAGCAAAAAATCCTAAAGTTATTTGCCATTTTCTTTTCCAGTTCCTTTTACAGATGAGGATTAAATGATTTGCTTATTACGTATTTGAGACTGAGCTCATGAAGATGAGTCTCTCTGATTCCAAACCCAGCACACTATCTACTGTGCAACCTAGCTGCCCTCACAGTAAATGTTTATTGAATTGAAGTCATGAGTTCAACTGCATACTACCCACTACTCTTGAATCTTTTGACTCCCTTTTAACTGCCGAATTCCAATTTTAGATCATTCCTATCAATCCACCTTCTCCAGTCCTACTGACGTGAGGGACTGGAGGTAGTCCTCCAGCCATTCTGCTTGGGTCCTCTCTAAATTTGCTATCTAATCTCAACTGGGTCTTCAAGTTAACAAGGCAATCTTTTTACTCCTTGCTTTTTTTTTCCCTCTAGCCCAACATTTCCCCTATAGTGACAGTGCTAAATCTTCTCTTCCTTTTTCAAGTCTCCCATATCATCACTCACTTGAGGATCTTTCCTCTTACTTCCCTGAGAATATAAAGGTCAGATGAACTCTCTCTTGTCCCTTCTCTAAATTTCAGAACCTTTAACAACAAATGCCATTCTGTCCTTTAATTCTGTCTCTGATGAAGTGACTTTCTTTCTTGTCAAGACCAGCCTCTCTTTGCATCCTTTATTCCATCCCCCCACATCTTTTATATTGGATTGCTCCCACAATTATCATTGCCCTCTCTAGTCTTCAGTCACTCTCCATTGGTTTTTTTTTCCTGCTACCTATAAATGTATCTAAATCCCCCCAATAAACAAGCAAGCAAAAAACCTCTCAGTAAAGGTTTTTGTTCATCATTTCTAGCTATTGTCCTATTTATCTCCTCTCTTCCTAGCAAACTCCTAGAAAAAAGATGTCTGACCTTATTGCTTATATGTTCTTTCCTTCCACTTGCTAGTCAATCCTTTGTAATATGTATTCTCAGCTTACCACTAACTGACAATGCAATCTTCAAAATTTCCAATGATTTAATTGTCTGATCTGATAGAACATTGGTCATTTCTCAGTCATCTTATTCCTCAGTCTCCCACTAGTATTGTTCCTCTTGATCATCCTTTTATTTTGGCTCATCTCTCCTCTTTGAATTTTGGGACCCTGTCTTTCTTGATTTTTCTCCTATCTATCTAATCATTCCTTTCTTTTGTTGAATCATCATCCACTTTATGTCTCCTAACTACAAGCATACCTCAAAGCTCTACTTGGGCTTTCTTCTCTCTATAATCTCTTACCTGATGATCTCATCAACTTCCATGAGTTATTTCTATGCAGACAACTCCCAGATTTACTAACTCATTGTTCCTGAGTTCTTTAGTCTCATATCTCCAAATGAAAATCTCATAGATAAATCATACTCAATATGCCCAAAGTAAAAATCATTGACTTTTCCCTCAGAACCAAATTTTTGAATTTCTCTGTTATTGGCAAGGATTTCATCATCCTTTCAGACATTCAGGTTCATCAACCTCTAACTTCTGTTCAATCCACAAACTCAATTGTTAATTATTACTGTTTCTGCTTTCACAACATTTCTTGCATAGACCCTTTTCTTTCTACTCACACAGTTATCATCTTGCTCAGGCCTTTATCACCTTTTACCTAGACTATTGAATTGTCACCTAATTAGACTCCTATCCTGCTTTCAGTCTCCCCATTTATAAGGCATTATTGAATAGTGGATGGAACATGGTAATTGGAGTCAAGAAAAACTGGGTTCAAATTCTTTCCTCAAACATATCTCTGGGCCTCCATTTTTTCCTCTATAAAAGGAGGGGATTGAGCTGAATAACATATAAAGTTCCTTCCAGATTCAAATCTATATGATTTCATGATAGCTTTCTTATCTGTTCTTCACATAACTGCCAAAATTATTTTCCTAAAGAGGAGGTCTAAGCATATTATTTTTACACTCCATAAACTAAAGCATTTCCTATTACCTTTCCAAACTCTTTTGGCCTTTAATGGCCTTCAAAACCTGGCCCCAATCTACATTTCCAGTCTTATTACAATTATACTTCTTCATGATCTCTAGGTTTGGCAAAATTGATGTAACATTTCATCTTCATTTTTTATAAAAGGAATCTAACACATGTTTGGAACCCTATTGTTATTCTGGAGGCTTCTTTGTCATTCATTGTCCTTACATCTTGGGTAGCTTACTGGACTCAGTACTTACTTGATTTTGAATAATATTTTCAATTTTGGTTCCACTATTAAATGAAGGTAAAGAAGAGTGTATTCTTAATTTTTCTCCTTTGGACTTAAATATGAATATTAATATCTTATGATATTAAATATTTTATATTTTCTAAACGGGATTTATCATTGAGAGATACCATAGTCCTTAAACTGGCATCTCTCAATGATAAATCCAGGAAAACCTGGATTTGATCCTCTTTCTAATGCTTCCTATCTCTATGATCATGGAAAAAATAATTTGGCCATCTGTACAGTAATAATACCACCTACATTCCAAGAGCATTTGAAATAATCATTTATATTAAATGTTTTGCAATTCCTAAGATGTGATATAAGTATCAGTTAATTTGATCCTTTACTTTTCTAACCATTTTTCTAATACAATTAAATCAAGAAAAGTCTCCAAATTTATAGCCAGGCACATTTCAATAAGAAACATTACTTTGCATCTGAAGTGTCCATTTCTTAGAAACCAGATAAATTATGTGCCACCTAAGCAATGACTGTAAATGTTTACTTGCAATGCTCCTCATTCTAATGATCACTTATTTTTACCCTCTTAAGACTTTTTTTTCTCTGAAAAATGGATTTTATTTCCTGGGATAATAGATATGTAACAATTTAATTTCCTTCCCATCTTTTTTTTTCCTCTGGTGTGTTTTGTTTTTTGATCCAGACCTGTGAACCAAAATAAGAATGTGGAGGAATCTCTTTTCACAAATGCAAATCATCAATTCCTCCATCATATATAGTGTTAGGGTAGGATAATTAAGTTTGCATACTGAGAAGTTAATGATTTCTCAAGATAATGCTGTTAACATTTCCCAGAACCCACTCTTATGAAGCCTTGAAGCCAAGGCTAATCCTCTAGCCCATAACAACAAACTTTCTAGTTTTTTTAGACATAAAAGAAACATTTGTAATGACTTATAAAAATGGTAACATTCCATAATCACCTCAAAATCGTTTGCCTGTATGCAAAGAAAGACGACCCTTTGTCCTTGGCATAATTTTATTGCTTTGCAGCCTATAAGCCAAGGTTACAATGGTCCAATTAACATTGCCAAAGAGCAAACAAATTATTGACGAGATGAAAAATGTTCAAACATAACAGGAAATATTTAAGCATTATTCAGAAAAAATCTTAATTGTTTGATATTCAGGAATATAAGGAAGTCTTTACCAAGTCTCTTTAGCAATGAAGAAGAAAAAAATAAATTTTATATCAAATTAGCCACTAGAGGGAACCACATATATATAATAGGTATTGACATGGCTAAGCAAAGCTAATTAGAGTATTTTTATTAGCACTAGAGAATTCAAAGAAAATCAATTTTTTTTCATGCTAAATGAGATTCCCAGTTCAAACAGAATATAATAAAGATGAGTTAAGAACAAGTACATTATGGAAAGGGAAAATATAATTAGTTAATCTCTGAAAGAAATTAGTATTATCGTATTAGACTCTCTATAGATTATAAAATAACAGAAATGCATTGAGGGCTAACAGATTTTCAATTTTGAATGAAATCTAATTTTTCTTTCTGTGTAAAAAACAAACTGAAATGTTGCAAAACTGTTAGCCATGCAAACCAAAGACTTTTTTTAATATTGAAAAATAAAGTTTTTGGAGGGGATGCAAACTGTTTTTTTTCCTTCGGTTTGTGGAACTCACAATGCAGAAGTCTGTATATTTAAATCTAGAATAAATAAAAAATTATTGATATTTTCTCAGTGTTAGGAAAAGAACCTTCAATATGAAGGTTATCCCTTGTGTATGATTCAGTTAAAGACCTTGTTCCAATATCAAAAACAAGATATTGTCTCTCATTCACAAGACTGCAGTCCTGTCTGCTATATTTTTATCTTGTCATTTCTGAAGTTCTTGTACATTCTGTCATTATTTTTTGGAGCAACTGATGACTTTTGCTCTAAGTAAGACATCTTCCCAAAAGTCAACCATTCAACTGTATTTCAAACCAGGTTGCATCAAACCCACCTGACTTTGGTCCCCATTTAATTTAATCTACCACTTTTGACTATGACCTTTATTGATGTTCTAGATCTAAAGACTATCAATCATGTTATTTTCTCCATGGTTTTTGCTGTTAAGAAAGAGCTTACTCAGGTGGGAAAAATACTATTTTCTCAAAGCAAAAGAAAGTTGGATGTTTAAATAAACATTTGATTCTATAGACTATTTTTAGCAACTGGATCTATTAATTTGGCTCAACCTTATCAGTTCCAATATTGGAATTCACTGAGAAAGAAAGTGGATATTAAAATTTCTAAATATATTTCCTCCTTTTTCCTACTCAAACTATTTATTCATTTAAAAATTCAATATTGACAAATAACTGTGTTACCCTTACTTTCTCTTCCATCTTAATCCTAGGATGGGTATGGGAAAGTAATCAGAGAGTCCAGAGAAGAAGAGAGAATGGTTGGATGAGCAGTAATTGCATTGGTAAAAATAAATTAGTCTCTTTCAATCCTACTTAGAAAAAGATGTGGCAACTCATGAAACTAGTGACTAATAAACTCAGTTAAATGCCCCATGTCTTTATTCTAAATACAAAGACATATTTTCATTTATTTATATTTTAAAGAAATTTGAGAATAATATGGATAATTCTTAGCATAAAGGAAAAAATCATTGATGGAAATTTCTAATTGGGCTTTTTACATTTTCTCCTCTTTCTAATCCATGGAAATGCTAAAATAATGTCATAAAGGAAATCAAAGTTCTTACTCTGTCCTTAACTTTCTCAAGAACATCCAGAATCTTTCTCTAGGCTTGACATCTAAAGTCCTTCACACTTTGGCTGAACTTTGCCTTTCCAGGCTTTTTATACTTTCCTTCCACTTAACGTTTTGTTCAGTCATTTCTGACTTTTTGTGACCCCCTCCCTCATGCCCACCCCCACTTTTGTTTGTTTTCTTGACAAGGATGATGAATAGCTTACCATTTCCTTTTCCAGCTCATTTTACAGATGAGGAAACCAGCTTAAGTGACTCACCCCAACTCATACAGCTAGTTAGTATCTGAGACCAGATTTGAACTCAGAATGGAGTCTTCCCACTGTGCCACCCTCCCTTATGTACTTTATGGCTTGGCAAAATGGAACTGTTGATTGAATTCATCCTTCCATACACCATTGCTGTGTCTTTGCAAAAACTGAAACTCGATACTAAATTTCTAAGGCATCTCACCTATGCTTCTTAGAAGCCCAAGTTGAATTCATAATTCAGTATGTGGAATCCTTACTGAAATTATTGATTACATACTTATGTTCTTATTCAAATATTCTCTCCCTATCCTATCCATTGCACCATCTAGCTGACCATTTATGAGAATCTTAAAATGAGATAAAAGTTCCATCAGCTCCTTCCCCTTCTCAAAGTCTTAAAATCATCAGTTATCTTTAAATCTAAAATGTCACCACCTATCTGAGACCTTTCCTGATCTCTCCCCCTGAACCCCCATAACCTCCTACCCAGTTACCAAGCATAACCCTTGGAATGACCTTGCATTTACATCAAATATAATTTTTATTGACTTATCTGTATAAAGATCCCCCTTCCCACTCACCCCCAGTCCTACCAAAAGGAAAAAAAACAACTTAGAACATAAGCTCCTTGAGATTGGGGGCTGTTTGCATTTGTAAGTTCAGTGCCTCATAATGAGGCTTAATAAGTGGATAAAGAAGATCATTGATTTAGATATGAAATTTAAAGCTGAAAAGATCATTGATTTAGAGGCCTTTGAGTTCAAATGCTTCTTTTTATAGTTGAGGAAACATAGAGGTTAAGGGAAAGGCTTTATAAAAATAAATAGAGGGACTTCTATTTTATCCTAGAGGTAACAGACAGTTCTTTGAACTTATTAAGTGGGGAAAGGACATGTCTAGATCCAAGTTTTAGGAAAATCATCATGAAGCTGTGTATAGAAGATAGACTGAAGAGAAATAACAGGATAATAAATTTAGATCTAGATGGGACTTTCCAGGTCAATGAGTCCAGCCCTTAGAATTTTCTAGATGTAGAAATAGAAGTTCAGAGAATTTAAGGACTTATCCAGGACCATATAGCTAAATAGTGTTTGGGGCAGGATTCATAGCTGTATCTTCCTGACTCTAAACCCAGGGATCTACTCACTATGTCATGCTACTTCTACAAAGGCTTACTGATTGAAAGTAAAGTGCACTGAAATTCAGGTATTCACTAATAGTATTTCAAATACTAAATATTAAGCATTTGGGTTTTTTCATTCAGTGAATTTCTACATAAAAAAGGAATTATAGGTCAAGAGAAGAAGGAAAATTCTGTACTTTTTTGTGATTCTGTAGCTTGATTCCCTATTTTTCACAAATAATATGGTAGTTGCTAACATAGCTATGTTAGGTAACTGTCAAAGTAAAAGCATATTTTCCCATCATAAGGAGACCTGCCATTTCATCTACTAGATACAGCATATGCCAACCACACTTTCTATTCATGCTTTCACTTTTCTTCTCAATTGTGACTTAGATGATGAAAATTATCTGCCAAGATAGAATAAAAGTGAGTCAACAAGTCTTTATTAAGCATTTGCTATGTTCCTGACACCATGCTAAGCATTGGGTATATAAAAAAAAGTATAAGAAAGACTCTACTCTCAAGGGGGAGATGATATGGAAACAACTACATACAAATAAGGCACATATGTATAAATATACATATTGTGGATATATATTAGGCATACATATATAGGTATATATGTATACCTATAGGTACATAGGTATATATATATATATATATATATATATATATATATATATTAAAGTATATGTTTGCACAATACATATGTGTATGTATATGCACAGATGCATATTGAGATCATTAGACAGACAGACAAACAGATAGGATGGACTCAGGATAGTCATTAAAGACACAATGTTTTTTGCATGTGTAAAGAAGAGAAAGTTTCATTTAGGAAATCTCAATATAAGGAACTTCCCTTTGAGAAACCTACCATGTTTGGCAGCATCATAGTCTGACATGTTAATTCGAAGAAGGAAGTTATTGAAACTGTTGAGGTAAGCTGGGAGGGAATGATAACCTTCGGGGTCATACCACACCTATTGGAATTCCAAGACAAGATAAAATCAATATCATCCTAGAAATTAATAACTTCATGATTATCTTTAACTGTGAAATAATGTAAGTAAATTTGCAATACATTTTAAAATGCAACTTGGAAACTCATGAGACTTTGAGTCATGGCTCAGAGTAGAGAACTCAGCTACTTCCACTTGTTTCATCACATGAATTTTGAAAGCATACGCACTGGGATGACATTAACTTGGTTAATGATTGGTCATTGGCAATACTGAACCTAGATCTACAAGTTGTTTTCCAATAATTTTTTCCAATATTTTCCAATAATATCCCTCATATAACTGCATTAAAGAGAAAAAAAATCAAATAAAGCTGTCATTTCTGATGAACCAGTGTTTATTTTAATATAAAAGATAGCTCACATTTCTCTTTCTTTCCTCCATTGTCTATTATTACTATCTGAACTTTAACTATGTAGTGAATTATCATATAATCTGTATAAAAGACACCAGACTTTACAGAGCAGTTGTGCCCCAATTTTAGAAACTCAGCATTCTAAAAATATAGGCTAAGGTATAATTGTTCAAAGTAGTGGAGAGTTTTATGTAGGTCAAGTGACAAACATCTTAACTTACAAAACCGTACTCATGGGCAAATTTTTCAGAAACACAAGGTTTATGTAAATGGAAGGTCATTTAAATGCTATATGAAACAATTTCAAGTTGGACAAATTTTCATATTTGAATTATTTGTATAGTATGAGGCAAGAGTTAGAAATTACTTTAGCAAGTGTTCTGTTTTCAGGAATGGTTGTTATATCGAAGCGAAGGTCGTTAGTCAGATGTAATCCAAAACTCCAACCTCCATATCTAAGAGGAAAAAAACAAGTTTATAATTACTTTAATGGAGGAAAAAGTTATAGTATTCTTTTCTAGCTAGCATAAATGGAAATTTCTCTCCTTTTCTCTACAGTTAAAAAAACAACAAACAAATCTCAAAGACTTCCTTCCTTCCTTGCTTCCTTTCTTCTTTCCATATTCATGTTTCTTTCCCTCTTTTCCCTCCCTATCCTCTCCATCCTGGGAAAAAAAGAATAAGGAAAACAAAACCAAATATACATAGACAAGAATAATACATTTCCATATTTCCTTCTTCCTTTTTATGGATTATGTAATGAATGAACCTTCACCTCACAGAGATCTGGCCTCAAGAAAGTCTTTTGATTCTTGTCTTGGGGTTGATTGTCATCATTATTTTTTATCAATAAGCCTGAATCTTGGTTAGCTAATCAACAATCCCAAGGTTGTTATTACGATATAATCATCTCTTCCAGCTTTATACAAATAGTTACTGCCTGGGCTTGTCATATTGTAATTATTGTCCCATATAGCCTGGCTACTGATTTAATAGAAAGCATGAGCTTAATTAACATGCTATCTATATAGTTGATAAGTGTTGTTTTGGACCTAGGATCAACTGTTATTTTTTTCATTTTATATTATTTTTTTTACCTAAGAAGCATTTATTTTCTCAACCTCCAATCTTTCCACCTCTACAATTAAGCAACAAAATTCTTGTAATATGTGGTCAAGTAAAATAAATTCCCATTTTATTCTAAAAATTATGTCTCATTCTGCATCTCTGAATTCATCAGTTATCCATCGAGAATCATGGTAAGGATCAAGGATTAACAAATACTATTTCACATAAACTTAAGGCTGATGGTATAACTTCAATAATGCTTCTTTGGAACTCCAAAGCAATACCAATTCTCCAAGTAATTATGCTTGAACTTAACATCAGAGTTGAAGGAAAAGGGATGTAGTTAATCTCAGTAATCATCTAGACCAACTTCTTCACTTCACAGCTGGGTAAACTGAGGCTCAGAGGAGAAATGTGACTCAATTGACTTAACAAAGGTATTAAGTGGCTGTGCTATGATTAGGACTCAGATCCTCCTTTCCTTTATGCAATGCTGCTTTCATTATATGACTCTACCCTATATTATTCTCATTCTACTTCAGGTATTAAACATCATGCTTCCAAAAAACCATTTAATTTATATTTTGTCAAAATGAACTTTTTAAAAAATTGATCCTTACAACTTGTACTTCCACTATTTTTTCTTTTTTGAATAAATATTAATGATTTAAGTTAAAATGAAAAGAAAATGGAACCATGAAAAATACCACTGTTCTTTGGACATACTCCTTGACCAATAAACAAACACAAGACTGATACATGGGGAAGATAACATCTCCAAGAATAAAAGGATAAAATAAGTTTAAATAAGTTATTCAAGACATAATATCCTGTACTAAAAAAATTAACATCAAACTCTATGATAATATTGTAAAATGTTCTAAAAAGGTTTATTTTTACCTTCTTTGAGTGAAATCATTAGCTGTTGAAATGAGGTAATTTTCCATGTGATGTCCACTGAGGTTATAAAGGACTTGGGATGAATATGTTCTTAGGTGAGGAGGGGAGTAGTTAAAGTTAGGACATTCCTGAAAGAACACATTTAAAAAATGAAAGTTACTTCTGACCAGAGTTGAACAAATCAAACAGGCAAATGCCAAGAAGCTTCTCTCTCATAGTTTGTCTTCCATTGCAACTGTTCCAAAGAGATAAGAATGTCTCCTGACTCCAAAGAGCTTGGAAAGAATTCAACTCAACTGTGCCAAGAAATTAGGACAAATAGCTATTATTCATGTAGAATACACTTTATTTTCTGATTTGTCTTACAGCCAGCAGGAGAGACACAGGTTAACTAGTATGCGACGTCCCTTGAACTGTGCTGACAAGCTTGATATGGTTGCAGTGTAAATAACAAACAAACACTAGGCTGATGCTGAGCTCCCTTGGTAATACATGGGGAAGAAAGAAAAGGTTGCCAAAAAATAAAAGGACAACATTAGTTTAAATAAGCTACTCAAGACACATTATCAGGGATTAAAAAATAGCATTAATAGTTTTAGGTGCTAAACACAGATACAAGAGGCATTTTTTAAAACAACTCCTTCCCCATTTATGAATTCAATTTTCTGCATTTCTAGGTCCTTAAATACAAAAATTCTTCTGTTGAGTAATGGTTAAACTAATCATGGTGTAGTAATGGACTGGAATATTATTATGCTGGACAGAGTGATGAATACAAAGAATTCAAAGAAACATGGGAAGGCCTGTAAAATCTAAATGGATAAAGAAACAAGTAGTAGAGAAACTATAACAATTTCAACAATGTAAATGAAGACATTAAAAAAAACTAATAGACTTCAGATCAAACATAATGGCCACTGTTCCTTTCAGAGGTATGATATTGTTGGAACACAATCTCTTTCTTTAAAGAGGTGATGGACTACCATTGGGGATACCACTTGTAATCGTATTATTCTTCTTTGCTTAACTTTTTTCTTTTCTTTATTTTTTATTTTTTTTAGGTTTTTTTTGCAAGGCAAATGGGGTTAAGTGGCTTGCCCAAGGCCACACAGCTAGGTAATTATTAAGTGTTTGAGACTGGATTTGAACCCAGGTACTCCTGACTTCAGGGTCAGTGCTTTATCCACTGTGCCACCTAGCCTCCCCTTTCTTTTCTTTAAATATGAGAAGGTATTATGGTGGGGGCAGAGAGTTTTATGGGTAAGTTATTTTTAGAGTTTAAAAAAATTAAAAATTCAAATAAAATATTCCATCAATAAAATGAGACTCCTGCTATTTTTCCTCTTCTGGTTTCAGTGGCAATAGAGGACTGAAAGACAATTAAGAACTCTGGAAATCAAAGCTATCCACAGTCATATGAAAGATTGCTCTAAATAATTACTTATTAGAGAAATGCAAATTAAAGCATCTCTGAGGTACCACCTCACACCTCTCAGACTGGCCAATATGACCAGAAAGGACAATGATCAAAGTTGGAAGGGATGTGGTCAATCTGGGACACTAATACATTGTTGGTGGAGTTGTGAACTCATCCACCCTTTCTGGAGAGCAATTTAGAATGACACCCAAAGGACAACAAAAATGTGCATACCCTTTGATTCAGCAATACCACTACTGGGTCTATACCTTGAAGAGATTATGAAAAAGGGTAAAAAACATCACTTATAAATATGCATAGCAACCCTGTTTGTGGTTGCAAAGAATTGGAAATTAAGTGAATGTCCTTCAATTGGGAAATGACTTAACAAACTGTGGTATATGTGTGTCATGGAACATAGAAACCAGGAGGGACGGGAATTCAGGGAAGCATGGAAGGATTTGCATGAACTGATGCTGAGCGAGATGAGCAGAACCAGAAAAACACTGTACATCCTAACAGCAACATGGGGGTTATGATCAACCCTGATGGACTTGCTCATCCTATCAGTTCAATAATCAGGGACACTTTGGGGCCATCTGTGATAGAGAATACCATCTGTTTCCAGAGGAAGAATTGTGGATTTTGAACAAAGACCAAAGACCTTCAATTGAGGGGGTGGGGGGGAAACTGTTATCTTATATGTAATTTTGCTATCTCTTATACTTTATTTCTCTTAAGGATATGATTTCTCTCTCATCACATTCAACTTAGATCAATGTGTATACCATGGAAACAATGTAAAGACTAACAGACTGTCTTCTGTGGAGAGTGGGGGGAGGGAAGCAAGATTAGGGGAAAAATTGTAAAACTCAATATAAAAATTGTAAAACTCAAAATAAATGAAATGTTTCTTAAAAAAGATAAGCCTACTTAAAAAAAAAAGATAATTAAGAACTCTGTAATACATCCCCATTTGTGTACCATGGCTGCTTTGAGAGTAATGCTCCTTTTCTGAACCTTGGCTCAGAGTTGCATGTCTAATGTTATAGATCTACATACTGTCCATTTCCTAATGCTTGAGTACTACAGAAGAACCAATAGACAGGATAGATTTAGTAGAAAAGAGAGAAACCATCCCTGTTTTGCATCTCCTGAATTTGGCCAAACAATGTGATATCAAACTAGCAAACACATTTTGAATCCCATTAACTTCAGATATGTCAAAAGTAAACATCCCCAAACAATACCTCTGATGGATACAGCATAAAATTTTAAATGTGAAAATTTCAGTATGCTTAGCAAATAGTTTGTGCATTAAAAAGTAGAAAGAAGATTACTATAGGCTATTTTTCAACTATTTTCATATGTTAAAATCTCAATCCATTAGAGCAAATATAACTAGAGTTACTATGTAATTGCAGCAGAATTATTACTTTAGTTAGAATAGACTGTACCTAGATCTTTCCTTCTGATATAAAGCTTCCAACTAATGTGAATATACTTTGCAAAAAACAACTAAATATATTTTTTATTGTTCATTAGATTACTTGTACACAAATATGAATGAATGTGTTGAAGCTTAGACTTATATAGAGGTTCTTATTACTTAAATTAATTGTAGAACATTTTTCACATATATTAGCACTTTCTCCTTAGAATCTTAGTACAAGAAAATGTGTAGTATAGTGACAAGGACATCAGACTGGGGGGTGTCATTGAGGAGGATCATAAGAAATGGTTCTAGTCCTATCTCCACTATTTATTCACTGTCTAATATCAGTTTCTTTGTCTGTAAAAATGAGAGAATTGTATTAGCAGATCTCTAAGGTCCCTTCTGGTCCTAACATTCTTGCATAATAAGATTAATTTTACTTTTACGTAGAGTCTTTGCCTGTAAGGTTACCTGTCCATTGTGGTCTTTAAGCAATTAAATGGATACATATAATTGTACAGATTTGAGTATGTAGCAGGAGACCTAAAATGTATTCAGATGAAAGTTTTTAAAGATAGATAAATATATCATCAGTGTTAAACAAGGAGGAATTTTAAAATGATTAAAACACTCTATGATTAGATTTTGATTCTTTAATGGATCTGTCAGAATACAGACCACAAATATTCTTTGTCTAATAATCAAGAAATCATTGCTGAATCCTGCCCATTGTCATCTGTACCATTCTCCATAGAGCGATGGCACTAATACATTGTATTTATGGAAAGCATTTTTTTTTCTTTGCAATACAAGAGATAACTATCTTGGTTGCAGATGTGATTATATTCCATTTGGAAGAAAATATATTTAGATCTCTCCCCACAAGGGAAGGTAAGTTGACAATATAGTGAATCTCAGAAAATAACATGTCTCTTCTCCCTAACCATCTTTAATTTCCCCAGTGAATTTGGGACTCTTAAAAGGTGCTGAATTGATATGCCTGGAAACCAAAGTGCTTATCTATGGAACAGGGACAGGAGAAGTGATGGCAGAGTAATGTTTTCTGCCTCTTTCAGTAAATGTGCTTTTATTACAGTCTGGAGGTGTTACCAAGAGACATATAGGGCTCTGTTTTAGCCCTAGCTATCTTTTCAGCTGAGCAATACAGGAGCCAAGTTGCTGTATTTTCAAGTGTGACAGTTATGCTGACATGTTGTTGTGTCATCCAGAGTTTTCTAGATGGAGCTGAACTGAGACCAAAAATTCATTTTTTGTTAGTTGTGAACAAAGACCATTGTGATATTCCTTCACTTTAAACATATGACCCAAGACAAATTTAAACCAGTGACCTATAGGTAAAGACTGAAGATCAACATCAATCTCTTGATATACCAAGAACCAATCCTATTGACAATAAGTTCCTGGATTAAAGTAGCAGGAGTAGCAGCAGCAACAACAAAAAAACACAATCTTTTAACCTATATATATCTTGCATGCTTCAAATGTTCCATGTCACTGAAACCTTATTCATTAATACCTGGATATTTTCTGAGCAGGAGCAAACACCAAAGTTAGTGATAGGCTCTCCACTGGTATTCCAATGACCCAATGCATCTTTCTTTAAACATCTCCTATAAGTAAGAATAAATGAAAGGTAAGTTGTAATTTTTCCTTCTGATAAGGTAGATGTCTTTTTTCTAAAATTAACATGATATATTTCTAAACATCCCATAATTCAGAGTATCTACAAAGGGAGCTTTTAAATGTTTAAGAAACACTTAACCAAATTACTCCAAACTTTGTAGCATCTTGGAAGTCTATTTGGATAGCACAGGAACAAAAGGAACTAGAGGAGATTTTGGAAACTGAGGAATAGTGTTGATGAGAGACTTCTGCAAAGTTAATTTTTTAATCATTTTTTTCTGCAGATTAGGAAATTGAAACATGAAGTTAAAAAAAGGAAAATACAAAAGAAAAAAGATCTTACGTATCACTGGTATTCAGACATATCGTATCTATTCCAGGGAAAGTCAGCATTGCAGAGACTAATGATTCTGTGCTTGGATGAGAGTTCCTAAAATATGAAAAAATACATTATGATTCTTCCATTATTCCCTGACTGTACACACACACACACACACACACACACACACACACACACTTTGAAGAGGCTGTGCATGTTATACATAATTCTTTTGGACTTAAGAAACAATCTGTTCCATAAACTTTGTATCATAAATATGAATATGTGCTGACATATATTACTGTATAGTCTACATTTCTATTATCTCCAGATATTCAGAATATTCTGATTTCAATTAATCAGTAAGCTGATTAATCTGTACAAAACAATCTATTTAGATAAAATCCTATTGTAATTATTTTATAAGTAATCCTATAGGGTTTTAATCAAATACTATAAACATATAATTTT
The DNA here is from genome assembly GCF_037893015.1 of Macrotis lagotis. Lineage (NCBI taxonomy): Eukaryota > Metazoa > Chordata > Mammalia > Peramelemorphia > Peramelidae > Macrotis > Macrotis lagotis. The sequence goes on along the minus strand of NC_133663.1, from coordinate 73,040,644 downwards.
AATGATAAATCCTATTATTAATATTTTAAAGAACCATCACCATAGTGTCTATAGATTTCAAATTAAAATCATAACTAGGGTCACTTAAATCAATCAATAGTCAGTAGTAGAGCCAGACCTAAAACTGGGTTTCTTGATTCCTCATCCAAAGCTATTGTTCAAATTGCCATCTTTCTTTAAAATGATTTATTTTGGCAGATCTTGGTGTTTGTACTTCAAAGAGCAAAAATCCATGTAACCCTACCTTCATTAACTCCTGCAGTTAAAGTGTTTCTATCATTACAACTGTCTACCTTGCTGATCTTAGAATTAAATTTTGATCATTGCTTTAAAAAGATTAGATTTTGTTGCTTCTCAGTATTGTTTCACATTGTTTCTCTTGCATGTAATTCAACACATCAAGCCTCTTGAAACAAATTAAGCCTTTGCCTCTATTCTATATGTACCTAATTATTGACATGTTTTCTCCCCCATTGAAATGTAAGCTCCTTGAAGGGAACAGCTAGCCTTTCCTTTCTTTGTAATTTCTAGCGTAATCTCTAGTTATGCCTTGTGGCTCTTGCATTGCACTTCATAAAGACTTACTAAGAGGCTGTTGATTGACTGAAATTGGAAAGAGTCGTTTAACTTTGGAAAAGACACTTACTCAAAAAAAGATGTCTGGTCATAGGTCCCATAAAGAGCTGGAGAAAGCTGTATCTCAGGATAGACTGTGCCGACATTTCTCAGTGTACCAAGACCCATGGCAGTTGTTACAAAGACAACTGGGAGGATAATCTGAGCGATGAGACCTTTCCAGTTTCGGCGAGTGTGGTGGAACCTCTTAATGAGAATAGCCATGATCTTCTTCAGCAAAAGCCCTACTCCATCTAGCCTCTCTGCTCTGGTCAAGACTTTGTCTATTTGAGAGAAACAGATAGATCAGGAAATACAATTCCAAGAGCATGTATAAATGCTATAGAAGATGCAGACAAACTCTGAGCAGTCAAGCATGTATGAAATATTTTTATATTCATATTAGCCTTTTTAGCATTAATGTGAAAACTGAACTGGCAGACCCTAGCATTACCCTGATCAATCTTGTTTTACAATAAAATTGTTAATGCATTATAACAAAAATCTACAATGATGCCATTTAACTGAATGCCCTCTCATTATGCTTTTGACCTCACTCTGTATTTATGACATTCCTCTTATTAACTCCCCCCCGTAATGTTGTTTCTCTTAATGTCATGTTTCCCTAAAACCAATTAATAACATTAGGCAGGTTATTCCTGGTAGTCCCTGAAGACTGAGATAATTTTATGTGGACTCAACATGCAGTAGGCCAAATGGGAATATAGTTCATAAATACTAAAAGGAAGCTAGAGCATTAGTCCAATTAGGGAGCAGAGCTCGTAAGAGGTAAGAGGAAATTATCACAGGAATTCATTCTAGGATCATTCTAAAATTCTTGAAGTGCAGAACCATCTTCTCTGTTGCGAGTTAACCAACTATTAGGTCTGAATGGTGAAGTGTGGTCAGTCACATTAAACACTAAGTAGGAAAAAATAAAATCTCTCTTTTCCCAGTGTACTATGCTAAGGAACCATCCTTTCCCCTAGAGCTGTGAAACATGTCCACAGTGTTCAAAACTTAACTCTCTCTACTATAAGAAGCAGAAAAAGAATAACTCCTTAGTTCAAAAATTCTTCCCTGTGACTCTGAATCAGCTATATAGATGCTGAGAAAATTTTCATGACTGCTAACAGTCATGTCATAAAATGAATTTCTGAGTAGAGTCTTTTCTAACTAATAATTTCTATAGTCTCCCCCCCCAAAAAAATAGGTTTAAATACAGCATTCTCTGAAAAATTTGCAGCAAGGCACTTAACATGTGATAAGATGACAATGCTGTGGATATTTTTAATTTTATATCATGAATTATGCCACACAGGAATCATGATCTTCATTTAGCTGATAAGGGAAATACAAAGCTGTGTAATTTAAAATGGGTTCCAATTAAACAGAGTGAACAAGTTTAAAATGCAAACTCCTATCTCCTCAAAAGGGAATAGTATAAGGAGCTGAATATTTTCAGTTAATTAGTATGCTTTTCTGTTCCTTGAGAAATTACATGTGGATGACTTACAGGTGTATCAAATAGGGTAAATGTGCTTTCTAAAAGATAATGTCAATGAAGGGAACATTTTGACTGAAGAATAGTTCTGAACTGTGAAACAAATGCAGAGGCAAATAACATAACATTGACTTTCTGAAGCAGACAGTCATTTGCTAATCAAAGTATTAAATTCCATTGACTCTATAGTTATTATCCCAGAAAAGATTATAAATGAGTAATATGGAAAGGCCCAAATGAGACTGAAGTTGCAGAAATGTATAAAAATCAGGGGATTATCTTTTAAAAGTTTCCCAGTAAGACAAATAGTTAATTAAAAGTTTTGCTTCCAGGAATGTTTCCTAATCTCAGCAAATTTTAAATCATTTTTTTTCAATCCTACATTATTCCACTGTATTCATTATATATTTTTTCAATTTATATTTGCTTCCAAAATAGCCCCAATGCTGAAATTCTTGATGAAAATCTACAGACTAGCTCCTAAATATGTCTCTGGTAAAGAATCTAGGACCATAGAAATTATAGACTCTTACAGAATTGGAATGGACATAAAAAATTTGAATATAATAAATCTAGCTTTCTATAATCCCCACCAAAGTTACTCCATCTGAAAATGTATTATCCCTATTCTTCAGTATGAGAACTCTCCTTTAGAACTATAATTCATATTTCTAAAGAGCTTAAAATTTTTCTTCTTTATATATATTTTTTTCTCACTGAATAGTTTTATTTTTTCCCATTTACAAGTAAAGATGGTTTTTGACATTCATTTTTATAATATTTTGAGTTCCAAATTTTTCTCCCTCTCTCCATTCTCCCCTGTCAGGACAACAAGCAATCTCATATAGGTTATAACATATGTAATCATGTTAAACATATTTCTACATTAGGTATGTTGTGAAAGAAGAATCAGAACAAAAGGGGAAAAAACTACTAGAAAGAAAAAAAGTGAAATTACTATGCAATGATTTGCACTTTATAGACTCCATACCTCTTTCTCTGGATGTGGATAGCATTTTCCATTATGAATCTTTGAATTATCTTTGATATTGTTTTGCTGAGAAGAGCTAAGTCTAACATTGTTGATTTTCACACAATGTTGCTGATACTGTGGACAATATTTTCCTGGTTTGTTCACTTCAATTAGCATTAATTCTTGTAAATCTTTGCAGGTTTTTCTGAATTCTACCTGCTCATCATTTTATATAGAACAATAGTCCTTCATTGAATTTGTATATCACGATTTGTTCAACCATTCCCCCATTGATGAACATCCCCTCAATTTCCAATTCTTTACTACTACAAAAAGAGCTGATATAAATATTTTTGTACATGTGGGTCCTTTCCCCTTTTTGATCTCTTGGGGATACAAACCTAGTAGTGGTATTACTGATTCAAAGGGTATGCACAGTTTGATTGCCCTTTAGGCAGAGTTCCAAATTGAAGAACTTAAAGGTTTATATAGCACTTTCCTCTCAGTATTGCTGTCAGACTTGTATAAGAATTTTTAAAAAATTTTTTTCTTATTTATTTAAGGCAACAGGGTTAAGTGACTTACCTAAGACCACATGACTAGGTAATTATTATTAAGTGTCTGAGGCCAGATTTGAACTCAGGTCCTACTGACTCCAGGGCCAGTATGCTAGCTACTGTGCCACCTAGCTACCCGATTTGTACAAGTCTTATAAACCCCCATATTACAGCTGAGAGAACTGAGACTCAGAGATCCTCATGGGTGATTTACCCATGGTCACACAGCTATTGTCAGTGCTAGAATATTAATCTAATCCCTAGGCTTAAACACTCTATACATACAACTTTCTATACATAAGGCTTCTTTCTATACCAGAAACTCTTAACTTGGGGTCTGTGAATTTGTTTTAAATGTTTTGATAACTACTTCAATGGCTGCAATAGTTAACATTTATATAATGCTTTTTAAATATTACCTCATTTTACCCTTAAACAACTTTTGAAAGAGAAAAGGCTTTTATTATTCCCATTTTACAGATGAGGAAACTGAGGCAGACAGTTTAAATCCAGAGTCACATAGCTTGGACTGAAGCATGATTTGAACTCAGGTCTTCCTGACTTTAGTCAGGAAACTGCTTTGGTGACTTCAATATATTGGTTTCCTTTGGATATTATATATTTTTTTTTATTTTAGCACTTAAAAATATTCTAAGATGAAACTATAGGCTTCAAAAGATTGCCAAAGTCTGGTGCCTATGACCCCCAAAAGACTGGGGATCTTTGCTGTATAGAATTAAGGAAAGTGTCTCACATTGTCTTTTCATAGATCTTTTGAAAAATTTATTTGTAAAAGGGTTAAACAATGACAGGAGGGAGGGAAGGAAGGAAGGAAGGAAGGAAGGAAGGAAGGAAGGAAGGAAGGAAGGAAGGAAGGAAGGAAGGAAGGAAGGAAGGAAGGAAGGAAGGAAGGAAGGAAGGAAGGAAGGGAGGGAGGGAGGGAGGAAGGAAGGGAGGGAGGGAGGGAGGGAGGGAGGAAAGAAAGAAAGAAAGAGAAAGAAAAAGAAAGAAAGAAAGAAAGAAAGAAAGAAAGAAAAAGAAAGAAAGAAAGAAGGAAGGAAGGGAAAGGAAGGAAGGATTTTAAAATAATTTTATTTAGGAATAGCAAAGCATAAAGTTAATGTCTTCAAGTGAAAGGAAGAAAGAAAGGAAGGAAGGAAGAAAGGAAGGAAGGAAGAAATGAAGGAAGGAAGGAAGGAAGGAAGAAAGGAAGGAAGAAAGGAAGAAGAAAGAAGGAAGGAAGGAAGGAAGGGGAAGGAATGATTTTAAAATAATTTTATTTAGGAATAGCAAAGCATAAAGGTAATGTCTTCAAGTCTCTTTTAGTAACATATTACATATTTGTTTCCAGATTTTCCCACTCATTTCATTTACTGAACTCAAGAGCAAAATCAAATGAAATGTGTACCATCTCTTTCAGTGGTGATGCTGCTGCTGCTCATAGAGAGATCATCAGGGGTCATCATGCCATTGACTTTAGAAACTCCAGTTTTCTTTGCTGTGAATTGCTCTGTACTCATCTCTCCATCCTTCTGTGTGTCTTTAGTCAGTTTCAAAAACACCTACAAAACAATTCCAATTACTTCATAAATAGGAAAGCAAACATTTCTTTTCCCAGGAGGTATGATTTTGACTTTGCATGAGTCCTACATGTGTTGAAACAGATGTTTTCCATTTTCTTTAAAGCAACATTTTTATTTCGGAAATGAAAAAATATCCTTTCTGGTCATATCAATATGTTTATTCTCTCAGGTGACTTTTACTTGGGGGGAAGAACCTGAAAACCTATTTCTTAGAATTGGATAATTTTGTGAAATATAACTTTACATCATTCTTTTTGTTTTCTTTCTCCTTAAAAAATATTAAGTATTTTTCTTGATGTTTTCTGAAGTTTATCCTAGCTTTCTCTGATAAATGGATACTGTAAACTCTTACCTCTTCTACAGTAGTGTCAGAAATCCCATAGCAGCCAATGTTAAGATCACTCATGCCACTGTCCAGAGCTCTTAGAAGAGAAAGATAAGCTCCTGAAACTTTGGTGTTGAATGGGGGTAGCACATAAACAAGTTCTCCACCAATATCCTCCTTGAGATAAGCTTCGGGAAGGTGTGATTGGATCATAGAGGTTACTGCCAATGTGTTACATATTTTACTTGAGTGTAAATTTGGACTCTGGAAAAGACAGAACAATTGCAGTAGTCATATACACACATATAAATATATATTATATATAATAGCATGCTTATATATTCATACATACATATATACATACATACATACAGATTCAACATTGCATTAAAAGGACCCTAAATCAACAAGAATTAGATTTCAGCATATTACTCTCTTTCTTTGGAATATAATTTTCAAGTAATCTAAAAAAAAGTTGCACAATTTTAAATTGGCCTAATAATAATAATAATAACAATAATAATGATATAATATATGACATTTATTCATGCTAGGTTCTCTGCTAAACATTTTACAATTATTATCTTGTTTGATCCTCACAGCAACCTTAAGAGGTAAGAGATTTTACTAGGTGGTGCAGTGGATAGAGCACCAGTCCAGGAGCCGGGAGGACCCGAGTTCAAATCCAACTTCAGACTCTTGATAATTAACTAGCTGTGTGACCTTGGGCAAATCACTTAACCCCACTGCCTCGCAAAAATAAAAAAAGGAATGAGATTTTGTTACCTTTAGTTTACAGTAATCTTGACCCAGTTAGAGGTTTAGTATCTTGCCCAGAGTCATATAACCAGTAAGGTTCTGAGGTGGGATTTGAACTCAAGTCTTCTTGACACAAGGCCCAACATTATCAATTGCACTACTTCGATGTCCCACATCAAAATTAGTAGATTTAAAAGAATCAGGAAGAAACATACCTGACCTAAGCCCATGGAAACCCACACCCTTAGGAAGTCTGATGCTATTTTGGCAAACTAATGGTCTACCTTTAGAAAACATGACTGAATTTTAACTTATATGAAGACATTATTGGAATGGCATTGTAATTACATTTTTCTGCTCTGTAATACTTTCCACATCTTCATTTATGTGGATAGTATATTAAAATTTCTCAAATGATTTTATATTTTTTCCTTTGGAATCAAACTGCAAGTCTACTAGTGTTGTCCTTCGAGATTATTAAAGTGTGAGAACCTCAACTAAACCACTCAATCACTCCCTTAGGGATCTGACTCATTGGTTCTTTTAGCATATTATGAGTTTTATCAATGTAGAATAATCAGTTTCATATTTTGAAATAAATTTGATTCAAGCAATAACCAAAAAAACTTCATTTATATTTCCCAGGTGAATTAGTGAAATTCCTTTTCAAGCCCAAACAAATAACAGACCTTTTTCTTAGTGAGAATGAGATGGTAGCCATCACCAAAGGCTTCCTTGAGGAAAAAGGGTGACCCACAACACCTGAGACCGCCATGCTCCAAGAAAGCGATTCGGTCGCTGAGGACTTCAGCTTCATCCAAATGATGTGTAGACAGAATGATTGTCCTTGCTAGAAAGCATACAAAGACAATTTTTATGGGAAATGAAGAGTTAGGCATATTGTAAGAAAGTCTAAGAATGTGACAAACCAGGCTTTTTTTTTTCCCTAAAATAAAACCAAATTGATTACAAGTCCCTAAGAGGATCTAAAGTGATCACTAAAAATTCTATTGAATTAATATAAAATTAATAGAAATGATGTGTTGATTATGATTTGTATCTTGTAGACTTCTCTCTTATTCTACTTCATGGAATGCAGGCAATATAGGCTTTGTAATATATCTACCAATATATTTTTCTTAACTTTGTTTCTCCAGTTCCACTTTCCATTATCACCATTTCCACAATATGAAAATATTTTTAAGACTTGTGAATATTCTTCCCTGATTAATTCCACTCCACTTTGATTGCTTCACATCCTGTTAGCACTTATTTAGTCTGTTTTCAGTATATTTTCATTTGTGTATATTTTATATCTCTAATTGGATTCCAAGTTCATCTAGGGCAAAGTGTCTGTGGTTTCATTTACATTCCTCCAAAAACTCTAGTTGAGCATTCAGTTAATAGTGGTCATTTTATAAACGTTGTTATTTTTTTCAGTAAGCTCAGTTTTTCTGTCCTAAACTACTGAGTTTACTTGTTGCCAGGAAAAGGAAAATGTCAGGTAAGAACCTTCATTTAAATGTTTCATTTCTTCCATTAGAGGTTTTGCTCTGAAATAATAACAGTTTCATACCAGTTTTATTCTTTGTGATGACTTCCCATATGCTTCGACGAGAACATGGGTCAACTCCAGTGGAAGGTTCATCTAAAATTACAACCCTTGATCCACCAATAAGGGCAATGGAAATGGAAAGTTTTCTTTTCATTCCTCCTGATAATGTTCCAACTCTCTTGTGCCGATGATTATATAGACCAGTATCCTTTAAAGTCCTTTAAAAATGTAATATTTGAAAATAAGATTTTGGGAATTCTTGGAATATATGGAAGGTGGTCTATCTACATATACTCATATATCTATGCATGTAAGTATCATATGCATACATGTATTAGGGAATGAAACTATATAGCAAGAAATTATGAACAGTTCAGAGAAACATGAAGAAATTTATGTGAAATAATGCAGAGAAAAAATAAACACTCAGAAAAACAATATACAAAATAACTAAAGCAATGCAAATAGAAAGCACTAAGAACCTAAAATAATTGAAAAAAAACAAAATAATGACGCTGGAAAAGAATAATGAATGATAACTCCCATATTTTAAACAGAGAAGTGGAGACACCAGTAGGACAGAATGTTGTTCCAATTTTCAGATAATGGCATCATTTTTGTTATTGTTGTTCAACCATTTTTTTTGTTATAAGATGGGGTTTGATTCTGAGAGGAAGGAAAGGAAATCTTTTCCAAAATGACAGTAATAAAACATTTTAAATAAGAAAATATACATAATCTATTTTAAAGAATTTATTGAGCTCCTATTTTGACTCAGATTTATAGTGTTTGAATTTACAAATCATTTTTCTCATAATAATCACATGATGTTCATGTTGTTAAACAGTATTACTCCCATATAATAGGTGAGAAACTGGATCTCTGAGAGTTTGTTACTTGCTCAAGATCATGCAGCTAATAAATGAGAAACCCAGCTTAAAACTAGGTGTCCTGAAAAAAATATTTTTTCAAATTCCAAATATTGTGAGACTATGAGTGAAGAGAGGAAATGTGACTCACAGTCCCTGTCCTGAAGGATCTTACAAAATCTAATTATAGCCATCTATCGATGATATATAATAGCCTACATAAAACAATAGTACTTCATATTGATGGTACACACTGAAATATTAAATCATACATTATAGACTACAAATATGGCATAATTTAGAAAAGAAGGGAAAAGGGAAAATTAGTTGAAAGCTAGGTCAGTTGAGGAAAATTTTGTAGAAAAGTTGACTTGATCTGGGTTTTAAAGGATACAAAAGACTTTGATAAGTAGAATGGAAAGGAGAGGGCATTCCCAATGAGAAAGTCAACATGAGCCAAAGCAAAGATGAAAACTGATATGCTGTACTCATGGTGTAATGAGAAGACTAGAATAACTTAAGTGAAGGCTAAATTTGGGGAAGTTGTGGAAAATAAGGGAATAGGAAAAACCAAGATTTTGGAGAGCTAGGAAGATGAGTTTTAACTTGGTACTCTGTGGAACTAAGAGGTCTTAAAAGGTTTTTGAACAAAGGAGTTACAGAAAGTAATATTAACAGAAGATTGGACTATATAAGAATTAGCTGTTTGGTATTGTAGATAAAATGATGGACAGAGAGGTGGGAAGACATGAGTTTGATTCTGTCTTAGGCACTTAGTAATAGTCACTTAACCATTGCCTATTTCCTTATCTATAAAGTGAGTATAACAATAGCACCAACTTCAAAGAATTGTGTGGATTGAATGAGCTAACATTTGTATAGAAAACATTCTGAAAACTTTAAAAAACTCTATGAATATTATCTACACAGCACATCACAAAAGGAAAAATATTAGGTTAGAAGAGAATATGGGAGGCTTATTCAAGCAATTTTATCTCAATGATCCTGATTTGTGATGAAAACAAGAATGGAAAAGATGGAATCAAAATTTTCTTCATATAAAAATTAGTAGAATTTAGTTATTGATGATCAAGGGAATAAAGGGAAGGGATGAATCAAAGATGACACTAAGCTGGGGAAATGGTGCTATATTAAAAACAGGAAAGGTGGGAGGAAGCTGGTTTTAGATGTTTTGAATTTGAAATGAAGGCAAGACAATTTTGAATCTAAATTCAAAATACCTACTTCACAGGGTATATAAGGATCAAATGAGATAATATTTGTAAAGTGTTTTAACATAGTGCTTCATACATAGTAAATTATATACAAATGCTAGTTATTATTATAATCATCATCTTCTTCACTAGAAAAGCAGTTTAGTTTTAATGTAACAAAAACCAAGAAAGGAGAGTGATCCAATATAATCCCTCCCTGATGAGGAACTCTAAATAGAGAAAAGGATTTGCAAGAAGACAGCAGCATAGGAAGGATTAAAAATTTAATGAGGAAAAAAATTTACTATTAAACATTTTGTTAACACAAGAGATATGGTTTGCTATATTACCTTGACATATTCCATACCTTTTTACTTCCTCATGTAATTGTTTTTTGTTCCAGTGAGGAACTTTGATGGAGCCATAGAGAAGAAGGTGCTCTTTGGTTGTGAGATAACTGAATAAGACATCATGCTGCATGCAGACACCCATGTTCTTGCGGATGAAATCCAGATCAGTTCTAGTGTCCTTTCCATAAATAAATATCGTGCCTGTTGTGGCACTAAATAACCCAGTCAACATGGAGCTGGAAATAAATGAGAAGAGTAAGTAGGCATGAACCACATCATCAAACTGTACTTATCTTGCTAAACTTGCCACATCTATTTGAAAATTGTATTTGAGCAGAGCACCTTCAAAAGAGTAAATTGGAAAGACCTAGGATGAGGAAAGACTAAAATGGTTGTGTAGTTTCATCTTCTCAGAAGTTTCCTTCAAGAGCAGAGTTAGGTAGACTACACATGTCAGTAGTCCCTGCTTGCCAAGGAAGCTAATGATGGTGGATCTCAAGAGTTCAAAGAGTACTGAACTGCAGCTTTGGTATCTGCACAAAATTCTGCATTGATATGATGATTCCCTTGGGAGTAGAGGTCTCGTAGATGGTCTAAAAAGGAACAAATGAGCCCAGGTTGTTTAGGTTTCCACATCAAACAGAGAAGCATTGAAGCCATGTAGTCACTCCCAACCTGAGAGATAGGGAGTTGTTGTTCAGTTGGTTCAGTTGTATTCAACTCAACACTATTTGAGATTTTATTGGCAAAGGAACTAGAGTGGTTTGCCATTTACTTCTCCAGCTCATTTTACAAATGAGGAAAGTGAGGCAAATAGGGTTAAGTGACTTGCCTAGGGTCACACATCTAGTAAGTATCTGAAGTCAGATTTGAACTCACTAGGATGGGTATTTCTGACTTCAGTCCCAGCACTCTACCCACTGTGCTACCTAGCTAGAGAGAGAGAGAGAGACAGAGACAGAGACAGAGACACAGACACAGACACAGACACAGAGAGAGAGAGACAGAGAGACCCATGCTTTTAAGAAATAGGGAGACCTAATCTTAAAAAAATATGAGTCAGATAATAATCCATCCATGTCTGCAAATCCCATGCAATTCTTGTCTCTGTATTCCCACTATCAAATTAACAGTAAGTGGAGTATGTGATCCTCCCTCACATGAGAAACTGTTGGGTAAGACTGGAGGAGAGAAGGGATAACCTGTGCTCCCTTACCACCCGTCCTACTGGGATTGTGCTTTTCAATTGACAATTGGATATACTGTATAGTATTGCAATTATTCATAACAATGAAAGTTCAAGAATCAAGGTGAACATAAACAGATTTTCCCTTATTGCTTCAGGCTATGGTAGATGAGTTTGTGGCAGTTTCTAAGAGATTAATTCCTCATGAAGGCAGGTGATATATGGTCCATGAAGTGGCTCATCTTTCTTCTATATATAGAGTAGGGAATAACTAGTGTCTTGCTATATTTGAAGGTGAAGATGTATTCAGGTGAACAAGGATACTATAGGTTCCCTTGATAAGAACATGCCCTTCAAAAAACTTACATAGTGGTGGTTTTCCCAGCTCCATTAGGCCCCAATAATGAAGTGATATGCCCTTCATAAAAATTCAGATTGAGATTATCCACTGCAACTTTGGAGCCGTACATTTTAGTGAGGCCATGGAGAGCAACACCAACTGTAAGATCTTTAGGTTCGGGTTCCAGGTTAGAGGGAAAGATGCAATCAGGACCTGGATAAGCCAGAGAAAAATCAGTATTCAAAATTGATTCACCTGTTTTAATATCATGGTAATACAACTATGGGTTTTTAATTATATTTGAAAAAAATTGTCAGCAGACAACTAACTTTGAATCATCTTTGATCTTTTCATCTGGTTTAAAAGTGAATAAGAAAAGAATCCAGCATTCTAGAAGCTTTGTGTCCTTATCTGTTTGGAATAAGGTATTCCCAAACACTTGTGCAAATTGATTTCTCATCTATGAGAAATTTATTTTTCAACTATGAAAAGGGCTATTTTTTGCTAGAGAAGACAAAGGTGGATTTTTTTCCTTAAAGTAACAAAAAAGAAATGATAATCTCAATGTGTGAAACAAATGAATGCAATGATTACCATGAAGTACTGGATGATTTAATGTGTGGCCCATGGAATTCATCTTATTACTCTACAGTCAAGTGTTGTACATGCATTGGAAGATAATCTTTCTATCATAATTATTAATAAAAAGACTTGTTTATTATCATTAATAATATTTAACCATTAATGCTATAAATAAATAAATAATAAGCTAATTATTATCATTATAATAAATGATAAGAATATAATGCTTTATATAGTACTTTGTGTTTTATAAGGCATTCCTCAAAAAACCCTCCATGGTTATAGATGAACTGGCCATTGGCATACAACTAGTAATTGATAGAAGTTGTTGTCAAAATAAGTTAGACTCTGCTGGACAAGTTTGGCGCTTTTTCCATTCTAATTTGCAGTCTTATGTATACATGCCATCCTTCCTCTGTGCAGATGTCAGCAGGATTTGAACCTTCAATTAGTTTTTTTGTGTTAGATGCTGATGAAACATAGGCAGAAATGAAAAAAGTCTTGAGAGACATTCCATCAGAGGATGATTATATGTATGCATAATAAGTAAGGAGGGTGCAGCTAAATTATTCACACTCTTTTTTTTTTTTACCTTGATCCTCTGACAAAAGGGTTGACTGGTATTAGGGTTGAAGTCTATGTAAGTGCCTTCTGTGTAGGGATTATCTTATCCTTTGTATTTGTAACCTCAGCAGTGAGCATAGATCATTAGTAAATGCTTATAGATTGTTTAATTGATTGAAGAATATAAGCTTTTTTCCCTGTAAGGCTAACGAGGTCCAGAAGTAGTTCTAGAATCTTACCCTGATTAGCATGCTAATTCTTTGAGTTAATGAGCCTAGTCCAAGTAATAATTTAATCTCCTTACCCTACATATATTTAGGTATGACCATCCATGATTAACAGGATAATAATTTTATAGTTTGTAGAAACATAGTGAAAAGCATAAGTCATATGATCATTTTTGGATTAGTTCTCTATCAAAACATTTTATTAACTTACTTGTCTTATTACCAGATATGCTGGTGGTCTGCATCATAATATTGGTGAAGAGAAAGCCATCACTTTTTTCATGCTTTACCTCTGCACATCCAAAGAGCTCCTTCCAATAGGAAGGAAGAACTGGGAAATACCATGGAGAAGACACACCATAAGTCCCTAGAATCAAATAAAGAGTGATTCATTAATTGTTAACCATTAATGATCCATACAAAAATGAACATGGAAATGTTATATTCATTATCTATAAAGTAAAGGAGTTTGATCAGATGAACTACAAAGTCACCTCTAGCTTGATTGTTCAACACCACTGAATCCATTTTACTTTTTGATTGTTCATTATCACTGAGTCCATCTTGCATTTTAAATGTAAATAAAACTAAAGGTCAAATTGAAAATGCTAACCTTTCATTTATTCACCCGCATAGTATCAAGGGTGAGAAGAAACTATGTTATCACAAGATTGAAGTTATTACTTGAGTTTTTGTCCAAAAAAAAAAAAGGGAGTCATAGCATTGTGATATATAGACTACTTACTGGCCTTGAAATCAAGAAGACCTGGGTTCAAATTTAACCTCTGATCCATATTGACTGTGTGATCCTGAGGAAGTCATATAACTTCTCAACACTCTAGGCCATTTATTAGCAGAGGGAATAATTAGGTACAAGCCAGAAGGGGACTAGTATAAGGTAAAAGAAAGTACCTTTCAAAGGAGATAGCATATTCAGATCCTGGAAGGAACTCAAGATGACTGTCAAATCCCCAAATGGTGGGGAGGTTGCTTTGGGAGATAGGGGGAAAAATCTTTTGTTGTTGGTAGTTTTTTTTGGGGGGGGGAAATTAAGTGGTAATTTTCCAGGCTTTAGTGAGTTGGTCAGAGAGAAGTACTCCAAGAATGACCAAACTGGGATCAAAAAGGGATCATTAGACAGAACCTCTCCTTTTGTCTACCCTCCTACATGAGAGAGGAGAGTCTGGAGGCCTCTGACCCATTAGCTCTGGATGATTAAATCTATAGTAGTATGACTAGAACTCAGTTCACTCAAGAGCTCAAACCTAGGCAATAGGGAATCAGGTGGAAATGAGGTAAGAAAGAACCAAACTAACCTATAAAAGTTGAGGACCAAATTATATTAATGATATACATTATTATATATTATATATTAATATATTAATGACCTATGTAACTGGCATTACTGGTCCCCTCTGTTTATTCTCACCCACCTCCACTAAATGGTCTTCTGTAATGCTTCTTGGTTTAGCTTATTATAACACTAAGATAATGGTGTCTTATTAGTTAGCCAGGTAAGAGTGGGTGGGTGAGTGAGAGGGCCAAGGAGTCCACTGTAGTCTTTTCCTCTAGAAATATTCTAGGGTTAAGGGAATCTAAGAAACTTAGGAAAAGGCAAATTTGACACAGTCTGTCTTAGTCTAACTCAGAGATTCTTAACCTGGGATTTGTGAAGTTAAAAAAAATCTATCACTATTTCAATATGATAGATTTCCTTTGTTGCTATATATTTTCTTTTCCGAATTTAAAAACAAGACTCTGAGAAGAGACTCACAGATTTTACAAGACTTACTAATAAGAGGTATATGACCCTCATAAAGGTTAAGACCCCCTGGTTTAGCTTGTGTGAAAGGAAAGCACTTCCTTGAGATGTCTATCACCATACTAACTGATATTCATAAAACCACCAATAAAAGGGGAATAATACTAAAAAGGAATTAATATTAAGGCATTTGTCTTGCAAAATCTCTTCTCTTGAAACTACATAACTGTCATTTTATGGAATGCTTTTGCAAATCTCTATATACACATTAACTCATTTGAGCATATTATGTCCTATGAGGGAGGCACTATTGATAATATCATTTCCATTTTACAGAAGGGAAATGGAGGCTCAAAGAGGAGAAATGACTTCACTGAAACCACACAATAAGTAAGTGACAGAGGTAGAATATGAATCCAAATCTGGCACTCTGATCATGCTGCCATGCAGTCTCTCTTAGTACACAGTCATAATATATATATCAACACTGAATCAATCGTCTGTGTTTTTAAATGTGGATAAATAAGAAATTTCTAAATGTCATTGATCATCTGAAACAAATAGTAAAATAAAAATTCTAAGTCATTCTATTCTATAAAGGGTCTTATATGTTCAGTATATGGAATTAGGATAATCAGAAATCTCAAGCCTTTCAAATCATCTCATTTCTGGGATATGGAAGGCCTGAACTGATTTGATTTTGTTCCACTCCATGTTCCTTGAAACTCTCTAATTTAGGAAAGACCATGGGAATAATAGGCTAAAATATGATTTTCCCCTTAGAATGGTTTTTAATTTTAGAAATGACATTTTGCAGTCATTTTCCCCCTATATGGCATCATTTACATTTGAAAGGCAGAATGTCATAGTGGATAGAGTGTGAATCAGAATCAGGAAGAGTTTCTGCTTCTGACACACACTAGCTATGTGACCCCAAACTTAACCATACCCGTCAGTACTCTGAGATTACAAGTTACAGAACAGTTGCTGATTTGTATGGCCAGAGGAAATGTCCTAATGGGGCACTACCTACACCAAAAAAATCCCAAATCTAAACTTCCCCTGCCCTTCCATACAAACCCATATAAATACACATGCATGGATACAAATGTGTGCATACCCTATCTGAAAGACCAATGCACACAGAATACCTTTAAAGCTCCAAAGGATCTGTGATATCATGAATGTGGTTCTACCAGCGTAGGATCACTATTCCAGCTCATTTCATGTAATGGATCATATACAAATCAGAGCATTTGCTAGAATCCTGTTCTTACCTGGGAAAACATTTCTAACATACCACGCAATGAGGAAGTAAATGACAGAATCAACAAGAATTAGGCAACATAACCAGCCAAATGAGGTGGTATCATCATGGACGGGAGAACTGTACATATTATCCCATTGAAGACCTATAAAATAAATGAAAAAAATGAAGCATATCATGCCTGTGAAAGATGACAATCCGATTTTAAAGAAAGTGAACCTACCGATACCCTGTTCCTCATATTGGGCAATGTACTGACTGGCATAACTGAATGCTGTCGGGGACAGTAGGCTCTGTAAGAAAAACAAATAGCAGTGATATTTCATATAGTCATCATATATTTCACCCAGAGGAACCTTAAAATGCTTGAAAGTTAGACACTGGTATATAGAAAACTGACACTTTACAGGTATAGTTAGAAATATGGAAATATCCCCTTATAAAAGTACACTACTATGACTACTACCACTACTATTACTGCAAGAGAAGAGGGACTAAAGGAGAACTTTTTGATATGTTTTAAAAAAATCAGAGGAATATGAATAGGGAAAACATCATTATTCAGATGCAATCATTTTGTATTGTTCTGAAAAATTGCTAGATATCTAATGTATGTTTTGACAGATAGCAGAGTATGGTGTATAGAGAACTAGGAATTCCTGGGTTGAAGGACTGCTTTTGCTACATACTGACCAACCAAGTCACTGAATCTCAATGAGCTCTATAAGATTGCCAATTACTGTTAAGGTATCAATTTGCTTCAAAAGGAGGAATGTTTTTTCCCTTAAATTAGTGTACATCAATGAAATCACAGGTATGCATGCTTCTTTCCTACTCCTAGTACTAAGTTTAAATAAGAGCAGCTAGTTGGCATAATGAATAGAGCACTGATCCTAGTGTCAAGAAAACCTGAGTTCAAATCTGGCCTCAAACATTTGCTAGCTGTGTGACCCTGTGAAAGTCACTTCACCCTGTTTGCCTCAATTTCCTCAACTGTAAAAGGAGATGAAGAAGGAAATAGCAAACTATTTCAGTATCTCTGCCAAGAGAACTCCAATTAAGCTCATGAAGAGCTGGGTACAATTGAAATGACTGAACAATAAGCTGAAATATTAATAAGAAAACTCAACTAATGAAGGAAGAATTTCATTATCAGAGCCTATTTCAAATAGAAGTGTCTTTATTGCATAAATTCAAAAGAAGACCATTTCCTTAAAATTGAATGTTTATAAATTTCAGAAATTTCCAATTTAATTCTAAAATAGCTTTTGCTGAATTGACTCTGTTTTGTCCACTTGCACCAAATCCAAGACAAAATTTTAATCTGACTGTGAATGAGTGATGTGTGTAACTTCTACTTTCTTGGATTCTAAAGGAACTTGTTTAACCTGAAGCTTCAAAAATTCACAAATGAGCTCCTTACTGTTCTTAAGAATAGTGATATTCAATACTATAAAAACAAATACATTTCATCATTGAGACATTGGAAAGGGTGAGAAAAGATGATCAAATAGTTTTTGAAGCTATCTTCAAAATTGTCTTCATGATGTCATATGCTTATGTGGACACACTAATTTAAAACTTCGGGGGGGGGGCGAGTTTGTTTCCTGCCACCTCAGCTTTAAATTTAAGAAAGAAAACTTTTAATCGAAGTGTCTAGGAACAAAAATTATCCACTTGTCACACTCCGGTAATTTCCACAATAGACTCACCATGAATGTCTTAACTATAAAGCTCAATTCACTCTCAATTGTAATTAGAACAATGAAGGGGAAAAAGGCAATGATGTAGATGAGACTTCCAATCAGGGCAGCAATATTGGTGTTGTTGAAGAAGACACTGATGAGGTAGCTCATGGCAATAACAGAGAAGCTATAGTCCGAAAAATACAGGAACAAGATGAAACCATTTGTCTTGGGGAGAATATTCCCAAACTTGAGTATACTAATAAGAATGATGATAGTAACCAGCAGGAATCCAATGCTCTCCAAGAGCCAGGCAAAAAAATGGCTACAGGAGTCCACACCCATCATCTTCATGTACTGTAAGGAAGAAAGAAAAGAGATGGATAGTGTTCAAACTGTTCAACCACAAAGCAACAAAGTTATTAATAAATCACTTTAAATATTCTTGGTGAATAAAGATTAATCTCTTCATCCCCATGATTGCTTACCTGTGGATTTTATTAATTTATATGAATATCATGTTAACTTTGAGTGTTTTTTCAACACTAGACTTAACTTTCTTAGATTACATTCTTCAGGCACACAATCTGAACTGAATTGTCTTGGTGATAGTTATATAATTTGTATTATTTTTATCTTATAGCTTGAATGTAAATTGAGTCATAGAATATTAGAGCTGGAAGGAATCTTAATATTATAATGTCTAATAACCCCATCATTTTTTCAGATGGAGAAACTGAGACCAGAAAATGGAAGTGATTTGATCAAGGGGACACAATCTTTTAATGGTTAGATCAGGAACCAGAAATTAAATCTATTCTAATCCAGTCTGACAACCCCTTACTTATTAAATGATTGGTTATAGAAAAAAATTTAAATAAATGCAATATAGTTCGAATTTTAGAATATCGTTTATATTAGATTTATGCAATATAATTTTATAATTTATGTCAACAATAAACATGATGATATAAATAATTCAAAGAAACTATGTTTTGTGTGAAGTTGACACTTGAATTGATATTCATGTAATAACTACATTATTACACTAACTATTCATGAATGCATAGTTAAATTTCAATAAAATTTGAAGAAACAGCTTAGGACATATTTTTAAGAATTAAAATAAAAACTTTATTAGGAACAGTAATCTTCTTTTTCTCAGTTCTCTATCCTTGAAATCCATTGATAGCCTAGGATAAATTTGCGACCCTTAGTTTCCAAAACATCTTTTAACATCTAGACTGAATTCGTGTAACTGAGTATCTGCTAAACTTTTCTTTTCATTGATATTCTTTGATAAACTAATTCAATTCAATTAAACAATTATTGTGGAGCTATTGTATAAAAGGAATGTGTTACAGTAATAACAGTGATCAACCCAGAATCCTAAATTTTAATCATGAACATTTTTTTCATTTAGAGAGAAAGACAAATTCATCATGATCTGCCTTTCAATTATGAGTACTCTCTCATTGTAGAGTATGTATTTATGTGTGGGGGGAGAAGTTGAGGAAGGGAAGTGTGGAGGAAAAATAACTGGACTCTTTCTTTCAGAATTTATAATAATTTTCAAAATTTATTAGATCTCTGGGCTTATTTGGTTCTGTTCATTTTGTTCATTCATATCACTCCCAATATTCCCCGCCACCACAACAAAAAAGCCCTCCGTAAATATTTCTGAAATCCTTTACTTTTACAAAACCAAGATATTTCAAATGTTTTCTTTCTTCCCCACCCTACCTCCTTTTCAGTTTTGCCTAGGGGTAAAATAATAGGGAGCTCATTGGATCTTTTGGTCTACCACTGCAATAGTGAATTTTTATTCTTTGCAACTTATCACATTTTGATAACACTGCTGCTCCTCTTGTTCCCATGGAAACAGATACCTGACTGCCAACAGCCTAAGCTGCAGGCTATAAGCTAATCATCCCTGGGTTTTAAAAACAACAAGGACAACTAGTGACTTTTCCTCTTAACTTTACTCTCATCCTCACCCTTTTCTTCCCCAGTGTCTTGTGACACAATACAAAGGAAGTCTAACCTTAATCTCCATAGGAATGAAAACCTGAAACAAGGTTTCCTATTTAAAGGGACAGTTTAAGGTTACAAGTTACTCCCATCTCCCAAGTACAATGTCACTAAAAGTAAAATGGACATCCTTAATGGACATCCTTGGTCTCTGTGACTGGAAGTGACCTCAGACTTTCCTAAATGTCATTTTCTGAATGAGGAAACTGATACCAAAAGAAGGAAAGTAACTGACCTAAGATCTAATGAAAAATAAGTATCAGAATCTGAATTCAAAGCTGAGTCTTTTGACAACAAATTTTAGGCATGTTTGATTTGGTGCAATAAATGCACTATAATCTCCCCTACCTCATTGAAGAAGATTGTTTGATCAGGGTTAAGGTGAATCATAGTCAGCGATTTATGGACAGAGATTCTTTTGCTGAACCTTTTTTTTTTAAGTTTATTTCTCATTGTATTTTTGGAGTTTTACTGAGACTGCTTCAATAAGCAAAATAAAGACTAAGACTAATAAAAGTATCACTTCAAACCTCATATTCAGCATCTAATGGAGAGAGCCACTATTAAAAACCCTTCCCCTCTGTCCCTAACTCTAGCCTGGAAAAAAGAGCAGGATTTTAGTGTTCTTTTAAGACAAATTATTAGGATAAAATCCTTATTTTTCATCTCATTTGCAAAGGAATTGTGTTCATTTCCAATGATCTAAAGACACCAAGGGCAATTTAAATTCCTCACTAATTCAATTCACTTCATCAAATGTTTTGGCTCATACTAGGTATGAAATATTGTAGGACACTTGAGGATAGATAATAAATGTGGGGTTATATGAAGCCTGACATGGATTTAACAAAAGGGCATTTTTTTTTTTTGACAATCACGATTCAGATTTTCAACTCTGAACTGGTTAATGAAGCATATCTTCCTCCTCTTAGAAGAGAGGTGATAAGTTATAAATAAAAACTAAAGTGTGCATTTTACTTATCTCTAATCTTTGTTACATGTGAGTTTCCTATGTGTGGGGGGGTACAATTTGGAGGGGGATATGCATCCCATGGGAAGTGGTGGTCATAAAAAGAACAGTATCAATAAAACATTAAAAATGTTAATCAAGATATGTCAAAAGTTTTATGTTTTGTGATAAGTTAAGATGACTTTATTTAACATGCAATTGTGTCAGGATATTATCATAACTGATTTAAATGTTTATGGGTTGGTATATAGATAATTAGAAATGTCTAAAAACCGGTCACTTACTAAATGTCACCACATAAACATGAAATTAATAGAAATGTTCAAAAACCATTACCAGGAAATGATTTTGACGATATTAAATTAAAAAGGGTTTACACTAATAAAATCAATGCTGCCAAAATTAGAAAGAAAGTAGAAAGCTGGGAAACAATTGTCACAACTAGGCTTTCTGATAAAAATCTCATTTCTAAAATATATAGAGAATTGTATCAAATTTATAACATTACAAATCATTCCTCAATTGATAAATGATCAAAGGATATGAAAAGGCATTTTCAAATGAAGAAATTGAAGTTATATATAATCACATGAAAAAATGTTCCAAATAATTATTGATTAGAAAAATGCAAATTAAAACAACAATGAGGTATCACCTCACACCTATCAGATTGGCTAAGATGAGAAAAAAGGGAAAATGATCAATGTTGGAGAGATTGGGAGATTGGGACATTGATGCATTGCTGGTGGAATTGTGAATGGATCCAACCATTCTCGAGAGCAATATGGAACTATGCTCAAAAAGCAATAAAACTATTCAAAAGCTTTGACCCAGCAATTCCAATTCTAGGTCTATATACAGAAGAAATTATAAAAAGTGGGAAAATTCCTACATATTCTAAAATATTCATAGCAGCTCTTTTTGTAGGGGCAAAGAATTGGAAATTGAGGGGATACCCATCAATTGGGGAATGGCTAAAAACAGTTATGGTACATGAATACTATGGAATATTTCTGTTTTATAAGAAACCATAAATGGTAGGACTCTAGAGGAGCATGGAATAACTTATCGAATCTGATGTTGAGTGAAGGGAGCAGAACCAAGAGAACAATGTACATATTAACAACAACATTGTGAGATCAGCAACCTTAATGGAAGCAGCAACTCTCAGCAGTTCAGAGAGCTAGGACAACTGTATTAGAGTGGCTATGGACAATATTATTATCCCCATCCAGAGGAAGAAAAACAAAACAAAACAAAACAAACAAAAAAAGAAAAACTAATCCTTCAGAATTTGATGAACACTTTATAAAAATTATCTCTTATGTATCTCTTTCCATTAATACTAATTCCTCATACTGAAAATAACTAATATGTAAACATGCTTATCCAAAATATATATGTACAATGCTAACCAGACTGTTCCTTGCTGAGGTGAGGGGGGTGGGAAGGGAACATGGAAGGAAATTTTGTAACTTAAAATATACATGTCCTTATGGATGAAAATAAATAAATAAATGGTTGAATGAATGAATGAATAAATAAAAGGAAAAAAGAATAGCAATTCTTAGGCTTTGCTAAAGGAAGAGTCTTGACCATAGGTCTTCCCCAAAACATAGTTATTTTGATGCTATGGACAACTATGGGAAAATAGGAGTGAGAAAATTTTCTCCTCCCTAGAATTCAATTCAGCATCAGAATCTATATAATGAATGCAGTAGTTCTTCAAAAAGAACCTATAATGGTTTATATCTACATACATTCCTGAAATAGCTACAATAAGAAGGAAGGACCCATCATAATGGTGGGGGATGACACACAAAGAAAGTTGTTGGCTACATTTTGTTTTGTATAAGTCTTTTGCTCTGAGATCAATTTCACAATCAACCTTGTTTCCTGTCTCCTAAACCTGAAAAGCACATCAATCATTACTTTTAGTGATTGATGTGCTTTTCAAAGTCTATTGTTACTACTAGAGCTGGGCCCAATTGAAGACAAGGCAAGGTGAAGAGAAAGATAGTCCAATCAAGATCAGACAGACCCATAGCAATTGCCATGGAAATATTAAACTTGGATGTCATGAATGTTAAGAGATTGATGGTGAGGAGGAAAATTTGTCACCAAATAAGTTAAAAACTGGAGAGATTATTTTGATTATACTTAAAGGATCTCTGATCTCATAGATAAGGATATTTCCTTCACCCTAAATTTAAATCCCAAGTCATTCAGTGTGATTTTTGCTCATATCATCTAAGTTTATTATAGACATTTCTGTTTGACTCCCAAGTCATATTTCACTATGACTATAATAACTATGAGTATCCCTTAGAGGGCAATGGAATGATGTATGATGGGCATGAGCATGATTAACATCAAATAACAAAAAAGAAACCATAAAGAACTAGGTTAAAGGACATCTGCAAAGAAATATATGATTTTAAAAAAAGAATAGGCTAGTCAGGTAGTATGAAGAAAAGATGGACAGCCCAAATGTTCTATTGGTATATTCATGATGTCAGAAAAAAATCAAAGAACTCAGCATGATAGAAAGATTTTTATACATGGCAAATTTGGATTATGCAAAGTTTAAAGCATTTTGCATAAAAATGAAGTGAGCAGAACTAGAACTTTGCACTGAGTACTACATTGTAATAATACTCAATTTGAAAGGCTTAGTTACTCTCATCAACACTATGATCCAAGACAATTACAAAGGACCCATGATAAAAAATGCTATTCACCTCCAGAGAGAACTGATGAACTCTCAGTGCAGATTGAAGCATACTTTTTCACTTCCTTTATTTTTCTTGATTTTTTATGCAACATGATTAATACAGAAATATGTTTTGCAGGACTTCACACATATGATTGATACCATATTGGGGCAGAAAGGAGAGAATTTAGAACTCAAATTTGAAAAAACGAATATCAAAAGAAAATCTTCAACTGCAAAAAATATTTTGTATAAACAAAACAAATGTAGCTACAAATTTTAAAAGGAACTATAAAACAAGTGGGAATGCTTGCATCAAACATCTCTGATAGAAGTATGCTATCATATTTTACATATTTATATGGAAAATAAAGAATTGACACAAATATATTACTAAAGATATTTATTGCCCAAGAGATATGCAGGAAAAAAGATATGTATTTTTAAAATCTAAAAAATACTATAATAACTATGAAAAATGATAATAAACACAGTATAAGAGATGTAAATTAAAACAACTCTGAAATTTATCCTCACATCTATGAAATCAGTAAAGATGATTAAAAATAGAAATAGTTAATTTTGGAGTAACTATAGGATAACAAGTATATTAATATATGTTTGGTAAAGTTGTGAATTGAAGCAACTGTTTTGGAAATTAATTTGCAATATGTAAGAAAAATTACTAAATTCCTAATACCTTTGGCACAGTCATCCTAATATGAAACATATGGTATTTCATACTATGGAACCCCCAAAAAATCAATGACAGAAAGAAAAAATCCCATATATAATAAAATTTTAATAGCAACATTTTTTGTAGCAACCAGAATTAGAAACAAAAGGAGTACCTATCAGTTGGGGATATGGATGAACAACTTATCATGGGAATGGTATATATATGGTATCAAAAGGAATAAAGTAAGGAATTCAGAGAATGATGAGATATATGAAGAGATTGCAGAAAGATATTAAGACTGGTGAAATCAGAATGAAGAGGATAATATAGATAATCACTGCAATAATGTATCTGAGAAGTAAGACTAAGAGACATCAGAATTCATATTATACATAATGTCTAATACTTTAAGATAATGCTCCTTTTACTAACCCAGAATTAGAAATGAGATTCCAGAGAACTCCAGCTGAGACCCTTTTCTCTCCTTTCTATGATTATGGATTGTCACCTGAATTTTCTGAGACAATCTCTGGATTGATTTTATTTTGCTTATTTGTTTTTCTTTGTTTTGAGAGGAGGTTTCATGGAGGATGTTTTTTTTAGGAAATGATAGTTGTATAAAAAGTATCCATGAAATATTCATTTTAATAATGTTCTATGGCAGTTATATTTTAAAGAGTTACAATGAGGAAAAGACAAGCAGCAGATTTTACAAAAAATAGGGGGAAAATCTCAAAACTTGCTGACTTATTTTCTTCTGTAAAGAATCTTATCGTGTGCTAATGTGTATTCTAATTTCATTAGAAAGTGTGGTGAACTCAGTGGAGCAGGATTCTTAGAAAAGCCCCCAAAATGGGGGGTTATCATCTACATTAAGCTACTAACTTAATAACAATGTTATAGCCTTGTTTTGACTTGAGGGGCTGGCTAGCAGAGATTCTTGGAAGTGTGGCTATTCATAAGTGGGACAGTACTGTGTATATGTAGCTGTAGTTGAGAGACCTGGAAGCAAATATTAGTAAATTATTCTGGGTCTCTGAAAAACTCTTTTGACTTAATAGACTGTGATCATAATGAAAAGTTCTTTTGTCAGTAATTCAGAAATTGTTGGGTATTGATGTCTACACGATCAAAATGTACAAGAAACAAAGGTAAGGGGGGCAAGGGGACAGCATTATTTGGAGAAGAGTGCTGGTTAGGGAAAGAGATGTTAAGGTGAAACAGGAACCCTAAACTTTAGTATTGGTTCCGTCTTTAACCAGACAGATGAATTGGGTAATTCGTTCCCTCTCTACTAACTTATTTTCTCCACCCATGAAATAAGGGATTTGAAAAAAAATCACCAAGTTACCTTTCGTTGCACAGTTACCCGAATTTATGATATTCAAGAACAGTAACAACTATTTCAAGGAAATAAACCTATAGTGGATAATTTGACAGTTCTGTCCATCACACCGAATTGAAAGATGTTATTAATTTTGCTTAGGAAGGAAGCATCCCATCTAAAAACTTGGTGAATGAACTAGACAGGATCACATGACCTTTGAAAGACTTCCCTAAGTCTGGTGAAAATGTGATAGCAGACTCCCATCCAGGCAATATTCCTTAGAAAACATGGCAAGAGAAGCACAAGCATTGGGACTTACAAAAATCTTATATAAGATTGCTTACTTTGAAATTCTATGTAATTCTGCAGTGCTGAGAGGGAAAATTGCAGAATAGAATGATTGCAGCCATACTCATTTCATATCTTCGGTTTGGAAAAGTCTACAAAGCATGCCTTTACTCTTTTCTGTGATACACAGACACAACCAGAGACTATCCATGGTGCCATCATTTTGAGGGGTGATGCTTTCCCTCCAAGGATGGGAGGCTCCTCAGCTATTGTAGAGAAAACTGAACAATCACCGGCATGCATAGGGAAGCCAATCTGCAAAACCTGTTCATGATCATTGGGTCATTCTTGTCCTCAATCCAAAGCAGTGACTGGTGGAGAAGGAATTACTAAAATGGAATTTTCTAGATATTTGAAGAAGTTTTATATACAATGTGGAGATACATAAGAGATGAGTACACAGCTATTTCTGGGTTCCATTTGGTTATTGTGCTAATAATCCTCCACTCCTGGGAGTTACTATTTAGGCTTCCATTATTCCAATTGAAATGGAGTTATTCTTGAATAACAGTTACATTTATGATAATACTATTATTATTTATTTAGATTACTCTCTCTCCATATATATATACACATATATAAAACTCATGAAGAACATTCTATATCTCCTCTCCTCAAGCTTGTAGGGCTTTGTCCTTTCTGAAATTATCATTTATATTATTTTCTTTTTTATATTGTCTACTTTTTAGTAGAATGTAAATTCCTTGATGGCATGGATTATTTTGTTTTTGTCTGTTATCCCCCTTACCTAACACAAGACTTTGCACATAGAAGACATTTAATAAATGCTCAGTGGATTTGGATTTTTTTTTGTGAGGGAAGAAAGCAAGGGGTAGTGAATTTGTGTAGAAAAGGCTTATCCATTTTCATTATGATTTTCAAAAGATTTTTCCTTAGAGCTAATTCACACTGTGTGGTTAAGCTTTTCATGTTCATGCTGGTCTAAATAAAATCACAGCAACTCTTGCTAATAAGAAATGAACTTATTTGAAATTTTAGGGTACCATAAGAATTTTCAACCTACCTCATGGAGCCTCAGGTCTTTCTCATAAACAAGTTTTTTCACAAAGGCAGCTATAAATACAACCCAGGCTACCATAAGCACGATTGGAAGTGAGTAGGAAACACTGGTTAAGAAGCTGGGGGGGAAAAAAAGATAACACTTACCAAAATGGATAATGGCAGAGTTGGAGAATACAACACCATAAATATTTTTCCCACAAATTGAAAATATTCATGTTTTTTAAGAAAACAGAAATCAGTGGACTTATATATGATTCTACCAATATCAGGAACTCATTTGAGAAACACTCTTCCAAATGCAGCTAGCTTATCTCATAGTCTTAAAGAATTGATCAAAGAGGGATAGCTAGATGGTGCAGTGGTTAAAGCACTAACCCTCAATATAGGTTGACCTGAATTGAAATTTGGCCTCAGACGCTTACTAGTTGTGTGACTCTAAGTTGTGTGACGCTTAACCTTCACTGCCTCCCCCCCAGAAAAATTAATCAAAGATGGCAAAAAGAAGGACTTGATTTCCCATTTTTCTGACTTCAAGATTAACTCTCAATCCATAATTCCATACTTCCTCTCTATTAATCTTTATTAATTAATGAAGCCAAATTAATTAGGAAAAGATTTCTTTGAATTCTGCTCTTCTGCTCTTCCTTCTCTTCAATACAATTTTAGATTCCATGGAGAGGCAGTGCAATGTTTTAGAGAATGGTTTTGAGTAGTTGGTGTATGAAAGTTAATTTGTAATCTTAAGAATCAAGATCTCATTGGCTGATATTAAATTGAATAGAACAGAGAAAAAATGGTATTCCATTTATCTCACTGAATGGTTCATCTAATCAAAAGAATGATTTTTCTATTCTTAGGAAGCATTTAGCAAATACTCAATTAAAATGTATAATCATGACTGTTTCAGGATAAACATTTAGGCCATAACACTATAGACAATTCCTCAGAGTCCATATTACAGTAAGGGGACTGGTCTGCCCATGTACAGCTATAACCTCAGGAAGACCAAGAAAACCACCTTCCCCCCAGGACAAATCCTCTACGTGCCTGTCATGGTGGTTGAAATTCCTACCATTATTTATCCCTTTTTTGGAACTAATGCATAGTTTCTGAAAAGCTTTAATAATGAAAATATGTGTGACCTTTTAAAGTTATCATTATTCATGATGCAATTATTGTGTTTATTACATACAATACAAATTCTCATGGATATGAAAATATTGTCCTGAGTACAATTTCTTTTTGATTTTTCTCAGATAGTGCTAGTGTTAGTGCTCCTGATTGCCATCAAAATCAATTCTATAACCATTTTCATTTGATAATAAAATCCCTATAGTCTTTAATCCAAAGCATTGAGTTATATATCCAGATAGGGTGCTGGCTATTAACTGTGTTAGAATTCAAAGAATGAATCCAAATTCAAGGAGAGGAAATGAGTAGGGGATAGTCAGAAATCAGAAGGGAATTTTAATTAATTTATCCTACAGATCTCCCTCAGATTTTTTACTATTCACAGTGGCCATTGAAGTTCACACAGTTCATGCAACCTAGTCCTGGTGACTCTACATAATAAAAGCAGTTAACCTTGACAACCCACTAAAAAGAATTCCCATCTTTCTCCTTTTATCATTGTTCAGCAAAGAGTTACAACCTCATCTCATCTAGAGTTCTTGAAGCAGCCAAGGGGAAGAGAAAGAGGCATCATCAGAAAAACAGAACAGCTCCAAATGGTGCAACAACTGCAACAGTTAGGTTGAATAATAAGTTCGGTTACTTTTTAGAGTAATATTTACATGCCTCAAACTCCTGTATAGGTGGATGGGCTTGAAGTACATCTTCCTGTACCTTTTTTTTAAACTGTTATTGGAGTTGGAGTCATTTGTTCTAGCAGACTGGCAGACTTAATGAACATTAAAATTTACTGCCTGAAAAAGTTATCTTTAATTAAAAAAAATCATTTGCAAAGTCAATTGAGATGTTGGAAGAGTCTTTGGCAAAGGCACTATTCCATAAAGTCATCCCAGATTTTTCTTGGAATATTTACATGTTTCTCTTTTTTAATCAATTTTTAAAAAATTTTATTTACTTAAGGCAATGGGGTTAAGCGACTTGCCCAAGATCACATAGCTAGGTAATTATTAAGTGTCTGAGTCTGGGTTTGAACTCATGTTCTCCTGACTCCAGGGATAGTACTCTATCCATTGCACCACCTAGCTGCCCCTGACTTGCTTCTTAGAACACTTATTAAAGGAACAATTCAGGCAAATATTCTTTTTCTCTATTTTCTGATTTCTCCATCTGGTTACCCAGAAGTAGAATTCAATTTATTTCTTTGTTTATTGTTTATACCAGTGATCTTTCCACCCAGTTTATCATTCTAATTCATTAAAGTCAAGGCATAATGGAGCATGCCCTCAAGGCAAGAAATGACCACTTTGAAGGCCTGGAATCAGGAAGACTTATCTTCTGAGTTCAAAAAATGGTTTTAGACATTTACTAGATGTGCAACACTTACCCTTTTTTCTTCATCTATGAAATGAGCCAGAGGAGGAAATGGCAAACCATTTCAGTAAATTTGCCAAGAAAATAACAAAACAGGGGTCATGGAGAATTGGACATGACTGAACAACAATATTACATTTGATGAAGGCTTGTAATAAACATTTGATTCCAATGACAATTTGAACTGATGGAAAAAGGTAATCATAGAAGCTGCATCTTATTAAGTAACATAAAACGTAGAGACTCACTTGTCCTTCATGAAACAGGGATAGGGGATTGCTTGAACCTGAACTGCTATTTCCTGTGAATTCCTCCCAGTCTGTAATTCAATGATAGCTCTTTCAATGCTGTCCTGTAAGTAGATGAATGCTCTGCCATAGATCTGGTTTTGTGATGGAGAATTATGTGGACCAGGAGCCCAAAGTTTGTTCCGGAGGCTGCTGGTTGTTTGTGCTGTCTTGAGACTCATTCGAATGGTATATTCTATTAGTGGAGGAAGGGAACTGTCATCAAAATTGTCTCTTCTCTCCCTGCTTCTGTTAGAAGGAAGCTTGAAAATAACACCTAAAATGAAAATGATGAAGGAAAAAAAAGAAAAATCATTTAGTGGAAGAAGTTACTTGCTGTAGTTTTGAGACCTACATAAGAGGGCAGTCAAACATTTTCGCATCTGGGTTAATATCAAGACAAGAAGTCCAAGGCTCTTGATTTATAAAAAAAAATGGCAAAAATTGCATTTTTGAAGGTATATCTTGTGAAATTTGGTCCCTGAAAATATAATAAACTCAAAAGCAAATTAAAGTCATTAACTATAGATGTGCTACAAAATTATGACAGTTATCCAATTAATTTGACCAAATAATTGTCAGTCTTGGGACTTCTAACATTAACATGTCCTAAAGGAGAAAAGGATGACTTAGAAGATCCTGTCACCGACATCATTTTTGCTCTCCGTGTCATATATTCAATTTAGACAAATTGCTCTATTTTCTTCCATTCTTACAACCTCAGGTAATAGAGAATAGAGAGGTATTCTGAGAACCAGGAAGATCTGAGTTCGCCACCTGTCTCTGATACTTATTAGTTACGTGTCTTTGGGCAAGACATTTTTCTGTATTGAAGACAACTCTGCAAGATTATGAATTTCATTATGAATTTCATGGTAAAGGAAGTCCATTTGTGGGAACTATTAACATCGATGAAATCACAGCCTCACAATCCAATTGCACAAGACTCCTCCTAATTGTGCAGAGGTTTTCAGGGATATGTGTCCTCTGGAGACCTTTCTGCCTTTCTCTCAGCTTGCTGGAACTAGCATAATTGAAGGATTTCTTTCCTTTTCTGACTACAGGTTTCCTGTCTTTGGCTATAACTCTGCCAGGGGTAGAGAGGTAGAGTTCTTGTGTAAGAGACTGCGTGGTTCAGTTGCCTGAAGTCTCAGGCATAGAGGATATGAAAAGCACCTTGAGAATTTGATTGGGATGAATCTGTATGTTGCCAATGGATGGTTCAAATAAAAGCAGAATGGAACTTACTTCCAAAGAGTTCATTGTTCTTGTACAGCTGTTGAGCTTCCATCTCCATTTCCTCTACAGTTTTTGCTGACTGAATGCGATCATACAATACACAAGAGGAAATGTTGACTGTCAAGGAAGACAGTGTATTAAGCTGATCAATGATGCCAATGTTGTTCTGTAATTTTAGCCTTATAATATCTGGAGAAGTGAAGCAAAACAAAAGCCAACAGGGGGGAAAAAAGAAAATATCACCATCCTGATTCTCACAATGATTCATCAAAAGCACTGATTTACCACTAAATATTACACACAAGAGGATTAAAGACATGGGGAAATGTACTTTATTATTGAAAAATTCAAAGAAGTGCATCAGGTAAAATTTATTCTGTAACACAAATATTCAACAAAGAGAATTTATGCCAAGATTAAGTTAAAGGCGACTAAAAACCTTACATGTTATAATATCTTGAATAGTGATCTAAGATCAAAAAAGGTAATTGTCACAGTATTGTAATATGATACAGTAGAAAGAGCACTAGATTTGGAATCAGAAGATAAAGGTTTAAATCTTGGTTCTGCCACTTCTGATTATGTGATATTGGGAAAGTCACAATTTTTCTGGAACTCTCTAAGGTGAGGAGATGAACTAAAGGATCTCTATGGTCCTTCCCAATTCTAAATTTATACTGCTAAATAGCTCCCCATAGCAATGATATCACAGGTCCTGTTCCTATCACTTATCCCTATATCACTTATCTCTTCCTTTCCACCAGGGAACATTCATAGGACAGGGAAGCACAATTAGTTGGCTTAATGAAGTATGAAACTCGAAGGCTGGAAAACCCAAGTCCAATTGCTACCTCAAATAGATACTTGTCACCTCTGTGACCCTGGCAAATCACTTATCCTCTCTGTGTCTCAGTCTCTCATCTGTAAAATGGGAATAAAAATAGAATGTACCTCCCAGGATTTTTTGTGAGTGTAGAGTGCTTTGTGAACCTTAACGTGTTAAATAAACACTAGCTCTGATTATTAACTGTAGGTTGTTAAAAAGAAAATTATAAAATAGGAAATGAAAAATGAATCTAGAATGATCTAAACTGATAGAATATGGAAGGCTAGAGCAAAGCTGAGCAAAGAAAATTATAGATGGAATATGAGAATAAAAATAGAGTAATCAGCAAGTGAAACAGACTATAGAAATATTTCTTAAAGAAAAGTACAAACTATATTGTATATGTGCATATATGCATATATATAAAACTAAATTATTTAAAAGATATATGAATTATCTTGGTATTATTCTAGAGTAGTCTAGAATTTATGATAACTAATATAGTGGATGGATGGATGGATGGGTGGATGGATTTGTTTTAGATGACTATGCATTATGACAAAAGGATTAGATAATTTTTTTGATTTTCTGATATACCATAATATAATCTATTGTTATGTAAAATGTATATGAAAACAAACATGAATATAATATTATGATTGATTGAATTTTTACCTCCTGACTCAATTGTTATGAATAAAAATATACTACATATCATGAATTCTTCTTCACCAACAAAATGCCCCCCAAGTCTTTTAAAGCAAAATTAAATTCTCTGGAGAAGTCAACTACTTATACGCATTTTGCACTAGAATTTAAAGAGAATGGCTTTTGTTGTGGAAAATGGTGGGGGAGGGGGAAATTATGGTTGAACAGTGGCCTCCAGTGGCCATAGGAAATCAATACAATGCAATCTAAGGCAGAGATTCTCCTGCAATTTTGATGGATCTTTAATTGAAATTTAAAATGCAATGGAGAAAAAATGGAGAATAGTACATTTCTCTTTACCCCAACTCCATTCCTAAAGGAATTTTTTTTCTATTTGATCTTAACAGAGCAAACTTTAAACCACCTAATAATTATATAACTATCAGTTTCAAAGTTAGAACATCATCAGTCTCTTATTTCCTCCATAAATCTTATTTCTACATGATTCCAAAATTTTCAGAACTGAAAACAATTTTACCTTTGTTCTTTTGACTAAAAATATTTTTAATAGAAATGGTAGTTTAAGTGATCTCTTTTGAGACAGACCTTTTTTTTTTGATTCTCTTTTAGTTATTGAACATCAAAGATATTCTGTATATTATTTGGAGGCTAAACTTATGCATGGTTCCTTTCTATCAGTTTGTTGCTTATACCACCAGGGAAGCAGCCCCTCAAAGAGAGCTACTACCTAGCATGAGGACATATTTTCTTTCACTCTACCTCTTCCTAATATTGGTGCTCTTATACCAGGGGTTGCATAGCAACAGAACATCAGACATAGACTGAATAAGATAACTTACATCCTCTGGGTTGAAGGTAGGGATGTTGCAGAGTGAATGCCTAAGTTCTCTAAGTGTCTTTGCATCTTCACACATCCTTTTAAATGACCTTGAAAGAGAAGAACCCATCCCTGCCTTGCTAACTATTAGTTTGTTTTCATTGTGAGACAATCCATCACTTTTGTCTTTCTACTCATGGCCTGTTGCACATGCTCCATTTGTATAATAGAAGTCAGTGATTACTAATAAATGATCTTGACCTCAACCATAACCAGCACCTTATCATGATGCCAGCATCTACTAATATTAAGAACTTGTTTTTTGTTAAGAACTTTGTATAATGAAAAATAACAGTTTATATTAGAAACTTGAAAGCTACCTGTGCTCAGTTAAAGAAGAAACTGCGTTTAAATGGTTTATTTTGTATTTTTACAATTTTGAAATATTTAGTGTCATCCATAATGAGAATGGTTAACTATCTGAGAAGTTAATCCCCAAAGAAGAGTTTGACATCCCTTGTGAATTAAATATGTAGCAACTAGGTGGTCCAGAGATTGATTCTCTTATAAATAGTTATTGGACAACACAGATATGCTATATATTACTTATATAGAATATCTATATAAAGAATAATTATATAGCAAATTTATATCTATATGTTATTTACATATATTATCATATATATATATATATTTATTTATATGACATCTTCCTGACTTGAAATCTTGCCTCAAATACTAATTATTGTGACCCTTTGGAAGTAACTTAATCCTTTTTGCCTCCTTTTTGCCTCAGTTTCTCCATCTGTAAAAAAGAAATGGCAAAAAGATACTAATCTTTGCCAAGAAAACTCCAAATAGGGTTATGAAGAGTTAGAGACAAATGAAAAGCAACTGAACAACTGTAAGTAAGTGTACCCCTGACTGAGGAGACAGGGCATGGAAAATGTGGCAGAGGATTTATTTCCCTTAGAGTAATGGAATAACCAGAACCTAGCAAGAAACAGTGCAGAATACAAAATGGAAAGGAGCTCTGGAGTAGGATAGCATTTTTTTTCCTGACAGGATCTGGGAATAAAAGGTCCCACAAAACTGCATAATCTAACCATGACTTACCAAGCTCATTTATCTGTTTCAGAAGCTCAACAGCATCAAGTCCCACAGATAATTTTACAAAAACTTGCACAAAGGGGTTCCTCAGAGTATTCTAACAAACAATAATAATAGAGAATTAGTTTAAATGCAAGAACAAAACAAGTTTAATCATTGTCTCCCTAATAACACCCACAGTGAGAGGCGTTAACTGCTATTGTGCATCAGCAATGCATCATCTTACAAAGGCTTATATTCAAATCCCTGACAAAGGAAGCTAGGACGTGTGCTGTTGTAATAAAGAGTTGGTATTTGTTTAATTAGTCCTATAAGGAAGCAAACCTCAAAATGTAGGCATCATTCGTGGAATGGCATCCCAATGTTGTTAAATATGATGATGACATGCAAGACTTGGGAATTTTATTCACTTCAATCCTCCTCTATTCTCTATATAATGAATGCTACAATTTAGGTGTGTAATGGAAATGGAAAATTCTTTACATGCATAGAGCTTGAATAATAATAATATTTTGCAATGACCTAAGAAAGGCCTAAATAGGCATTTAAGGCAATTCTACTCCTTCCTTCTTGCTAATGGGTGAAATAAAGAAGAGTGATGGAGAAAGGAGAAGGAAGCAAATTATAAAATGATTATGGAATGTGTAAATAAATGAATATTATTTTTGTTTTTGTTTTTTTTTTGCAAGGCAATGGGTTAAGTGACTTGTCCAAGGTCACACAGCTAGGCAATTATTAAGTGTCTGAGGTCAGATTTGAACTGGGGTATTCCTGACTCCAGGGCCAGTGCTCTGTCCATTGTGCCACCTAGCTGCCCCCAATAAATACATTTTGAAAAAAAGATTTATCAATTTATAATATGATTATGTGAAATTAAGTAGCAAGAATGCTGCTTTGGAGTTTAAGGGAATTCTTAGGGAGTAGTAATTAAGTTGCTAGAAGACAAATATGGCTATTTGATTGACTAGATTTGGAGTTTATTCCCCCAGTCATATTTTTGCTCGAAGGTCAAAGCTTTTGAGTTTCAACTTTGAATCCTTTGCTTTTCCAAGCCTTAGAAGTTAACTTGGATCCATTAACCTCTCAGATATTTTACATCTGATTCCAAGAATCTCATTTCATCCTAGATCTTTCTGCTGCCTAGGATGACATGAGTCAGATTAGCTACTATAAAAACTTACTTGACTTAGAAAAACTTAGCATGCCTGGCTAAATAAGTAAGGGTAGTTGCACTAACTCTACTTTTCTTGAAATTCTCTATTTTGGGGCAGCTAGGTGGTACAGTGGATAGAGAGCACCAGCCTTGGAATGGGGAGGACCTGAGTTCAAATTTGACCTGGGACACAATACTTGCTTAGTTGTGTGACCTTTGGCAAGTCACTTAACCCAACTGCCTTGCAAAAATCGCTCCCCCCCCAAAAAAAGAGAAAATTCTCTATTTTCCAGTTACAGATTGTTAGTGGAAAATGGTTTTATAAACATACTCCAAAACCAGATGGTTATTTATATTTTAAAATACATTGTAGAAAAAGCAATTAACAATGCAAAAGGGTGGCAAAATTCTTGACAGAAAATATATTGTAATGACTGGTGCCAGCAAGTGAGGGAGGCTACAGTGTATCATTTGTTGTAAAATCAAAAGGTTATCAAACTGAAATTACAATAGTAAGCATTTTTAAAAATGTAGAATATACAAGCAATAAGATTTGACTTCTTTGAAAAGAAACCTTTTACAAATGAATGAAGGGAAGAGTGATGGACTGATGTACCTCTAATGTTTGCATACCATCACTGAAATTTGCTTATCTGATTCTATGAAGGTGATGCAACCTTATTGAAAACTAGTGATCTTTGCTATTTTTTCCCTGATGCTTGTTATTTCATATAAATAATTTAAATGACCTAATGGGGTACATTGATTTTAACAACTGCTTTCCCAACTAATACCACTTGATAATCATTTTATATATTATAATGTGATCTCCCCATTAGAACAGAAGCTTCTTGAAGGCAGAGATGGTTTCACTCCTGTTTTTGTATCTCCAATGCCCGAGTCACAACTTGTTAACCTAGAATATTTGTACTTAGCATTCTCTTTCTTCAGTGCACAAAATTCTGTCTTCAATGACTTTGTTTTGTTTCTTTTGTACTCATGGATAGAGGAATCATGTATAATATTCTTCTGGTTCTGCTCATATCAGCATCATTTCATGCAAGTCTGTCTAGGCTTTTATGAAATCCCATCCCTTTATTGTTTCTTATAGAACAATCGTGGGATGGAGGAAAAGAATAATATCCTCAAAGTTCAAGTTTGTGAACAGAATGAATGTGCTATACCATCAGTTGGCTATGTGTACAGCAAGCACCTGCATAGTATATCCTCTGTATGTATTATCACAGTGGCAAAAAGGATTTCAACTTAGAGGGCAATCATGCAGAAGGGAAAGTATGTGCTAAGCATCTCTGTGGCAATGTATTCTACTAGTTGTTATATCTGGCTATTTTTTCAAACCTTTGCAAGTTTTAGTTTTTAAAAGATTACAAAACTAATTATATATGCGTCACAATGGGACCTGGATCTGCCTTGAGATTCCAACATGAGGCAGTGATGAAAATGGTTTCTTTCAGTTCTAATCAGAATAGAGTCTACAGAGGTGGAATCTAAGCAGGCTGCCTCGTGGGGGTTTTCTGGGCTAGCTTGGAGCAGGTTTTAGAAATGCATTGCTGGCTTCTCTTGTGTCTCATTCCTCCTTGCGCTATAGAAATATTCTCAGATATAAAAAGAGAAATGGTTTCTATTTTCCTAACATTCATATTCTATAGAAATAGAATAAGTAATAAAATCTTACTTTACAGCCTGGGCTCTGGAAAACTATTCTTATTCTCTCAGGAAGTAAAAATGAACCTGTAAATAAGTGATTTATTTTGGTCTGGAGTATAGCAATAATTTTTCTATTAATTAAAAATCCTTGGATGAACATGTTGTAGTATGTATCTTCTAAGCATGCTGCATGTCAGTTGAATAGATTCATTGCCAATTTGACTAAGAAAGGTTTAATGAGAAAACACTAGGGAACTTGGAGAGAAAGCTAGATGATCACTTTTTGGAGATGTTGCAAGAGGGAGTTCCTGGTCAGGTATAGGTCAGATCAGACAAGAAACTAGTTAATCTTCCTTCTAGAAAAATTGAGTTTTTATTAGAAAGTCCAAAAATGTTAACTGAGTACTGAGAGGCTGTATAACCCATGAGATAAAAGTGGAAAAGTGTACTTGGTTTTCATACCAAATTCTTAACGCACATAACAACAATCTGAGATACTCTAAAAGTCATGTTGGTTTTCAGATAACTGCTAGTTTAATGATGTCAAAATCTTTCCTTTCCTTGCAATGGGAATATACAATTTGGAGGAAGGGTAAAATTCAAAATATAGTAGTTGTTCTTTCAGGATTTCCATCCTGGAAGCTCACTCCAAGCCTATGGCCACTTCCTCTTCCCCCAAACTCCAATTTAAGGAAAATATCCCACCAAATTCACTCCTTCAACTTTCTCTGGGCTTCACTCATAGATCTCAGGACTTCTTTCTTCTATTATTTTCCCCAACCCTACACATTTTTCTGCTCCCTTTTATGTGTGGTCTTCCCCCATTACAAAGTAAGGTCTTTGAAGGCAAGGTTATTAATCTTTTTGTTTGTCTACTACTGTTTGACTTAATGTTTATTGACGACTTACATGGTATTTTCTAATTGTAAGTAGATAAGTCATTACTATTATTGGGAAATTATAGCAAGAAATTAAATTTTTAATAAGATGTTTATTATAAGAAAACAGTATAAGATTCATGTTTCAGATGCAAAGATCCTGAATTTTCAGAATCCTTACAGTGACACCACATTGGCTACCAGAATTAATAGGAGTAATAGGGAGGGGGGGATATTGTAGAAAGGTGGATTTTAGAAACCCCTAGAAAGAAATATTTTCTAACAATTTCCAAAGGGAAATTGGCTTCCCTAGGAAGTAGTTGGTTTCCCCCTGCTCCTTGCCCTGGTCTAGATTACCACTTATTAGATATGGCATAGAGAAGATTCTTGTACTCTCTGGGAAGCACTGGGGTCTCTGAGGTTCCTTCTGTATCTCAGAGTCTGATTGGTATTATTTTTTCTTTTAATTTCCTAACTTTAATCTATTTGGTATAGTTTATAAACCACATGTTTTGTCTTGATATCATCTAATTGTTCCTCTAATAGTAATTAACATTTCAAAGAGCTGCCATGCTTATTAAGATGAATGACAGAACCATACAAGAGTACCTGAAGCATTGGGATTGTTTGGTTTAACAGATAGAATGAATTCATGAACAGTGGTGAGTTATCCATCCATTTTTGAGATTTTTCTCTCAATTCTGCCAGTTGTCTCAGAGTTGCATTAGACTAAAAAACAAAGAAGAAAAAAAAATTAATTTGTTAGTGATTTCCTGTACTAGCATAAATATATACTTAATGTATTAATGGCCTTTAAGGAAAATTGGTCTAAAACAGTTATTCTTAACCTAGAGTCTGTAAAAGTTGTTTTAAAAATATTTTTGAAACTATATTTCAATATAGTCGGTGTCCTTTTTTAATCCCATATATTTTATTTTATGCATTTAAAAATGTTATTCTGAGGGGGGGTCTACAGGTTTCACCAGACTTCCAAAGTGGGTTGTGATACAAAAAAAATTAAGTAGCCCCGATTTAAAGGTAAGTTTAAAGATAATTTCCTTTAGTACCTATATTTTTAGACTTCTTTAAACTAGCAAAATTTTATTAATAAAAATTCTGAAGACTCTTAAGATCATACATTTAGAGCTGGAAAAGACCTGTGACCTTTGTCCAGTCCCATCATTTTATAGATCAGGAAATAATGAGAGAAGTTCTTTCTGGATTTGAATCTCAGCTAGGATTCAAATCCAAGACCTTAATGTAGAAAGAACTTTTCCTAAGGATTTCTTTCATACACTAACATGATGAGTAACCTTAAATGTCTTTTCTGAGGATTTCATAAATATACTTTTATTTCCAGTATACAGGGCAGACATTATTTTGTTTTAGGATTCTTTGTGAATAATAAACTGATCTATTTCAGAAACAAGTGATTTTTCAAAGAATTTCTATATAGGTTTAAAGAAAAATTACTTAGACACAGAATACTTTTTACGGCTAGTTGTTCATTTAGTTTAGGGAAATTCAGGTCTTTTTTTAAAGCATCAATTGGGAAGGGGAAAGGAAGAGAGGAAGAAAGAAAAATTTGGAATTCAGACTCTTACAAAAATGAATGATGAAAACTATCTTTACATACAATTAGAAAAAATAAAATACTATTTGGTAAATAAAGGAAAAAAGAAAAGCCTCAGTTTAACATGTTACACAGAAATAATTTGGTTTTCTATCCAATTTTAAACATGCAATTAATATGATAGAATTTTAGAACTGGGTAGAGAAGGTCCATTGGGGTTTTTTTTGTGTGTGTGTTTTCTTCCCTCATCTCTTATCTTCCATTTTTTTTCCAAAGCTTTTGGTTTGATTCATTCAGTAACATAAGGAGAGGCATTTAGGGGAGAAAGACTGGTTTCTGAGGGCTCTGGTTGAATTCCTGGCTCTGGTAATTATAGCAATTATGTTCAATTCAAATGGAAACAAATTCCTTCAGGCAACATATTGACGTAGAAAACCATAAATTAATATCATTTATGTTATAGTGTATTTTTATTTATTTTTCTAAACATTGACCAATTCCATTTTAATCTGATCTGACTACACACTCAGGTGGTTTTCAGACAGTCAGAGGAGGGTCTGACATCTCTGTTTTATAAATACATCTATTATAGGCTTAATCAAGTCCCTTAAACTTGCTGGACTTCTATTTCCTATAAAAGGATGGGATTGTTCTGGATGGTCTCTTACTGCTTAGGGATTTATGTGAAGTGAAAATTCAGTAATGTAGGAAGCATTTATGTTCAAACTAGTTTAGAGTCAATATAGTGGTTAGACTTAAAGTGAGGAAGATTGAGTTCAAGTGCTTCCTCAAATTCTTAATTAACTGACTCCGGTGAGTTACTTGAAGACTCTGAGTCTCAGTTTCCTCATTTGTAAAACTGTGATAATAAAAGTATCTTCCCCTCAGAGTTGTGGTAAGAATAAAATTAAATAACACATGAATTTTGAAGTGCTAGCTATTATTACATATCATATATCTTTACAAATACTATCATTTTTATTTTTTGCTATTTTATTGTTAATCTAATGCCCACTTTTCTGGCACTCAATTTGTTGAACATTTTTAGGTCTTTTCACTTTCAATAACTTCATTTTTTGACAATGGTAGTTATTTAACATGATTTATATCTTTTCAAAGAATTAATTATACTACTTTTCCACAGGCAGAGTTAGTGATGGAAATATTCCTGTGATTCTCAAGGCATTGTGTGTATATAGCATATGAAGAAGGAGGGCATATTTGGAGTAACTATCAATGGTCTAGGTTTACAAACTGATTTACAAATTCATCCTTTCAAAAATAGCAATATCACTTAGGCACATGTCCAAACCTTTTCCATAATCGCTTTTGTGGTTGGGGTATATGGTGCATACATAATCTTTCCCAATAGCAAAGGTTTCAAGAAAGCCCAAATTACAGGTCCAGCTGGCATGTTAACAATGTCTTTATAAAGAGAGAAGCAAAATGGTGCTGCAAGAAGAAAGAAATTAAATAATTATATGCATGTATTTTAAATGATTCTTGATCACAAATTGGCCCAGATCACTAAAATAAATCTAAACCTTCAAAACATCAATGTCTATATTTTAGGGAGGAAATGGTTCTTTACTGTTGCATGATTTGCTTGACTAGTATTTATAATTCTTTGACCTTAGATGAAATCAGAACCTACTTTGAGCCAACCAAGAAAACCTAAATTAATCATCTAGAAAATGGCAGTTTTGTGACGCTCATTTCAAGCCCACTTACTTGCATTCAGTGGAATTCCATATTTTAAAGCAATTTGCTTTTTACTTAAGTTGTAGGTCAAAGGATCTTTGGTGTGGTTACCCCCTTTGGGTTTCTGTGAAGAGGGCAGCATGGCTGTTAAATAGTCTGTAGTGATTCCTTGAGAGCACAGAGCTTGGGAGATGGTGCTAAATGATCCTTCAGGGCCATTAATATGATGGTTTCTATATATTGCCTGTGGGAGAAAAATCAGAAACATATTAATTAAAATAAATTACTTGAAAAAGGCCCAGTAGCATTAAACCAAAAAAAAATCTAAAAAAACTATGCACCCTAGATTTTGATGAGTTTCACATAATAAAAATGACTATTATAGAAAACTTATAATAACAGTTATAAACAATAGCCAACATTTTATAGTGCTTTAAAATGTGCAAAGTAATTTGTATGGTGTCTCATTTATTTCTCACAACAACTCTGTGCAGTAAGAGCTGTTATTACCTACAATTTAAAGATAAGGAAACTGAGAATTGCCCACAATCATACCACTAATCAAATGTCTGAAACAGAATTTGAACTCAGGTTTTCTTGACTCCAAGCTCAGTGCTCTATGCATTGTAAAGTCCCTTTCAAAATAGGAACATGGATGTTATTGGATTTATTGAATATAATTGAATAAGATTTTCAACCAGATGAAACCTATGAAACAGTTAAGTTTCAAGAGCGGTATCAAAAGACCTTCCATGGGTTGCATCTATATGAACTCAACCAACAATATGTTGACAAAGAAGTTTCAGACAAATGGTTGGATCACATGGACTTATTATAAAAGCAAAGTGTTTTCAAATGGTTGTTCAAGATCATATTATTGCCACCAGAAAATAAAGAAGGGTTCTCTTTGAGAAGTCTGAACTTATTAATCAATGCAAGTTATATATGAAAACAGTTGATACTGTACAACACATCACCATCAGCTACAAAAAAATTATTAACATCTATTAAATACCTAGCAAGACATGCCCTGGGATCAAGCAATCAGTGTTAGAAGCTTGCTATGTTCTGCAGAAGAATAATATATATCTCAATGTTTTTGTTCAATTGTAAGAGACAGTTATTTAATTTACAGGGGAAGAGTTCAAACATCACTAAATGTTTAAAAAAATCATATTAAGATAATGACTTGCCCTAGGACAATTGTAATCTGAACTTCACCAAAAATCTGAGCCCAAGATGAAAAGTCATCATAAAAAGAGAGTGGGATGTAATGGGACTACAGAGTGGGACTCGGAAATAGGAAGAACTAAATTCAAGGCTTGTCTTGTGACCACTTAATCTCTTATTATCGGCAAACAATTCTTTAAAACTACGAGATGTCAAAGACTTGCCCATCTACATGTGCAGAGGAAGTTTTCCATGAGTCAGTGAAGTCACAGGTCCAGTTTAATTAGCAAGAACAAAAGCTACAGCTTACAAATGCATGCATGCATGTATGTGTGTTTGTGAAATGATATATCTGTGGATATATATATATATATGTACTCACACACACACAATGATGCCTGGGCATGTATGCATGTGGATATATTGTTTATGTAAGTACACATCTCTAGCCCCTTTCTTTGCTGCCATGTTCCTCACCATCACACATCTGAGAAGCAAACGAATGTTAATACTCATCAATTTAGGTTTCT
This sequence comes from Macrotis lagotis, assembly GCF_037893015.1. Taxonomy (NCBI): domain Eukaryota; kingdom Metazoa; phylum Chordata; class Mammalia; order Peramelemorphia; family Peramelidae; genus Macrotis; species Macrotis lagotis. The sequence continues at coordinate 72,997,513 of NC_133663.1, read as the reverse complement.
ACATGAGCAGTCAGAAGTTAACCAAGTAAGAAAGTCTAAATCTTCAGTGATGAAGGTAAAATGAACAAGAAGAAGCATTTGGGTGTTGGGTATTGTGCTAAACACTTTTCAGCTATTAGCTTACAAGTATTTCATTCACATACATATACAAATATTTCCTCTTCAAAACTCTGTGAGATAGGTTCTAATATAATCCCCATTTTACAGTTGAGGAAACTGAGGCAAACAGAGCAAGTGACTTGTCAATGGTCATACATCTAGTAAAAATCAGACTGTATTAGGACTAAGGTCTTGCTGATGCCAGTCCCAGATCTCTCCACACTATGCCACCTATATTCCTCATTCTATTGAGAGATTTTATTGCATTATATAGATCAGATTTTGTGTGTGACTCAGTGGATAATATTTGATGATATGCTGGAATTAGCCTGAACTTGTTTATTAGTACAACTGTCAAATTTTCAGTGTGCACATCTCTATCTCAGGAATCTACGAATGATCAAGAGTTTGATTTTATTATTGTTTTGATTGTCTAGATTTAAGAAAGTGAAGGAGAAAAAGGTTAATAATTCAAATTAAGCAGTAAAGTGTATGAGGCAAATATTTTCCCCAGAAAGACATTTATGAAACACTTACCAGTATATCACTGGTAATATTTCAAAAGAGATTTTACAAAGAGCCCATTATTAGTCCTTATTCATACCTGCGATAATGGTACACTTCGGGACAGGTGTAATTGTTTCAGTGACCTCAATTTGTCGATCAGTGGACGGGTGTCAGTAACCATTTGATTGAGAAAGTCTTTCAGTTTTATGAAGAGTTCTATCATCTTTTCTGTTGGGTTTTGATCTTCCCTAGGGAAAAATACCTAACAAAAATGGAAGCAAAACAAATGATTTGAAAAAGTCTATAAAGTCCTGGACAGTTACATTATTCACTGTCTATCCTGTCGTTCATAATCACACAATGTACACCAAGAAAGTAGAAAATATTGGACACTTCATCTGATCTACTCAATTCAATTCATTCAGGCATTTCCCTACCATTTTGTTTATGTAATACTATAAAAAAAACTGGAAAAGTATACTCTGCTTTATAACTGTCAGATGCCTAGGCCATCTGAGGTGTTAGTTTGGACTCCTTAATAAACAATCAGAAAATTAAAACTAACTCTAACTCACTTTACTGTAAACTAGCCATACTCCACTACTATTTGTATTTAAAGAAGAAGAACCACAGTTATCCTGGAATGCTGGCTATTGGTTCCTACATAATTTTTCCAAACTGCAATCAATCTATTTCACTACTGTTTGCCAACTCCATATGAAATATTATGAGTTTCTAGGTTGATATGAATAAATTCTTTCTTTAAAAAAAAGCCAGAGTCTAATTTTTCTTTCCTCGTCAGTATCTTTGAAGCATTAAGTAGTGATCCTCCATTTGTCAAACACATAGTCATCAGTCCAACACTGGGATTTTCCCATAACAATGTGATTACCACCTTAGCCAGGCTTTATCTGCTAGGAAAATTAGAGAGCTGCTTAATTACTGGATTCCCACAAGAAATACCATATCTGGTTTCTGCTCTGCAGGAGCATTACATAGAGGGAAATGGAAATGGAAGTGAATTAAATAAATATGATGGAATGAAGAAAACAGCTTTCCTTCTTATGAGTCTTGGACTGCACTTTGTGCAAAATGTTTTCAGCTATAAATCATTAGAAATAGAAAACCAAAACATTATCATTCATAGTGTTCTAATGCACCCCCCCACCTCACCAACAGCTCATCAGGTTTAGGCCTACAAAGCCTACAAATTCCTACTATTTTTCAAGAATCTATTCTCTCTCTCTCTCTCTCTCTCTCTCTCTCTCTCTCTCTCTCTCTCTCTCTCTCTCCATCTCTGTCTCTCTATGAATGTTATTGGGAATCTATAATTTCTGTGCTGGAACTATGATTTCATTGATAGAACTCCCAGGTGAGAAAACTCCCTTTACCAATGTAGTTTGGCACCTTCTGGGCATCTTCTAGCCTTAGAGGACAACCTAAGGGCTATCTTGTCAAATAATTAGAGGCAGGACTAGAGAACAAGCCTACCTGGTGTCTTTGAGGTCCTCTCCAAGGACAGTTCCCTATCTGTTATACCACACAGCCTATGAGCCTATGAAATGGAAAATCAGAGTACTGTAATTGTTCAATGTTATTGTTTTAATAAGTACTCTGAGAGATGCTAAGGACCCAAAGATGATAAAATGAAATAATCCCTGTCCTCAAGGGGCTTACATTCTACATATAGATGGTTCATGATTTGGAAGACATAATGAAGAATTTTTTTTGGTGTTGAGTTTGCATATTTATCTTGTAATCTTCATATTTTCATTCACTACATAGACCTGCATTCTGTACTTCTTAAGTGCAGAGAATACTAATTACAGAAAAATTCTAACCCTAGAGTGATAGACATTTTCCATTCATTTTTCAAATTTATTTATCTATGCCTGTATCCTCACTATAAATTTTAAAAAATCACAAGTTAATATATTTAGAGCTAAAAAGATACCACAGAGGTCAAAGCCAGAACTCACTTTTTTACACATTAGAATATTGAAACCCATAGAGATTAAATGATTTATCCAAGATCACAATTCTAAAATTAATTCAAACCCAGGCCCTCTGATTCCAAATCCAACACTTTCACTGAACCATGCTGCATATTTACAGGCTATGACCCCATCAGAAAACAGGAGAGTCTCATTCTATTACTGGCTAAGTTCTTGAAACAGAGATCCTAACCCTTGACTGATACAAAGAATAGGCATCTTGGAGTTTTTTACATTTGGACCAATTAGAAAATCCTGTTTGGGTAGTTCTGGAAGAACATCATCAGCTCCCACAAGGCAGCTGTCCAACACTGACTACTCCATCCCACCCACCTTGGCTCCTATTCCAGCTGTAGAGAATGTGGGCTGGTGCCATTTTTTTCCTGGCTTCTCCCACTCATAGGATGCAAAGTGCTAAAGTTAAACACATAACATTGGAAGGTTTGACGTAAGGGAAATCTTTTTAATTCTTAGTTATTACAAAGAATGGACTACCTAAGAAAAATGGCTTCTCCCTCATTGAACATCTTCAAGAAAAGGTTGAATGAGTACTTGTAGACCATTCCATCTGCTGCCCTGCCTGGTTTCAACTCCATGGAGCAACATAGCCATCCTCAATTAAGCTTCTCAGCTCCAATCTTATGTTATTAACTCAATCCTTGACTGATACCATTTCTCTTGCCCTCATCTCCCCTCAAATTGAAGGGTTTGGAGGGTGTATAACAAGCTCCTCCTAATACCTTCCTTTAAGAGGGCAGAAACTAGACTTTTGACCTCACTCCAATCTGCATTCACTGCTCAGATGGATTTCAGACTTTGTGAAACAATCTACCCCCCCAATGTCCCCCCCTTCCCTCAGCCCCCATTAGATTATAGAGTTAAATTATTAGGTGTATCCTTTGGACTTAGAGCACTGCTTAGAATTTAGTAGTCATTTAATAAATGTTCACTGGATTGGATTAAATTATTAAGTACATATATTGGAGTGGGGGTTGGACTAGATATTCTCTGAGGGTCTTTCCAGCTCTAAAAATTCTGTGATTCTGTGATCTTATAAGGGACTGAACTTTTTCACCTTCCCCCTTTCTTCCCTCCTTATTCTTATGCTACTATGCACACCACAGAGGTAAAAGGGATTAAGCTTTCATTGTTTGGGGGAAAGTGAAGGGTCTTTGGAGCTAGGGCAGAAGAAATTCAGAGAATAAAGGAATCATTGTTATCACTATTGAACTTTACTAGTCTTATATCTCTTCAAAGACCTAATTTAAACTTTCAGAGTCTGAATTTTGTATTCCCAAGAATGTAACTCATATTTATAAGTTGTACAAAGTGAGCTGGAGAAGGAAATGGCAAACCACTCCAGTTTCTTTGCCAAGATCTTTTCCAACAACTTTCCCAAATGGGGTCATGAAGAGTTGGATATGACTGAAAATGATTGAATAAGGATAAAACAAAATAACCAATTAATGGCTTTAGGTATAGTTTTCCTATACTGGAATGGAGTCAAGATACATTTGAGATTTAAAAAGCCTGGGAGTTTCCAAAGCAATAATGTAATAGTTGTTTAAGTGAACCTCTTCCCTGCTGTTGTCAAGAACATAAGTAAGTAATTAAACAGTAATAAAATAAATTAAGGGCATAAGACAGCTAATTAACAATGCAAACAATATTTACCTTGTAGGTAAAGTTATAAACATCCAGGTAATGCAGAAGTATAATTCCTGTGAGATAAGACAGGCGGGACCTCTCTGGAATGGATAGGTTGCAGAATTCCATCATTTCGACTTCCAATTTCATATCGGTGACATTAGAATCACAAGAATACAGCCAGAATATATGAGAAATGATCTGTAGTTTTGAGGGAAAAAATATTTTTTCATTAGCCTGCCTTAATATGACTCATTCATCCTCCCATTTTGAAAGTCTTTCCTGTGCTATCATATTTCAGCTTTAAAGTACAGCAAATACTTTATCATCAAGGATTTAATGTCTTTTTTTCCCTTTGTTCCTTCCTTCCCCCTTTTTCCCTTCTTATTTTCATTGTTCCTTTTTTTTTTTTTTTTAACATTCTCAACATCATGAGGCAAGCGGCGCCCATACGTAATACTGGCAGGCCTAAGCACTAAATGGTGGAAGTAGGAAAAAGCAAAGTGGAAATTGAGGGAAAATGAAGAGAAGAGTTAGCATATAGAGAAAAGAGAAAAAGGAAGAAGGGAGAGAGGGGGAAAAAAGGACAAATAGGAAGATTAAAAGAGACAGAAATCCTCTGATTCTACATACATGAGAACAGTTGAAGATTGGGAAGTTATGGGGACAACTAGGTGGTGCAAAGAATAGAGCACCAACCCTGGTGTCAGTAGGACCCGAGTTCAAGTTCAGACTCAGACACTTAATGATTCCCTAGCAATGTGACCTTGGGCAAGTCACTCTTAACCCCCACTGCCTTAAATAAAAAAAGATTTGGAAGTTATGGAAAAGATATTTTGGGAGTTTCTGATTGGTAAAGATTACAACATTTGAAATCTGACCCAGATCTACCATGCTGCCATAACCAGGTATTAACTCACAGTTATAGTTATAATAATTTTATTTAATATTTTTATAAGATGTTTTGATTTTTCAAAGAGCTTTCTTTCCAATATATCTTTTAGTTAGGGATAGTATTTTATTATGGGTAGCTAGGTGGTTCAGGAGATAGAGTGTCCCACTTAGAATCAGAAAGACTCTTCCTGAGTTCAAATCTGATCTCAGACACCTACTGTCTATGAGAGTTTAGGCAAGTCACTTAACCCTTTTTGCCTTAGTTTCCTCATCTGTAAAATGAACTGGACAAGGAAATGGCATACAGTTCCAATATCTTTGTCAAGAAAACCTCAAATGTGGTCATAGGGAATTGGAAATGACTGACAACAACTCAACAAGTGTCTTATTGTCATAGAATGGTGTATATTTAGAGTTAGAAAGGCTCTGAGACTCCATTTAGTCCAGCTCTTTCATGATACTGGGAAACCAAGACTGAAGACATTTAAGTAATTTGGCTAAAGTCATCATACTCCTTTTTTTGTGGATGAATTAATAAACTTGGGGAGAGTCAAGTCATTCAGCCACAAATCAAAATGAGCACTCAGACCCAAGTATTTTGACTCTCAAACTTGTGTTTCTTCTGTTCCTCAAGAACATTTATTAAGCATCTGTTATATGCCCAAAACTGAAGAAACAATGATAGGTAAAAATAATCCCTGCCCTCAAGGAGCTTACAATATGATAAGGGGAGACAACATGCAATAAACTACATACAAACAAGATATACAGGATAAATTGGAGTTAATCTAATATTAGAGTAAGAAAGACTTGAAGCAGGCACTTAAATATATATATATATATATATATATATGTATATATATATACATATATATATATATAAAATGTATCGATCTATCTATTCCTTTTATGGTCAAGATATTAAGATAAGACCAAAACATTAGTCTTTGCTCTCGAGGATCTTATGTTAGACTTCTATTTACAAACAACATGTGAGCAGAATTGCAGGATTATTTGAGAAAAAAGGGGACTAGGACCAATTACTCATATTAGCATTGTCATGCTCCTTTGAATCACAAATTACTAATTAAGGAGTGGTTATGTCGAAGTAAAACTTTCTGGTCTCTTAGAAGTACCCCCACTGGAATTTCTAGAGTTCTATTAGATTTACACTGAGTTAAAAAGAAAAAAGGGGGGCAGCTAGGTGGTACAGTGGATAGAGCACTGGCCCTGGAGTCAGGAGTACCTGAGTTCAATCAACACTTAATAATTACCTAGCTGTATGGCCTTGGGCAAGCCACTTAACTCCATTGCCTTGCAAAAAAAAAAAAGAAAGGAAGGAAGGGAGGAAGGAAGGGAGGGAGGGAAAAAAGGCAGAAAGGGCTGGGATTTTAGGTTAAACAAGCTGGTTTAGATCTTGACTTTGACAGTTTCCAGCTGTCTGAAATTTAGTCGGACATTTTTATTTATCATGAAGCATTTATTAAATGCTTATTTGTAAGCCAGGTTAATTTTAGAGATGAAAGAATGGTGAAAATTTGGTCTTTGCCTTTGACCTGTTTCCTCCTTTATAAAAGTAATCCTTGAGGTGTTTAGACATTCTTTTATTTAAAAACAAATAAAAACTCTAAAGCAAAAATCATTATCATCACAAGCCAAATAATCTAACTTCAACCAATTAAAAAATTGTTCTGCAGGTCAACATGAAACTTCGCAAATAGTTTATTTTGATCACCTCTAAATGTATTGTTCTTTGATCCTGAAATATGTATAGTTATGGATACACATTTCATAAAGACACACACACAAATCATTTTATATAATATAGAAAGAACTTTTACAAGAAAGTCAAGGCACAACTCAGAGAACTGGGGGAGTCACAAGGAAGATAAATTACTTCCTAGTCAACTTAGATGTGTCCAAGGTTTTTTCAGCAGTTTTAACTGAAGCAGTCTTGAAAGGTGCTTCTATCATGGGCTAACTTAAATTATGTGACATTTTATATCTTCTGAAGATTGAATTGTTGTTTATCGAGCTATGGGAATCAGGAAGATGAAAAGAAGGAAGGATATCACTTAATGAGGAAAGGAGACAGAGGAGAGAGAGAGACAGAGACAAGAGACAGAGACACATAGAGGGAGCCAGGGGAGGGGGTGTGTGAAACAGAGACAATAGAGACAGAGAAATAAATAAAGCACCCAATACAGTTAAACTTTGAAAAGAGAAAAGTATGGACTGTGGAAATATGGAAAGAAAGGTTCTCCTTTCTCTTTTTCTTACCAAGTATAAAAAGAAAGTTTTTGGAAATAAGGACTCCAGGAAAATGATTTCCTCACAGCTTTTGAGAATAATAAGAACTCTTGCTGCCCATCTATGTGTTCTTGTTTTTTTTTAAACAAGATCAAAATGATTCTATTTTTTCAGGAGCAAAAAAAAAACCATGATTGCAAAATCAATACTGAAATTAGAACTTAGTTTCACATAAGCCAAAGGAGAACTCAAGGGGAAAAACCAAATGGATGGTGTTTGCTATCACAAGGGACAGTAAAGTACAGGCTACAGGGTTAGAGTTTTCTAGGGGGAACTCATTAGCAGGACTTGAGTAAATGGAAAGTTCTAAAGAGGCTTCTTCCAGAGGCAACTTCAATGGCTTTCCAATGGCATACAACAAGGGAATTGATTTCAGAGGGTCATTTATGTTTATGAATGAGCTTTTAAACTTGATATCTCTGTTTTTCATTTTAATTATTTATTTATTAAGTTTCTAACATAATTCCTTCCAAAGAGACAAGAAAAAAATCTAAAGTCCATATCTAAATTCAAGCAGTCAGAACATGACACTGTGGGCCAATATGGATTTTCACAAATTCATATAATTTGATTCTAACCACAACTTCATGATATATAATATCATTTTTAATTTTTAAAGTCTTTAATATTTTGTTTTTGTTTGTTCCAAGAATTTCATTAGGGGCAAAAAAAAAGGATTGTTCCTATTAACTAGGTCACTGGAACACCAGGACTTTGACTTAATTCAAATATTCTATATCAGTGTGATGGGGAGACTATATACAAAGACATAAGTTATATAGAAGCAATCAATAAACATTTATTTATTTATTTATTATGAGTCAGTCACTGTGCTAGGTATAGGAATAAAAATACTAAAATGAAAATTGTTTTCTTCAAGAAATTAATATTCTATAATAAGCAGTATCTATCTGAAACTATCAACAACCATTATATTCAATGGGGAGAGTCTTGAGGCATTCCCAATAATATCAGGGGTGAAACAAGGATGCCCATTATAATTACTATTCAATATCATATTAGAAATGTTAGCTTTAAATTAGAAAATAAAAAGAAATTGAAGGAATTAGAATTGGGAAGGAAGAGACAAAACTCTCACTCTTTGCAGATGACATGATGGTATACCTAAAGAATCCCAAGAAATCATCCCTCAAACTCCTGGAAACAATCAGCAATTTTAGCAAAGTTGCAGGATATAAAATAAATCATAAATCCTCAACTTTTCTATATATGACTAGCAAGATACAGCAGGAAGAGCTAGAAAGAGAAATCCCATTCAAAATAACATCAGATAATATAAAATACCTGGGAGTCTACTTGCCAAGGCAGACTCAGAAACTTTTTGAAAACAATTATAAAACACTTCTCACACAAATTAAATCAGATTTAAATAACTGGGCAAACATCAACTGCTCATGGATAGGTCAAGCTAATATAATAAAAATGACAATTCTACCAAAACTAAACTACCTGTTTAGTGCCCTACCAATCAAAATTCCAAAAAATTACTTTAAGAGTTAGAAAAAGTTGTAAGTAAATTCATATGGAAAAATAAAAAGTCAAGAATTTCCAGGGATTTAATTAAAAAAGTGCAAAAGAAGGTGGTTTAACCCTACCTGATCTAAAATTGTATTATAAAGCATCAGTCATCAAAACTATCTGGTATTGGTTAAGAAACAGAGTGGTGGACTAGTGGAATAGAATAGGTACAATGGCAGGAAATGATTATAGTAATCTGTTTTTTGATAAACCCAAAGAGTTCAGCTATTGGGATAAAAACTCTCTCTTCAATAAAAACTGCTGGGAAAATTGAAAGTTAGTATGGCAGGAACTTACATTAGACCAACACCTTACACCCTTTACCAAGATAAGATCCAAATGGATACAGGTTTTAGACATAACAAACATTACTATAAGCAAACTAGAAGATCAAGGACTAGTTTACCTGTCAGATCTATGGAAAGGGAAGCAGTTTATGACTAAGAAAGAGATGGAGAAAATCACTAAAAATAAACCAGATGATTTCGATTACATTAAATTAAAAAGCTTTTGCATAGACAAAACCACTGTAACCAAGATAAAAAGAAATGTAGTAACTGGGAAACAATCTTTACAACTAATGTTTCTGACAAAGGACTCATTTCTAAACTATACAGAGAACCGAGTCAATTTTTTTTTTAAAAAAGAAGCCATTCCCCAATTGACAAATGGTCAAAGGATATGCAAAGGCAATTTACAGATGAGGTCAAAACAATCCATAGTCATATGAAAAATTGCTCTAAATCATTACTTATTAGAGAAATGCAAATTAAAGCTTCTCTGAGGTACCATCTCATACCTCTCAGACTGGCCAATATGACCCAAAAGGATAATGATCATTGTTGGAAGGGTTGTGGGAAATCTGGGACACTATTACATTGTTGGTGGAGCTGTGAACTCACCCCAAACTTTCTGGAGAGAAATTTGGAAATACTCCCAAAGGGCAACAAAAATGTGCATACCCTTTGATCCAGCAATACCACTATTGGGTCTCTACCCTGAAGAGATGATGAAAAAGGGTATACAAAAATATTCATAGAAGCCCTGTTTGTGGTGGCAAAGAACTGGAAATCAAGTAAATGTCCTTCAATTGGGGAATGGCTTAGCAAACTGTGGTATATGTATGTCATGGAACACTGTTGTTCTATTAGAAACCAGGAGAGACGGGAATTCAGGGAAGCATGGAGGGATTTACATGAACTGATGCTGAGTGAGATGAGCAGAACCAGAAAAACCTTGTATACCCTAACAGCAACATGAGGGCAATGATCAACCTTGATGGACTCCCTCATTCCATCAGTGCAACAATCAGGGACAATTTGGGGCTGTCTGAAATGGAGAATACCATCTGTATCCAGAAAAAAGAATTGTGGAGTTTGAACAAAGACCAAGGACTATTACCTTTAATTTAGAAAAAAAAACTGATATCTTATTGTCTGATCTTGCTATCTCTTATACTTTATCTTTCTTCCTTAAGGATATGATTTCTCTCTCATCACATTCAATTTGGATCCATGTATACCATGGAAACGATGTAAAGACTGACAAATTGCCTTCGGTGGGGGAGGTAAGATTAGGCGAAAAATTGTAAAACTCAAAATAAATAAAATCTTTAAAAAAGAAATTAGTATTCCATTGGGGAAGAGAATGTGAACAAATATTAAGTATGAGGAGGGTGATCCCTGGAGCAGGAAATACTTTTGCTCTTGAATGGAGATAAGTGGTATCAAAGTCAGGAGGCTCTGCTCACTCTTGATTCTCTGGCCAATCATTTCTTATGCAAATTCTATCTCTGACAATCAGGAATTGCTGAGTTACCTCAATTATTCAGGTAAGAGCTAAGGCACCGGTTGAATTCCATGACTCAACCAATTATATAAATGTGAACAGAATAAAGGCAAGCTAATTTGGGGAGGGTACAGGAAGATCAGAGGATCATGAAAGACTTAAGATAGCACTGGAGTTGGGCTTTAATGAAAACTAGAATTCTAAGAGTTGAGAAGGAAGTCAAGGAGGGCAAGATCACAAAGATATGAAATAATGTGTCCTGTGTGAGAAGCCTCAAGAAGCCTATAATACATAAGCTGGAAGCTTCCAAAAGGGTCCCCAAGAACAAGAAGGAGAGAAGAAAAAAGAAAGGACAGTCTATTGCTCTTCCTGGATCTCAGCTTCAAGCTCTGGACCTCTATACAATCCACTGAAAAAGGAGTCACTTCAGGGCAATGTAAAATCTCTCAGAAGATAAAACAGATATACATACAGCTCTGCCTATTGGGCAGGGTTACATTAGTCTGTTACAAATGTTGAATATTATTTCACCTTTTCAAACATTGGAAGTGGGCAAAGTCTTTCATAGCATACCTCTGTTCTGTTTTCAGGGATAGGCATTGCCAACAGTGCATCAATAGTTGCATTGGACATTCCTGTTGCTTTGTGAAGTTCTACTGTCAACTGGTCAGTATTTTTAAACATATTTTTTAATTGACCTTTAAGGAAAAAAAACACATTGAATTTGAGTTACTATATCATTCCTTTATTCAATTTTTATCTACAGTAAATCTATAGACCTCTCCATAATTTTTTATTTCAGTTTTTGCAAGGCAACAGGGTTAAGTGACTTGCCCAAAATCTCACAGCTAGGTAATTATAAAATATCTGGGGCTGGATTTGAACTCATGTCCTCCTGACTCCAGGACCCCTGCTCTACCTACTACTGTACTACCTAGCCATAATTTTTTTTAAAAGTAAAATATATATTTTATTCTTTATACATTTGTATAAGTGTATATTTTATACTTTATACCTTTGTTTCTCTAATCTGGAAAATGGTTTGTCATGCTAACTATACCTGTCCTTTTTAAATTAATTCCTAATAAAATCTCATTATCCCAAAACACTCTAGTATTGGAGGGGAAAGGACAAGATTTAATTAGAAGACCTGGGTTTGAATCTAATTCCATGAAACCTCACTGACTTAACTTCTTCATCAGTAAGATAGAGATAATGTTATTTGCACTGCCTATATCACAGGATTGCAACAAGAATCAACTTAATCATATATAAGTACATAAATATAAGTATTTATCAATGTCAGCTTTTATTATGATCTCAAATAAACAGATTGGTTTGTGATTTGAATTTTCATAGAGTGCCCAAATTAAGTCATTAGTGATCCAGAGAAAGTATGGTTGGTTCCTCATAGATAATAGAAATGCCTTGACAAAGTTGGAAGTCACCAAATGTTTCTTGGTTTGTAAAACCAGAGGAAATCAAATAGTTTTAAATCCCAAATTTGTATTAATACCATTTATCAGGCAGGGTTTTGGGTCTAACCTCTAAAATCCCTTCTAATGCCTAGATTCCTATGATTTCATACATAGTCTTTGGAACACACACTTGAAATGTGTCAAAGACTACCACATTCAAAATATGAATAGAAATATGTATAACTCAGAATGGTTCTATGGCAGTGGCTACAATTATGCTTTTGTTTGGATATAATTGCCTTCCCAGTGCATGCATAATAAAATAATAACAATTGTATTCCTCTTTCTCAGCAGATCACAATCTCCACTCTGCAAATACTTTTTTTTTTATTATTTTTATTATGCTTCTCTTATGTAAATGTACTTTCTTTTATTTTTGAACTTTGGGTCTACCCAGTCTTAAAGCTGGCTACTCGGTGACAAAAATTCTGAATACCTTTCTTTTCAATGTGGAGACATTATGCTATAGAGGTATAAATTCTATAAGAAATAAATGTTCAGGAACCAGGTTATTGATGGAAGACTCTGAGCTAAGAGGTCTTTAGGCAGGATTGCTTTTTCTTTCCCAAATTTTTTACATAGGAGACAATTAGCTGCATCTGATATTTTTATTCCTGTAAAATTAACTTCCTTGTTCTGTTTTCCTCTTAATACAGCCAATTAAAAACCCCCATAAAGTAAAAGAAGTAACACATTTTTAAAAACTATCACTTACTCTTAGCTTTACATCTTTGCATATTTCCCTCATCCCTCCCCCCCCCCCCCCTGCCTAGGTAAGTAAGGTAATACTTCACAGCCTCAGGTTTTTCATATGTAAGAGAAGATAGTCAAGGAAGTTGTTTAAGTTCCTTCAAAAACTGAGTGGACTCATCTCTTCCTAAACTGCAGTATGAGAAGCACATGCATGCTAATAAGTCAGCTTTTCAAATATGGATGGCAAAACACCTGGTTTTTCGGAAGCAGTTGCACTATTATTGACATGCAGCAAGGATTCTACGGCTGGTATTAATTCTGTGATATTTTCCAAGTAATTCATTTGCAACACCTGTTCTAGGAATCTGGAACAAAATAGAAAGAGAATAAGAAATTCAACTGAGCATTTCAATAATTTTAGAAAGATTCTGCCAGAGTGAAAAAAAAGACAATAGAGAAACTTACCGATCCATATTTAAATTAATTTTGTTTGGATCCCCGGTAAGCAAATCCTTTAGCTTTTGAGATATGATATTTTCATGGTTCAATAAGCCTGTTGCAATTTCTGTGCCAAGCTCCATTGCTTCAAGAAGCTGCATGTGGAAGTGACTCCCCTCACATAGCTTTCCAAAGCTAATATTAGGAAATTGGCAAGTTTCTTCTATCGAATTGAGGGTCTCAGATACACAAAGAAGTTTGGTCACGTTTCGGAGTTGTAACAGCTTTTCAAAACAAAAACAACAGTTATGGAGAAATATAAGAATTCAGTACTGAAGTTGTTTCTCTCTATGTGACTCACCTGTATGTGTGATCAGCCAATGGAAGGTCTGAAGATGGCTGATTGTTTCCCAACTCAGAGTTAAAGGTATTAAATCATATCTCTTAAGTTAGCTACCTTTGCAATTTTGGGGAAATCTATAGCCAACTTGGACTTTAATTTCCTCATCTACAAAAATGGTATGTTTGAAAGAGCCAACCTGGGTGGTCTTATCTGGCTCTAAATCTATCATTCTATGATCCTTGTACTTGAAGTCTCTTCAAATAGCATTAAATATATTTCCTTACTTTATTGGAAGAGGTGAGGAAATACAGATGTAGTATGTTGCATATACTGCCAGATTGCTATTATGCTAAACTGATTTTATCTTTCTTTTTCCTTATTTTTTGTAAGTTGCTTGCTAGATGGAGAAAGGGGAGGAATATAACTGGTGAGGGGGAAATGATATTAAAAGAAAGAAAAATATGTAAATTTTAAAAATTGCCATCACTGGCTAATGTTCATCATATATTAGCATTCCAGAAGATGCCTAGGGCTCCTTTCAAAACTTAAGTCAACTTCCATCTCTTACAGAGAGCCTTTAATGGTCTTCCTAATGGCAGCCCTGACCTGTACAATGGCCTAAACTGACTTTGGATCTATTGCTCTATATTTGATATTTAATTCCTATGTATATGTTTCCTCCCTCAATAGACTACATACCTTTTAAGGATGGGGAGTGTTTCATTTTTGTCCCTATATTGCTAGGACTTCACATAGTGCTTAACACAAAGCACCAACTTTATTACATTTCTTATTAGAAGGTACCCTGGTTTAATAAAAGTTTACTGAACTGAATTATGTAGAATTGAATTTGGTTAAGTTGAACTTTAGATAACTTTAGATAACTTAAATTTAAATAACTTTTAGACCTGTCATAATTTTACAACATTCTCAGCTGATCTTTGTGGTGAATTAGGAACAATTTCCTATTGTAAATCACATTTTGTTCACCTGTGGCAGTAAGGACCTCCATTTTAATTCCCTATTATCAAGGTATGAAGGTGACTCTGGGTTCTCAAGTACCAGTGTACTGTAATCAAGTTAGGAAGATTTCAACAGCTCTTGAATTGTTCCTTCATTGCCACCATCACAGCAGCATTCATCAACTCTGACCTGAACTATTAAGATAGCTTACTCATAGATAGACCTTCCTTCCTAATGCCTCTTCTCTTTCTGGTCCCTCCTCTACCAGCTTCCTGATCAATGCCAGTGAAGCATAGGCTAATCATGTCATTCCTTGCTCAAAAAATACCATTTGGCTCTTTATGACCAATATGTGTTCAGCATTTGAAACACTTCATGATTTGGCTCCTGTCCATTCAACCTCTTCACATATTACAGCTCTTACTCCTGGTGTCCTCTTTGGTTCATCCAAAACTGACTTTCTTTTTGTGTCTCCACCTTCAGTTGTTATGTCTTTGGATAAATTGCCCACCATACCTGAAGTATGCTCCCTGCCCACCTCTACATCTTAAACTCCCTAAGTTCCTTTGGGGCTCAGCTTGAGTCATCTCCTTTATGAGGTCTTTCCTGTTACTCCCAGCTGTTAGTGTCTCCCCACACCCCATCAATTATCTTGTATTTACTCTCTCTATAATTTTGGATTGACTTTTATGTGTATATGTTGTTTCCTCAATAGAATATAAACACCCTTAGGAAAGGGAACATTTCATTTCCATCTTTATATCTCAGTGTCTTGCACAATGACAGACACATAGGGAGTAGGGACTTCATAAATGCTTAATAATTGATTTTAGTAGGGTTTCTCATGTTGGGAAGCTCATTACTAGAAAGGTGACTACAAGTCCTATTACCTTATTCTGTAGCTGAATTGGTGAAATTGTTTATTGGGTGTGGAGTGGGTTCAAATCAGCATTGTGCTGGAATATCCACAGTGCAGAAACTATAGACAGCAAAGAATCATTTTAAACTCACAGAACAATTTCCTTTCTGACTGTGTATCCTTCCGTGGCAACCTTGTCAATATTGCAGAAGGTTCTCTGAGGAGCAGGGTGTTAATAAACAGACCAGAGCAGCCAAAATGGTATCCTGAAAATCCAATCTCTAGCAAAACCCCTGGATCATAGGTGTCAGAAGGAAAATTGAGCTAAGGTCTTCCTTTGACTCCAATAAGGGCCTTCTATTTAGTGAGGAAAATTGTCTTTATGACCTCTGATATAATATAGAATTATAGGATATAATTATATGTCATTATAACAAGAACACATACTTTTCTTGTCATATGACTACAGATGCTGCTTAAGAAACCCAACAGTATATTAACTATAAGAGTTCGTATCATTCAAAATACTAAGGAATTCAAAAGGAATAAAATAATTACATGAGTCTAGTGTTCCCTGGCTATAAGTCATTTATGACTACAAGGAAACTTGTTGATATTGTCTCAAAGGAATTAAAAAGGCCAGAAAAATCACAAAATCTCAGATTTAGAAGGATCTCAGTACTCAGGTACTTCATTTCCTCTTAAACAAAGGATTCAAGCGTCATGGCATGTTGCAACATTCTCTAGTAAGGCAAGAATCAGAATAAAATATCAAGGGGAAATATTTAACAACAAAAATACAATAGAACAAAATGTTAATATATGTTTTTCAAAGTCATTGTGTCATTTTATGGATTATTGTGTAGGACAAATTCAAGACCAGTTAGGAAGACTTTGGGAGTTCAAATCTGTGTGGTCCTGGGCAAATCACTTCAGCCTGTTTGTATAAGTTTCCTCAACTGCAAAATGGACTGGAGAAGGAAATGGCAAATCACTCCAGTATCTTTGCAAAGAAAACCCTAAATGGGGTCCTGAAGAGTTGGATGTGATTGAAACAATTGAACAAAAATTCATTAGAATGGTTTGCCAGACATCAAGTCAAAATTGGTCTCTTTGCAACTTCTACTCATTCCTTTTATTTTACCTTCCAGAAGCAAGCAGAAATAGTCTAATCCATGTTACCTCTGGCAGCCCTTCAAATAACTGAAGACAATTATCACTTTCCCCTTCCTTCCCTGGGCTAAACATCTCCATTTTCTGGAACCAATTCTCATATGATATGGCTATATTTCATTGTGAAAATTTTGGCATTGGATTACAGGATGAATAATTTTCCCAGAATCAAATAAACTATTTTGCTGGCACTTGAATTCAATCCCTTTGAATTCAAGTCCAGTGCTCTTTTCACCATGTCAGGCAAATATCCATCCCTACACTGTCTGATGGCCAGTCATCTAGTGGTTATTGGGGAAAAAAAACAGAGAGACATACTAGAACCTTAATAAATTGAAATGCAGAACTGATGATAGTATGATACAGCAACTACTTTCAACCAATTGTGGAAAGAAACGATCATATATATGAATTCTAAAAGGATAAGAAACATTAATGATCAGATTTTGTTTGGGAAAAATCAGTATGAATTCTCATAAAACACAATGAATTTAATAGCTATCTTTCCCCAAATGAACTAAAAGATGGCCACCTTACTCTAATCTTAACATTTTTTAATAGGAATTAAATCCACTGTCAGTGATACGGAATCCATTAAAGAGAACCATTCCATTAAGGCATTCAAATACCAACGCATTTATTGTTTAGATTGCACTTCCTTTCCCACCTCCACCGCCTTTACTCTCTGCCCACTTCTCAGGCCCCATATCTGATTTTCATAAAACCAAAGTGCAGCCAAACACCATACTTCTCCTGCCCTTTCTCTATATAAAGGGAAGAAGGATTTGTAATTAGTCCCTATCGGTTTTGTCTTTTCCTTCATCCCAATGTGAGTCTATGAAGAACTTCTAATATCATTCATGCCATTTAATACCACCAAAGGTCTTGTCTTCTCAACCATCTAGACATTATATTTTTGTAGTCAGTTAATTATATTTCTTTAGTATGATGATGCTGTCTATTCTTCCATGTATTTATGTGTGTCTACATACATATACAGATAAATGTATGTATATGTAATATATGTTATATATATATATATAATTATGAACTTTATGCACACATGAACTTTCTTTTGAAGATAATCATAGAGTAGAGAATTTCAGAACTGGAAGGGATTCAGAAATCAGTCCAATCTTCTCATTTTTCAAATGAGGAAACTAAGGTCAGAGGATTGAAGTAACTTGTCTGAGATTACATTGACAAAGAACTGACAAAGTAAATGAATAAGTAGTACAGACTGGATTTGAAGACAAATTTTTGTTTTCATTTTTTACTCCAAATCCAGTGCTATTTCTAGATCTAATTTTTGAGATTTTATCTATATTTGGACTGATACAATAACTGGTTTCTCTATGGTGAGAGGAAATTAATAAATTAATTGGGAAAGAGTCATATTTGGTATTAAGAGCCAACATGACTTCAGTGACAACATGGAAATGAAAAGAACTGCTCTACTTGACACTGGGAAAATCTGATCTGAAACCTACATCTGGCATTTACAAGTTCTGTGGCATTAAGCAAAATGCTTAACCTCAGTATTTTCATCTGCAAAATGAGACCTGTGTCATCTATCTCACAAAGATGCTGAGAGGTCCAAGAGAAATAATGTATGCAAAGCATTTTGTAGTCATTAAAGCATTATATCAATATCCATTGTTGTTATTGATGATGATGGATTAAAAATTAATTTTACTGACTCCCTTTCAAAGGAGAGACTTTTAAAAATTTACTACCTTAAATTATATCTATCAATATGACTGTATATGTATAACCTAATTCAAATTGCTTACTATCTTGGGGAAGGGAGAGGGAAGGGAGAAAAGGAGAAAAAACTGAAAATAAAATTTTATAGAAATGAATGCTGAAAATTATTTTTACATGTAATAGCAAAAAATACTATTAAATTTTTTCAAAATCATGACTAGACTTGAGAAAGTGGACTATTAATCAAAAATATGCTAAATCCAATGTGATAAACAGTTGGTTTCCTAATGAAGGCTTTTTACAAATGGAAAAACTCAGAAATTCAGTGCCAAACTGTAGAAAACAAGTGATTACAGGAAAAAGACGGCATTATACTTTAGATGTTTTTTTTTAAGATGTAGAAAGTTGTATGTTTTATTGCATGTCAAAAAATTTAATATTTTTAAAATAATTATAAGATTTGGTGTCTTCATGACATTATAGTTTAATAAATGAATGTATATCTTACATGGAACAGCTAGGTAGTGCAGTGGAAAGAACACTTGACTTGGAATGAAGAAGGCTCTTCTTTATGAGTTCAAAGCTGACCTCAGAAACTTAAGTGGTTGTGTAACCTTGAGCAAGACATTATTAAATCCTGTTGCCTCGGTATCCTTATCTCTTTACCAAGAAAATTTCATGGATCTAATACAACTGAAATGACTGAGCAACAACAATAACCTACATTATAAATCCTATTATGTATAGAGAAACCATTTAAGACATCAGCAATGTTTTCAAATATTGTAGTGATGTTTCTGATTTCTCCCATCTCTTATATTCTATATTTCCTAGGTATGGAAGCACTAAAGAAGAAATGACTTGATCCATCAATATGTATCACTTGTGAGGTCTAATCATATCAGGTTTGAAGCTCAATTATTCAGATCCCAAATATCAGGGACCTTTCAAATAATTAGATTCATTTATACACATTTGATTAAATTCAATTGAATCCACCACCTTAATGAGATAACTATATCATTAGGCACAACTTGATTAATAGGTATAATTTAGAAGAGGCTGGAGCAGGTCATTTCATATTGTTGATTTTCCTAGGTAATAAACACATGTTGATGCACACAACACACACATACACAGAAACAAAAACATTCCAAATCCCTTAAAAACAAAAAGAAAGAAGTGGTTCAGAGAATCCATGTTTCTCTCCTCTCCCCAAAAGAACACTAAGAAATTCTATTTGCAATGCTATCAGTTTGAAACCTGAACTAAATAGATGTTTCTTCAAAGAAGAAAAATAACATGTCAGGGACTTTTTTTTCGGTGGTGGTGGTGGGGGGGGAGTGTTTTATTTTTGGAATCTTACTTTTGATCTTAATATTTCTGAAAATGGAGGCCAGTAGTCTTCAGAAGAACCATTTCGATGAAAAGATTTTTTGAACCTAATGGTGGATTGTAGAAGTTTAAGATTTTCTATAAAAGAAAAAAGAGAAATGTCATTTTAGAGAGAATTTAGGATCATTAAGGAAACCTTTCTTTTGAAACACTTAAGTACAGTTTGTCATAAAGGTATTTTTGCAAAAACAAGAGCCTTACACCACTGAGATTAGTTAGGGAAAAAATGATTTCTTACAATTGGTAAAATATGCTCAGTTTATTTTAGGAACATTCTTGGATATACAATGAAGAGACAAACCTATTTCAAAGTTACCTTTGGGGACTTTTTGTCACTTATAATATGCTTTTATCTGTGACATTTTTGGTACATTACTGTTGAAATTCTTTTGGAAAAACAGGTACATAATCACTTAGAAATCAAAAGTCCTTCCAACCTTGATTAATTCATGCCTGATAAACAAAAAGCAGACTTTTTGTTTGCTGGTGAATCCTGACAAATTTTTTTCAGTAAGCAGAGAGAGGGAAAGTATATCTCTTAGGGAAGAGTATATATATATATATATATATGAAAAAAGATTCCTTTAAAAGAAAAAAAGGGGGGTAAGGAACATTTGATTAAATGCAACCTTCATGGTTGTCCATGCAAGCAGAAAATTGAAAATGAAAATGAAAGAGAGAGTAGGTAGCAAAATAGTTTGCCATCACCATCCCTACTCCTTTAGCCAAAGTAACTTGTAGATCTCAGTTTGCAGAAGTGACTTTGAGTCATCTACATTCATTGTTTCTTGTTTGCTTGTTTGTTTGTTTAGAAACCAAAGAAGAGTAGAAGCTGGTATAGTTAAGGGTTATGTTTGCAATATTTAGCATCTCTAGACACTAGACTTATATTTTTATTAATTAGTACCTATATATTAATACTAGAAAAATAATCTATATTTAGCACTTCTTTTTACATAGGAGAGCCACAAGTTCATGACTGGGGGTGAGCAAGTCTTTATTTTTTTAGTTAAAGATTTGATGAACTTTCTGATATGAGAAAGTTCCCAAAGTTATCAATGATGTTTCTATCATTAAGAATATTACCTGGTGAATCGTTGACTAAATTGTTAGTTATATTTCTCACACATATCAAGTAGGGTACATAAGGACTCTCAGCAGAAATGTTTAAGAGGGCATCTTCAAAGTTTTCCAGAATAAGGAGCCTATGGAACAAAAAAAGACAAAAATCACACAAATTGCAATAAACACGAAACAAAGGCTAACTGTGATATTTAAAACTGTTATCAAGGGGCGGCTAGGTGGCTTAGTGGTTAAAGGACTGGCCTTGGAGTCAGGAGTACCTGGGTTCAAATCTGGTCTCAAACACTTAATAATGACCTAGCTGTGTGGCCTTGGGCAAGCCACTTAACCCCATTTGCCTTGTAAAAACCTAAAAAAAACTGTTATCAAGACATCTTTTTAGTCCCTTTGTCATGTTTTGTTGACTTATTTTTCCCAGTGAAAACACTAAAAGAACATAAATTTAGAGCTGTAAGGGACCTTAGAGATTATTTTTTGATCCAACTTCTTTTTACAGAGAGCTCAGATAACTTGCCCAATGGATTGTATTTACTTTTTCCAGAAAGCCTTATATGATTGATCCCAACAAATAATTATTACCTTCCTTTGAATTCCCTTAACATTTAAATTTTTGATATGTACTATATTAATTCATAATTATGTCTTTAAATTATAAAGTTTACAATGCCTTGTAAGTCTTCTTATGGCTATTTCTATACACACAAACAAGTCCAAATATATCTGCATATATGTATATATGCTTATATCTGCATATGTGTATGTATGTACATATATATAATCAATTAGTATTTTTTTAAGTCAAATCACATTCAGCATAGGTCAACAAATCTAGGGGAATCAATTTTTTTAATTTCAGAGTTACTAATCATAATAGTCAAAGAAAACATTTCTTTTTAAAAATTAGTTGGCATTTATAATTATTACAGGGTAAGCTTTTTTTTATTGGCATGTGTGTGCATTCCTATGCATGAATGTGTCTATTGCCTAACCCTCAATAAATTGCAAGTTCTATGAAGGGAAGAGCTCATCTTTTGTTTTCCCTTGACCCTACTTTTACAATGTCCCACACTAGTATTAATACAGTTAGTATAACTAAATATTGTGATAACTGTTTTGCAATAATATATAAGAGATATATACTTTGATTTTATGTTAAATTATTACAATGGAATAGAAGTGCCATATAGAAAACTCTATGTACTCAATAATCATTCCACTCCAGGTTGCATCGTGCCTACTGACTTTCTCTACCATACCAAAGAAATTTCTTCACTCTAGGAGATCACTCCAATCCTGGACTTTCATGGCGAAAGTAACTCTCTGACCCCACGGTTTCTCCTTCAGATTGATTGATTCTTTGCAGACCATTTATTTTAAAGAGGATGCCCAGGCCAACAATGTTTTCATTCCTTTGCAGATTGGTTTCCTGAATTTTTGTACTTTTTGGACTACCATTTCATCACTTCTATTGCCTTCATCTCTCTTTCCCCCATCTCTTCTCCTTTTAATTATATTTTATGTATTGTACTACTCAGAATGTAAGCTCCTTGAGGGCAGAGTGTCTTTCTGGTTATATCTGAGTTACCTATATAGAACTTAATTCAAATTAAGTAATGTATGAATGCTTGCTAAGTTGTTGTCTTGACTTTAAAGGTTCCATGTCTTTCCCATATATCTTTGAACCTCATAACAATCCTGAAAAGTCGAAACAATTATTCACCTGATTTTTCAGGAAGCTGATATTCAGAGAGGTTAATGCTTTTTTCCCCACTGGTACACACACAGTCAGATTTGAATTTTAAGTCTAGCACTTCAGTCACTATACCTACCATCTAGTCATTTATTAGACCAGAAGGGTTTTTAGGTTAAAATTTTGGTGAAGTCATGGCTTATATCTATTTCTAAACAGTATTAGGTTCTCTAACTTACAACACTAGATACTTGACATTTTCTAATGTGAATGAAAAAATACTTTCATTAAGACTCAGATTTTAATGAATCTGAAACCCACAGATTATTGAGTTATCCATGTTTTTGAAAAAGCTTATCTACAGAAATATATTAAAACTTATTTTCATTTAACATGAAATGGCACAGACCTTTTACAATCCCCGTTGTCATGGGCCTGGCTTATAAGCTAACCATGTAATATCAGGTTTTTTTCTGTTTCTGGTTGTTGCATGGAATGTGATTTGACCAGCAGTATTAATGTTGAATTCATGATGGATTATTCTATGTTATTACAGGATTCTGATGTGATTTAAGATGTACATAGAGCATATTGCCCTAGGATAGAGTTTCTCAAGGTGTGGGTTCAGGTGGCATTCGTGGGGCATTCATGGGGCACCATCCTGGGGCAGCATCCAAATGATCTGTATTTAACTGTGAGAAATGCTCAGAATCACCTAGAAAAGAGAGCATTTAAGATGCAGGCAGCAAGATGCCAAATAGAAAGAATATTGATTTGAGGTCCAGAAATGGAATTTGAGTCTTATTGGGTAACTAACACATGTGACCTGGGGGCAGTCATTTGAATCTCAGTTTTATAAAATAAAAGTGCTGAATTAGGTTGTATCTAAGAGGGATCCCTTGCAGTATATTCTGTTCTGTTCCCTAAATATCCGAGTAGTTTGGAGGGCAGAATATGGAGCAGAGATCTTAGATTTCATTATCCCTGAATATTTTTTAAACTATAAGGGTGACTGCAGATCTCAAAGATAGACTAGAAATAAGCCTGAAGAGTTTCAGGCCATCTGTTTTAAGAAGTAATGAGTGGCATCTCTCTGTATTGTCAGATAGTAGAATATTGAGGAGCAACCTATTCAGATGCTTATTCCCAGATTCTGGGATGAATAGAACCATCAAATTAGAACTGTGAGGGAACTTGGAGATCCTCAATTCTCTCCTTTTATATAAGATGCAATCCCAAAAGGTTATGTAATTTTACCCAAGATCGGAGTGTTGGTATTTGACCTCAGACCCTCTGATTTCAGACACAACATCCTTTCTATTATTATTACTCTGCCTACTAAGGATTTCATTCCTCTGCTTTCCTTATTGTTGTTATTCAGTCATTTAAATCATATCTGACTCTTTATGACCCCATTTGGGGTTTTCTGGGCAAAGAATCTAATGTGGTTTGGCATTCTCATTTCCGGTTCATTTTACAGATGAGGAAGCTGAGGCAAAGTGATTTGCCTAGGGGTGTCTGAAGCCAGATTTGAACTCAGGAAAATGTCTTCCTGACTCCTAGATCAGTGCTCTATCTTCTACACCATAAAGTTGTATATTAAGGACATTTCCCAGGGTGGAAGAGTTTAATAAATCTCTAAGAGAAGCAAGGACAAGCCAGGACTTGGGGCTAGGTGGTGCAGTGAATACAGTACCTGCCCTGGAGTCGGGAGAACCTGAGTTCAAATCCAACCTCAGACACTTGATACTTACTAGCTGAATGACTCCCAATGCTATGGGAAGGGAGAGAGGGAGAGGGAGAGCAGGATTTGAAGTAAAAGTAATTTTCAGGCAGGACAATTCAGGAAAGTTGATCCTTAAGTAGATTGCAAAATCAGAATCCTAGAAATACAGATCTAGCATTGAGAGGAACCTTAGAGGTCATGTAAGTCTACTCTCTTAATTTATAAGTGAGGAAACTGAAGCATAGGGAAATTTAGTAGATTGGCTCAAGGGCACACAGATCATAAGTATCTGATTTTAAATTTAGCTCAAAAGAAAGTGGTGCAGTGACTAGAGGAACAGATCCAGAGTCAGGAAAACCTGAGTTCAAATGCAATCTCAGAAGCTATGGACAAGTCGCTTCACCTCTGTCTACCTGGTTCTTCAACTACTGAATGGGCATAATAGTAACACCTATTTCCTAGGGTTATTGGATGAGATCACAGTTCTAAAGTGCTTAGTAGAGTATCTGGCACTTCATGAATGCTTATTCTCATCCTTTTTGGACTATTGCAGCTACATTGAAAATCACTATTTTAATGTGTGTGAAATATATTGAAAGTCATATGGTAGAATGCATGGAGGTTGTGTGGGCACTAGAGGAATGCAAGTCATGATGTCAGAAATAAACAGGCTTGTTTGAATGTGTTCCTTCATCACAATGACCACACAAAGGTAGAAAACTTGAGGATCTATTACCAGAAAAGCTGCTGCTGCCCAGCCCAGTCCCCTCTAATCACTATTAATAGACATTAATACTTCATTTTTTTTTAGTTTTTGCAAGGCAGTGGGGGTTAAGTGGCTTGCCCAAGGCCACACAGCTAGGTAATTATTAAGTGTCTGAGGCTGGATTTGAACCCAGGTACTCCTGACTCCAGGGCTGGTACTTTATCCACTGTGCCACCTAGCTGCCCCTGTACTTCATTTTCAAAGAAGACCATGCCAGGAAAGTGATGCCATGATAAGTACATGACTTGGATTTGAGTGAGGGCCTAGTGGCCAGATATGGAGATGGCCCTGGATGTGAGGCAAACAGGGTGACTTGCCCAGCTAGTAAGGGTCAAATATCTGAGGTCTGATTCAAACTCCTGTCTTCCTGACTCCAAGACCAGTGCTCTATCCACTAAACTACTTGGCGTCCTCTCCAGATTCTTCTTATTAACCAAGCAGAAACTAGTTTAATCCAAGATATTGCCACATCCTTCCCACTGTTTGTCTCCCTCAAATATTCTAGCAAAATCTAATTTGTCATCTAATTCAAATGTCATATAGACTCATACAATGTCCCTGATACCTTCAGCTATTTCACAGTTTAGGGAAGGTGGTGAATTCTATACATATCACAAATCCTTAGAAAAACTATAGAGATCCCAGATTAGTCCATTTATTAATCCCTCTCACTAAGGTTGAATTTTCTTAGTCTTCACAAGGCAAATTTATTCCAATCTATTTGACTATGCAATTTTAGAAAAGAAAATTATATTTTATGGTATTATCCAAAACAAAACTAAATCTGAGACTATACTCCCCAAAGAAGAGGTCTCAGCCTTTCTATCATTTGGGAAGATGGGAATCCTATCCTTGGGGTGCCAATATTCTCCTAGTGAATTCTCATTTATCTCATTTGCTCCCATAGGTTAAGTTATCACTTTCTTGCAGATGATTCCCAAATCAATAAGTCCAAATAAGTCCTAACTTCTCTCTTGAACTCTTATCCTACAACTTTGTCTAATAGATATCTCCACTTTTTTGTTCTGTAGATATTATCAAACTCAACTCAATCAGAATAGAATTTATCTTCCCTCCCCAAAGCCTCAGCTCTTCTTCACTTCCCTATTTCTGTTGAGAGGATTCAAATTCAAAACCATAATTGTTATCCTTCACTCTTAGACTTAAATATTATGAGTATCAAATTGTCAGAAGACACAAAACTGGGAGGGATGACTAATAAGTATTTACTAGAGCCTACTTTGTCCCAGGTGTTAGGTTAAGTAAACATTTGGAGAACAAAGAAAAGTAAAATTCAATCTCTCATTGAGGAGCTCATGTTTAATGGGAGACAATATGTAAATATCTATATCCAAATCATATATGTATAGGATAAAATAAAGATACTGAAGGAAGATATTGGGATTAAGGGCAATCTGTAAAGGCTTCTCATAGAAAATGAACTTTTCATTGGTCCTTGAAGGAAGCCAGAGAAGCAAGAAGGGAGAGTTGAAGAGTGAGTGTACTGTGATTGGGAACCATCAATAAAAATACTTAGGAACAGCAAGGAGGCCAGTGTCACTGAGTTGCAGAATCCATGAAGAAAGGTATAGGAAGACTAGAAAGGTAGGAAGGGAAGTCCAATATTCTAGCCTAAAATCTTTTTTTGAATTTTCATAGAAAGTCTTTGACAACCTGACTCCTCCCCTCTTACCTTTCCAGTATTCTTATCCCTTTCTACAGGAATTCTGCAGTCCAGTGACACCGGCTACTTTTTTTTCTCTTCTTACAATCTTTTTCTGTCATGGACCCCTTTATCAGTCTGTCTGGTAAAGCCTATGAACCCCTCCTCAAAATAATGTTTTAAATATATAAAATAAAATGCACAGATACTAATTATGCTGAAAAATCATTATCAAAATAAGGTTAAGAATCCTATGAATTCCCTTTCAAAAATCTGAGATTCGGTGTTTCTTTTCTCATGCTGGGCCTTCCATATGCAATTAGTTGACAAGTTATGTTGATTCTGTCTTCACCACATCCCTTGAATCTGTCCTGTGTGTATATATACATGTTCAGATACATATACATATGCATATTTATATGTATATATATATTCTTATGTGTATATATCTGCATATGTATGTACACATGTTGTATTCCCCAAAAGAATGAAAGCTCCTAGAGAAGGAATATTTCTCATAATTCCCTCTTTATCCTTAGTATTTATTAAAGTATCTTTCACATAGAAGATATTTGATATTGCTGAATAGAAAAAGTCAAATGCTTGTAATTCCCTTTTTAATTTTTTTTATTTATTTAAGGCAATGGGATTAAGTGACTTGCTCAAGGTCACACAGCTAGGTAATTATTAAGTGTCTGAGGTCGGATTTGAACTCAACTCCTCCTGACTCCAGGGCTGATGCACTATCCACTGCGCCACCTAGCCACCCCTGTAATTCCCTTTATATCTTCATTGACTGTGGTCTTTCTGAATTATTCTTATGGCTCAAACAAAGTATTATTCAGATGGGGGATATGTGTGTTTACTTACTGGGCAGCCAGACTGCTTGGAGAGAGCTTCTCTTCACCATCCTCCTTCCAAGGAGATGTGGCATTGTCTAGTCCATCTGAAATAATAACACAGATATTGACTATACTTTATGTTTTTTAATGTTTATTAGCTTTTTGTTGTGGTTGTTAAATTTGCAATAGAAGTTGTTGGAAACTATTTTGAATTAATGAAACAAGAATAAAATCCTGGAAACTTTTCCACCCTAAGGAAATTATGAGACACCTTTGATTTCATAACTGTTAGAAATAAAGAAAAATATACATATGCATACTAAACAAATTTGCCTTGAAGATGAAAGTCCTATATTTCTAACAAATTCTAGTCTCACTCAAACTTTAGAGTCAAAATATTCTCCCTTAGGTCTGGAAACATAAGTGGCTATTGTAAAATAAGAATAAGATCAAAGGCTGAACCAGGTAATGGGGTAACTTCCAGCATTTGGGGTTCTGCCCTAAACATGTTTTTTTTCCAGCTGAACCAAGTTCTGCTTTAGTGTCTCCTGACATTAATGTCTAATGCTTTAAAGCTTTTCTGCCCTTTCCTAAATACAAATTCCTGATCTATTTTGAATGAAGCTAAAAATGCAAATTAGATAATGCTAGCAAAACTGTTTCAGGTGGCCTCAAATAGCATCATGATGCATTGGGAAAGAGGTCAGTCTGATGTAAGTCATATTGGATGTTGAAAGATTTAATCCAACACCTTGCATTACTACTAGTATAGTTAAATGTGTTGCTAATTCAATTTCCTGTGGAAAGTTGTATTGTAAAAAGCATAACTATACAGTAGCATTATATCAACATTAAAAATGAAAATGTTCTCAATGGTCATACCATAAATAAAAAGCAAGTGTTACTTTGATGCTTTTATCTATCTCATTTGGTGAAATGATATCACTGTGCTTCTCCTCATTGCAATCACCTTCTCTTGAGATGCTCTTCATTCTTTCTAAAGAAACTAATACATCTCAGTGATTGCAGCTTTTAAGTTCAAACTAATCGCTTTCAATAGGATGTCTTATTGCTAGCTCTAATAGCTCTTTTGTTTTCTCCAGTTAATATATTCTAAAATTGCCTATGAGCTCTTATTACCACAATATACTGTTATTGGACATTCCGCCAATCAATATAACTAGCTTAACTTCTTGTATTAAATAAAAATAGCTCCACAATTTCAAAAGCCGCTCTTTCTAATTCTCATTTTGGTCATGTTTCCATAATGTTTGCTTCTGCTATTACTGTTGAATAACAACTTTAGTCTTCTCTGGTCTTTTACTTAGAGTTTGAACCTTTCTGGTCAGGAAGCAAGACTAGCCCAGGATCTTTTCAAGGTCTGGAGGTGATTGCTCCCTTGTAATAACTAATTCTAAAGATAAAGGAAATATTAATTTAAAAAGAAAGGTTGGGAATGGGGAGGTCTGAGATAGAATATTGTCTTTCATGAATGGTAGACATGTTTGAATGTGTGGGGTACACCAGTGATCTCCTACAATAAAACTAATTATAATCAGAGCTGGCATTTATACAGCACTTTAAGGTTTGCAAAAATCTTTGCTTACATACTAATACTTATTGCTCTTTCTGGGATTCCCACCAGGTTCCCATGTGATGCTAAGAAATTTTCTTTGCTTGCATGTATAAAAGAGTAATGGAATTTCCCTTCCTTGTTCAATTGAAAAAAAAAATGAATAACTAGGAGAAATGAGTTTTTAACATATTAACATTGGCCATGACCCTGATTCCAAGAAGGGAATAAATTGACTTTCTAGAGGCAAATTTGGTCTCTCATCCCTAAGGGATTATAAAATATCTTTGAAGAAATGATGTACTAAATAGATCTTAATGAAGTGTAAAATTTAATGAACCTTTATCAAGTCAGAATTTACTTCTTTTTCACTGATGGGATCAGGCATGTTTAGAAAGAGCAAACAGAAAAATCTAGCACAGTAATAACCTCCACTAAGTATGGGAGGGTTTGGTGTGGGCTTTTGTTGTTGTTATTACTGTTTTGTTTTGTTTTACTAAAAGAAAATTTCACATTTTGTTAGAAAGCAGACCTCAATGGGTTACAGAGGCAAACTTTGCTCTTAGAACCCCAATGATCCAAATTGCAAATACTAAGAATCTCATTACCTATATATAAATTCAAAAGCTCAAAAAATTCAAATACAGCACATTACTATTAAAATAACTTAACTAAATTTATTTCTTTAATAGTTGTAGCTCCTTTCTGGGTCTATCTAAGTGAGTTCCCTGGAACATGTGAAAATTCACTATCACAATAAAGAATGTGCCCTGGTCTCTGTCTGGATAAGATTATTCCTTGCAAAAAGTTGAATTATAATAATCATATATATATATATATCATACACATATGTATATAAAACATATATCACATAGCAATATACTATATTGATATACTATATAACATATTGGTATCATATTCTAACATCTAGATAGAATATAAATCTGTAAGGTATAGACAAGTATATATTTAATATATATACATTTAATATATATAATATATCTATACATATGCATATGTATTACTTTTTCTTTCTTAGTTAATCACAATTACTTATTTCTTTCAAAAGCATTTGAAGAGTTTTTGAGACTTTTGTCCATTGTGAAATTTCCTAAGTCTTACTTTATAATTATAAGGTGTCAGTCTGAAGATAAAAGAGAAGACAAGTGGGGAGGCACTTGAAGAAGGTACCTGAAACTTTAAAATGCAAATGGAAAGAATGCAAAGAACAATAAATGATAAAAGGTTCTTGAACTGACACTGGATATTAGTTCTAGGCTCTCAGTTTGGTCTCTTCTGCTGATGTTTTTCGTTACAAGACACATGAAACTAACATAGCTTAACTATAACATCAGTCCTGTCCGCCAGTCTGTAAGACTATAGTCAAACAGAAAGAAAAATTCTGAAAAACTAATGAAACTTTCACTTAAGATTTTCTACTGGTTATTTTCCTAATTTCTTTGCCTCCTGATTTTTCATTTGAACAGGAGAATAACTGTGTTCAGAGTTGATAAAGAAAAGTAAGCCTGTTAGAACCATGGAAGAAGTGCTAATATCGCTTTTGTGTCTGAAGATTAAAAAAAACTACTCATAATATTTCTAAATGAAAAATTATACCTATAGAAAAAAATCAGATAACAAAGTGTAATTCCCTTCATTTGCTAACACAATGAAAATTGAAAAGAACAAAAATGTTGTGAATTCTTTTAATCAAATTCCAATCTCTCTCTTTGTCTTTCTTTATCTCTGTCTCTCTGTTTCTCTTTCTGTCTCTGTCTCCCTCTGTCTCCACCCCACCCCCATCCTGTATATTTGTGTGAGTGTATAATATAAAATTGTCATCCTATTAAAAGTCTACCAATAGAGGGCATGAGTTTCAGTTTATTTTCCTCCTAGAGACAGTGGACATGCACTGATCCTCCCATCCTTGACTTGATCCCCTTTAAAAGCATAAAGATACATGTTCAGAATGGTAGACAGAAAGAGGGATGGAAGTGGGTGGTAACAAAGATGAGTAGAATTCCTTTGGATGGTATGTTAAATTAGAACTACTCTCCTTCAACATATTCAAGTGTCTTTACTCATCTGGAATCCTTGATAGTAACATTTTATATCAAAAGGTACAGAATTACCAATGATTATCATTTCCATGTTAAACAAAACCTAGCCAACCACTAACAATTTTCCTGATTTGTTCTCTGTCTCCCTGCATTCTGAACATTATTTGGGAATAATCTTTAGCCATTGCATAGATAACATATGAATCATGCTATGGTTTTTACTTAGTTCAATCTGATGCTATTCCTGGGTCATGAAATAAGACCCTGACCACAGTAAGTTTGAAGTGAAATACCTTGGTTTGAAGAGTCTAGAGTGTTGAGCAGATGCTTAACAGACTTCTGGATGGTCTTGAATCCTTCATTATTCGTGACACGTGGGTAAACCTTCTGCACTACCAACAGAGCACTAACGAGTTGAAAAACAATTAAACCAGATTGTGTTTCAAGGTTTACAGACAGAAACAAAAGGTTACTCAAGTGGAAAATGGCTGGAGAGTAGGAAATTATTCCTATAACATAACAGACAAGAGGCTGCCTTTGTAATTTAATTACTTGTTTGCCTATTCATGCACAAAATCCCAGCATGGTGTTCTCAAGCCCAAGTGGAGCATGACATTCACAGAAAACCCACAGTCTCAAAGTAGTGTTTGTTTTTTATAAAAAGGCCAAAAAATGAAGTAAGTAAAGTTCACATTAGTTTGACATTCTGCTGTTAAGATTACAAATGAGAGGGTAGGTAAAACTATTTTTTTTCTTAAAAGAAACCAGAAAAAATTGGAAATCATGTCCAAGGTTTAATAACAGAATCATAGAATCACAGACAGAGCTGAAAGGAACCTCAAAGGCCATCAAGCCCAATAGTCTTTTGTGTTTAGGTATGGCCAATGAAAAGAATACTGAGATTGAAGCATTTAATAGACATTTTTAATTGCCATTTTTTCAATGTTACTCATATTTTAGCCAAAGTTCAGACTATACTTTCTTTTTTTGGCAAGGAAATGGACTTAAGTGACTTGCCCAAGGTCACATAGCTAGGCAATTATTAAGTTGTCTGAGACTGCATCTGAACTCAGATTCTCCTGACTCCAGGGCCGGTGCTCTATCCACTGTGCTACCTAGCTGTCCTCAGACTGTACCTTTTAACTCATGTAGACAGAGAATTTTAGGTTTGAAGGGATTTTTCCAACCTGTAGACCCATAATTTCATTGGTACAAGAAAGTCTCACTCTTCTTTCTTGATTAAGTTAAAAATTAAGGGCCCAGTTAATTTTTATCACTTACATGAACCTATTTCTGATTTTGCTAGAACTAAAAATTGTTAATTGGAATGAAGAACAATTAGCAAGTTCACAGTGTACTTGAATTTTTATTTTCTGTTCCAAAGCAATGAGTTGCTTAAGAATGTTTTCTGCTGATGTTTGTAGTGTATATATAAAAATATATTTGCACCTACAAGTATGTTTGCATTTTATAAGTACTAAGTTTTAAAATACTCATCAAAGAGATAGACATTTAACATTTTCATTTACTTAGAGTGGTAACTGATATAAAAGGCTTTTATTAAATGATCACCTTTAGACAGAGAAGCACAGATTTAAGTTCATACATTTGATGAATTTTCTAATTGTTCTCTGTTGCAGAAACTAACTTTTAATTGATATAGCTTATGAGATCTGCATAAATGCAAATTTTTGTGACTAATTGCATACATTTGCATGTATGAATATATTATAGTGGAGCTATATATGCTATATATATATATATATATATATATATATATACATATATATAATATTTCTCTCTCTGCCACTATGTAACTGCTTATTTGACCTTGGGCAAATTGTTCAACTTTTTTGAACCTCAAATTCTATAACTGTTAAATAGGGAAAAGAATGTTTTATACTCTCTACTTAGAGAGTTGTTATAAGGATCAAATATAAGATGTCAATTCACTGGAGGTAATTGATGTTGCGTTTTGTAAATGGTAGAGTTCCGTATAAATATACATCATTATCAATAGTATTGGAGGTAGGGGCTGCTAGGTGGCGTAGTGGATAAAGCACCAGCCCTGGAGTCAGGAGTACCCGGGTTCAGATCCGGTCTCAGACACTTAATAATTACCTAGCTGTGTGGCCTTGGGCAAGCCACTCAACCCCATTTTCCTTGCAAAAACCTAAAAGAAAAATAGTATTGGAGGTGGTGGCAGATGTTCAATTAGCAATCCTTTTCATTTCAATCTAGAAAAAGAAGCTTTTTAGATATTTAGCATCTGAAGGAAGCATTGGATTAAACAGGTGACTTAGATCATATATAATGCATTTATTTTGGGCAACACCAGATTTCAGTTGCCTTTGAAAAAGGATTTCAAAAGACTTAAAGGAAATAACTCCAAGGTAAAGCAAGTATTTTTAAATATTTGTTCTAATAAATGGAGGAAATCATTTATTATAACAGTAAAACAATAGGAAGTGAAGAAACTTACCTGAAGACATTTATGAAATTTTAAATCTTAGAATCAGTCTTTAGTAAAGCATGATTTGTCCAAATCATTGAACTTGTAATACTTTGGTGGCCATTGGTATTAAAGAATTTGATTAAGTAAATTGAGAATTATAATTCTAGCCCAAAGTATCAAAATGCCTATTCTCTGCTCCTCATCATATGATTTAATTGCTAAGCAGAGAGGTGGACGGATAATGCATAGAAAGTATCAGACCTGGAATTAGGAAGCCCTGAGCAAAAATCTGGCCTCAGAAACTAGAAATTGGGACAAATCATTTAAATGCCTTGTTTCTTCAGCTACAAAATGGGAATAACAATAGCACCTGCCTTCTATGGTTTTGTAAGAATCAAATGAAATGGTTTTTCTTTTTTTAGGTTTTTTCCCAAGGCAATGGGGTGGAGTGGCTTGCCCAAGGCCACACAGCTAGGTAATTATTAAGTGTCTGAGGTTGGATTTGAACTCGGGTCCTCCTGACTCCAGGGCTGGTACTCTATCCACTATGCCACCTAGCCACCCCCAAGATGGTATTTTTAAAGAGTTTAGTCTGATGCTTAACTTTCTAGAAAAAGTTAGAAATACTTATTCCCTTTTCAAAGCACAAAAAGGCTTCCAAATACCTTATGTTTATCTTATATCATTAAGCAGTTAAAACTAGTTGATAATCCAGAAAGAGATATTTTTTTGTGATTTATAATTCAATAGCAAATCTTCAAATTAGTCTTCTTTCCCACACCAAGTTCTCAGTACATGTCTGTTATTTGGGATATAATGTATAATTCCTTAGTCCTATACCAAACCGTGTAAGCAGACTGTATGTACAATAAGAGAGCGTGGGTCTAACTTTTAATATGTCTTCAAATGAATGGATCTTATATTCACTGAGCATGTTGTCACAGAATACTAGCCCTAAGAAGGATTTTCTCTTCCCCAACATTCCTCCGCTCCACTGTAGTTGGTGTAGGGACTCCTAGGTAAGGAAATCCCTCCAGTAATAAAGATCAACATCTGCTCTACCACTTTCTGTCTTACAGTAAAATTTGCCAAATTAGGCCACACCTAAGAATGGTTTTTACATATTTAAATAAAGCTTAAAATATTAATAATTTGCCAACTTTTGTTTTCAAGGACTGACTAGGAAGAATGATGCAAGGAAATTAAAAAAAAAAGGAAATGGCACACTCTTGCTAATATGTATCTGGGCCCAGAATTGTCTTTGATCATCTCTTGTATAGGTTTCAGACAGGTTCTGTATTGTTCCATTGAGTCACAATTACATTTTTAAGGGTCTTATTCAGACAAGTTGGTCTCACCCAGTAAGTATCAGACATAGTCACTGGCTAGGTCTTCTCAATATGTCTTTCAACCCAGTGTCATTTAAGACAATCAACTTAATCTTGATCTTTGGTCCTTAGAGTTTGACTTCTTAATTCTACAGTGGGTGGAATTGTTGTCCAACTTTATATCACCACTTGGTCTGGATGTTGATATTTTCTTCTACGAACAAATGAAAACTAAAAAAAAAATACATTTCTCTTTGTTCTTCTTTCCTCCCTCCCTGCCAACACTTCTCAGAATTAATGGGAGATGTTGATTTGAAATATTTTCTCCTGTAAACTATTTTTTCCCCTCTTCTTAATCTATTCAAATTGGAAATTACCCTAAATAACACATAGGAATAATGTAAAGAAATGAAAGGAAGGGAATGATATACTCTTGCTAATGTTTGTCTGGGCCCAGAATTGGCTTTGACCTTCTCTTGTATGGCTTGGGTGCTCTTTGTTTTGTTCAATTTGTCACAACTGAAACATTATTGAAATCTGATTTGGGTGATTAGGGGTTTGGAGGCATTCATCATTGCACAAAACAATCCAAAAGAAATAAGGAAGAGTATTTATGAGACTCATTTGTGACTATTACCTGTCCACTAAAGACCAGACAAGAGCAGTGAGGCCACAGCTAGGAGATAAATATTGTCAAGCTTGAGGGAAGTTATGGCTCTTTGAGGAACACCTTGCCAGTATACAAACATTAATTAAAAGAAGCCCAAGTAGAGAAAAAGGTTTACAAATTGGGGACAATTAAGTAGCCACTTAAGGAGCGATGGTTTAGGACCAGATGAGACAAGCAAATGACCTTTGTTTTTTATAAGCTGCTATTTCGGAAGTAGACAGAATTTGAATTTAGGTCTTATTGATGTCTTTCTGACTCTAGGTCCAGCGATCTATTCATTGTGCTGCCTTAATATAAGATGTTTTCTACATGTTTTACTCTACCGAGATATATATTTTCATTTGTTTCTCCACATGAAATTCATATAGAAGGCTTCTTTGTTTGTTTGCCTGTTTGTTAACTAGTGTGAAACAACAGTGAAAGGAAGTTCGAATGAGAAGTTCCCTCCAGTAAGGCAAACTGGCAAGTCTTCTATAACTAATAATGTTAAAGAATTGTCAGAACCATAGAGTGATTGAGCCACTTGCTCTGGTTAGTCATCCAGTATTTCAACCCAGGTCTTCCTCACTCAAAAAAACCCTAATATCTCACCCCAGTATCTATTTTTCTCATACCTCCACAATACTGGTTATATATGTGGAAAATTCTATTTTTCCCCCTTGGAGTACAGGTTCATCTCCCTAAGTTAACTACTTCTTATTATTTATCATGGTTTGGTGCAGTGTTCTCAAGCTCAAATAGAAATGAGGAGCCCTTAAACCATATATATCTTTCTTTGGGGGACTGCACATTGACTTAGAAAATCACAAATTAACATAATTTATGTTATATTGCATTTTATTTTATTTCTTAAATATTTCTCAATTACATCTTAATCTGGCTCATAGCATTCATGAGCTCCGTGTATGACATTTCTGCATCGTGTTTAGAGAGTTGACCTTGGACACATATTGGCTTTCAGTGAGGTTTTCATTTCTCCAGATCACACCCTTAGGTCAAAAGTTACAGAGAAAGGGGTAACCTTAATTGGTAGAACTTCCCTCTTAAAAATTTTTCCTAGGACAGCTAGGTGGCACAGTGGACAGAGCACCAGCCCTGGAGTCAGGAGTACCTGAGTTGAAATTGGACCTCAGACACTTAATAATTACTTCACTGCAGCCTTGGGCAAGCTACTTAACTCCATTGCCTTGCAAAGAAAAAAAAACAACCTAAAAAAGTTTTTCCCTATACCAATGAAATCATAGGTGCAATTCTCCCTATTCCTTAACATTAAAAAATGGATGCACTTTCTTCTAATTAATGCATCTACTTTTTCAAACTGAAGGAAGAAGACTATAAGACAGAAAAGCAACTGATAAAACACAGTTCAGGACCATATTCATGGGAAGGCAGATTAATTTTGCAAGGACAGCGATTACATTTCAGACATTTAAAGCTGAATGAACCATGTCATGTACTTGAAAACAA
Organism: Macrotis lagotis; assembly: GCF_037893015.1. Lineage (NCBI taxonomy): Eukaryota > Metazoa > Chordata > Mammalia > Peramelemorphia > Peramelidae > Macrotis > Macrotis lagotis. The sequence goes on along the minus strand of NC_133663.1, from coordinate 72,960,363 downwards.
CCTGTAAAGAACATTCTGTCCCAAGAGATTTAGACACAATCTAAATCTACCTTCACTCAACTTACCTGTCATATTTAATGTCTGTGATTACATATTAGGGAATTGAAGACCTTTCAGTGGCCTTCATAGGTGACCTTAATGTGTTTATCAATAATCTCCTATTATCTCACCTGTTTGCCTCATGGAGAACATCCAATAACTCCTTTAGTTTTATATCATCTTGGAACAAATTGGGAACATTTGTGAGAAACTGCCACAATGCAGTTTGATCCTGTAGTTGTGAAAAGAATGACAGTATTTTGGCTGACTCTTGGAAGACTATCTTTTGTTTGTTGGGGTCAGCTGAGATCTGAAAATAAAAGGAACACAGAAGATATGTGATTAGTTTTAATCGTTTTCACTCACTGATTATGAAAATGTCAAAAATATAGATTATATTTTTTAAAAAACTCACTTCTTTCAGAGCTTACTCCATTATAAAGCGTCTTTCATTTTCTTAATGTCTCAACCCCCATGATACTTTCACATATGATGGAATTATTTTTTCTATATTTATAGACCTCTACATGTTTGAATTAGTATTGAGTAGTCAAAATTACTTTCTTACAACCTATTTTATGGTTACATTATTATTATTATTATTATTATTATTATTATATCATTATCATCATCATCATCATCTCCTGAATGAATTTTAAGCTCAAGAGCAAGGGCATTTTGTTTTCTCTGTTTTCTCAGAGCCAAATATAATGCCTGAAATGCACTACACACACACTTGTTGATTGATTGCGAATTTTTCATAAAATGTGGATTTTCAATTAGAGAGAGAAAATTGTAGTTACACTGAAAATTAATAAATTTTTGGTAATCTTTTTAAATGGCTTTTTGCTATTCTTCAAAGAACATTAAAAATAGATACAATGACTGATAATGACTCTTGGGATGCTTGGAGAAAGGAAAATAATTTCTTGGATATAGGGGTCTGAAGTATAAAATATCATGTTCCTAATTTAAGGTCAGTTTAAGTGTTACCTCCTATGAGGTTTTTCCTCATGGTGTTTCTCCTCTTTCTCCTTTAACACATTCCCTACCTCTCAGAACTTCCTATCCCTCCCAAAAACATTGAATACACTTTTACTTACTTATCTGTATACATATGTCATTAGACTATAAGGTCCTTGATGGCAGGAACTGTTTTAGCTTCTCTTTGTTTACTTAACATCTTGTAAGCACAAGGCCTTATAAACAATAAGAATTTAATAAATATTAATTGAATTGTATTACTATTATATTACTAATGATTGGGAAATACAGGAGAATACTCTTGAAGATAATCTGTAATATTTTTAAGGGGTTCATAGACCAGATCCAATTTAAGATTCATCAGGGAATGTTACAGATGAAAGGGACCCTAGAGATTATCTGGTGGGACATTCTTCTCATCCATTGAGCAGATGACCAAAGTGAAGATCATGGAAGTTAGGAAGTGGTAAATCATAGAGTAGCAGATTTCCTGTTTCCCAGTTCAATTCTCTTTCAGATATTTTTCAAATTATTTCCCTTATTTTGGGTGGTTTTGTGATATTATTCTTTTATTGCTACACTCTCATATGTCATATCTTGTGGCATTCCATCATGATTTCAAACACATGGGAACCCTAACCCACACTGAAACAAAGCTTAATCTCATTACTCTTGTGGCAGGTCTGTCTTAATAGCATTGCAATCTTTGGATTCAATATTGAAATTATGGTAATCCTACATAAGGGAGAATGTTGCATATGATTAGATAATTTAGGAAAACACTGAGGGGATACCCCTACAATAGTGAGATGTAGAAATTGTGAGGGCAGAGTAATATGGCTGTAAGTATTGCACTACTGATGTAGCTAAGTCCTTTCCTAAACTTCGACTCAGAATGACTCAGTGGTGGAGGTAGAATGGGAAACAGGAGATTTTGACTCTATTAGTCAAGCATATGCACCTTACCTGAAAGAGCTGGTTTCTTAGTTCTTGGAGAGATGACTCTAAGAGGGTTATGTTGGACAGACAAAACTGGTTGAAAATATTTTTTCCTAGAATGTTCCACGAGAAAGTGTCCTCCGTTCTGTAGGATGGATGGTTCTCACAGATTTCTCTTTTTAGGCTTTCTGAAGTTGAATTTTGCTTTAGCATCTAGGAAAAAAGGAGACAACCATAGGAGTCAGTATAAAGGACTCACATGTTAATGTTCTAGGATTCCTAGAAATGATCTTTATGAAAATTGACCTGTCTTTTTAGTTAGTGCCAATTTCAAGGAACACCATATAATAATTTCACTTAGAAAAATACTTTGTGATACAATGAACATTTATGTGAAAGAGTGTTTGTGTGTGTGTGTGTGTGTGTGTGTGTGTGTGTGTGTGTATGTGTGTGTGTGTGAGGGGGGAAGGGGAAAAGAAGAAGAAAAAAAGGAGAAAGGAAAAAAGGGGAAGGAGAAAGAAAAAGGGGAAAGAATTTGGGGGTGTTCTTGTCACTAATAAAAATACAAGATTTACATAAACTACATTTAAATAAAAATTAGTTTTCCTTCTCTGACTAAATAATCTAAATGCACCATGGAATGAAAACTCTCTGCCAGCAAAGAAGTTTTTAAAGCATGAAATTTTCTTTCTTTTTTCTTAGCAGGGAGGCAGAAAGATTCAGGAGGCATATCTGCAAGTGAAACTGTCTAGGAGATGTTGTTTTCTTTGAACCAGACTGAAAAAAAGGAAGACCCTAAGTATATGTGTTCTAAGAATTTAAAGAGTGTGAATTCTAAATTTTGACATATTTTTCTTTTGTGATGTTTCTTTGCCAATTGAGTCATGGATCACAGAATTGTAATGCCAAAAATAGCCCTAGTGATTATTTAATCCAACCCTTTCATTTTTCACAGATGAAAATCATGAATTTCAGAAAACTTAAGTTTAGTGTTCAAATATCAGCGACCTTGCCCTTGAGAGGTTCAGATTCTAGAACTGTATCCTTTACCATGAAAAGTCACCTAACTTTTCTGGAATTCAAATTCTTCGTTTGCAAAACGAGTAGTTTTTTGTTGTTGTTGTTGTTTTTAGGTTTTTGCAAGGCAAATGGGGTTAAGTGGCTTGCAGAAGGCCACACAGCTAGGTAATTATTAAGTGTCTGAGACCGGATTTGAACCCAGGTACTCCTGACTCCAGGGCTGGTGCTTTATCCACTACCCCACCTAGCCGCCCCCCAATGAGTAGTTTTGAATGGAAAAACCATAAGTTCTTCCAGCTTCACCAGTCAAAGATTCTAAGTAACTTATCCAAGGTCTTGCAAGTTCAGTTGGCAGAACCATAAGTAGAAATGACTCTTGGTCCAAATCTCTTTCTACTCTACCATTCTTCTTTCCTTATCAGTATGGAAAGAAGGAAGACATTTAGGAATGCCTATATAATTAATCATTTTGCTTATAATTAGCAAATGCTCTCAAATTTAAAAAAATTGATTATGGAATACCAAAGGATTCTCTTATTAAAGTGGAGTTTCTGATATGTCACTCCTCTCAGCCTTAAAATCGACCATATTCTTTTTGATCAATTAAACTACAGGACATTTGCAGAGCTACATTTTGATTAATTCCTAAAAATCCTCAAAAATTTAGTGACTGAGCTTGATCAACACAAAATTCATCCACTGTTGCTGATCCTATATATCATGGGAAAAGACAGAACAACTTAGTCCAGAAAGTACTCTGAATGATGTATTTTCCATATGTGTTTATTTCATACAGATAAAAATGGACATATCCTAGGACTTTTCATCAGATTGTTTCTGGAAGGGTAGACATGGAGGAAGAGCAGAAGAGAAGTTAAGATTGTTTACAAAGGTGCTAATTCAGTATCCTTCCTTTATACTTTATTCTCATTTTTACCACATGTGTGGTATTCAGAAAAACTACTGACCTTCAATTAAGAAAGATTCACATTCAAATCTCACCTCTAATATTTACTAGCTGTGTGATCATGAACAAGTAATTCAGTCTCTTAGAGGCTCATTTCTTCATCTATAAATTGGATTAATAGAAACTATTCTGCCCATCTCACAGAGTTGGTGAGTATAAGAATCAATGAGATAATCTATGGGAGGGCATTTTCAAATCTGTAAATATCAGCTACTATCATGCGTTATTTTATTAGAATCACTGATTTCCTTATTTATTGGGCTGTACTAGACACATTTCTAACATGTCACCTCATGCAAATTAGGAGAATCTTGGAATTTCATTACTATGAACTAGTCTTATTGAGGGGTCTCAGTCACTTAATAAATTATTAAGGAGCTACTATGTGCTTTGAAGTGTTAAATACTGAGAATACAAAAAAAATGAGGCACAAAAGACAGTCCTGCCATCAAGGAGATCATAATCTAATGGTGGAGATAGCATATATATACACATCTTATATATATATATATATATATATATATATATATATATATATATATATATATGCAAAAATCTTATAGAAATCTACACACCATATTTTAAGATGCCATGCCATTTATCTGACTAAAATAAAAGATAATTTCCTAGAGATTAACATAGCAGAGGGGGAAATGAAACATTACCATTTCCCTTTAGCTTACACAATGACCTTTAAGTTGTTTGAGGTCAGAATGCTGTTACCATTTTAGGATGATTCCAGGAAAGATTGAATACTTCATAGTGTTCCTGTGCTGATACCCAGATCTCCAGAGACTGAACTGGACTAAATGACAATAGTTGTCTCTCTTTACAGTGATCAACATTAAGAAGGACTTTTGTCCTATAGTTCTATAGTTCCTGGAGGGCAGGAAATGTCATGCCTATTTTGTCTTTTGATTGAGTTTTGCTGTGATAGTGGTTGTTTGCCCTTTTTTTCTCTCAAAGAGGACCATGACATCGGGGAGGTGAAATTGTGACATGCAAGTGAATTGGATTTGAGTGAGGGGGATGCCTCACCAGTCTTTCTCCTCCAGAATAATCTGGGTCCAGATATGGATCAGGATAATTGGAGATAGCCCTGGATACAAGGGAGACCTTGATCTTTCTGAGCTAAAGTCTTTCCTGGGTCTCAGTTTGACTGAGGCAACAATATACCTTTTATGCATGATCATATATATTGAACTATTTATGTTACACAAAGAGTTAATTTATCCTCAGACATCTGATATATATATATATTTATATACATTTTTATGGATTTTAATTATGAAATAGTATCTAAAGTCAAATATAAGGGATCCCCGAAGTCTTTAGTGCATAAGTGAAGAAAATAATATTTAAACTGATAAAAAAAACTGCACTAAAACTTTTGGAATACCCCATCTATTTTCCTATAATTCTAAGAATAATAATGAATCACTACACTATAATTTTGAATAGTAGGCAGGAGAAGCATTATTACTAATTAGTAAAATGAGGTTTAGAAAAATGAAGTAACTGGCAAAAAGGCCACAGAGATGATGGCAAGATTAAAGTTTAAATCCTTGTCTTTTTTTTTTACTCCAACTTTAACACTTTTCCTCTTCCCTTCTTCTTCCTCCTCATCATAATAGATATTTATATAGTACAATATGTCTTAAAAATATGCTTTAAATGCATCATCTCATTTGGGTCTACAACCTAATATTATTATCTCCATTCTAGGAAACTTGAGGCCCAGAATGGTAAAAGATGGGAAAAATGACAATAGAGGGTTGTATTTGGACCCAAGTTCAAATTGTGCCTCAGACATCTGATAGTTCATGGCCCTAGAAAAGTCATTATCTATGGATCTCTGTTTCCTCATCTGTAACAGGAGGTGATTGGATTTCATGATCTCTAAGGGTCACTTCCATAAATTTATGATCCTAAGTAACGTGCCCATGCCTATAAATCTTGTTAGGGTCAAATGTAAGATTTGAATCCAGATATGCCTAATTCTAAATGTAGGAATTTTTTTTGACTATGCCACACTTCCTCAGAAACATCTCAGTTACTGAATACATTTCATCTTACTAAAATTAGCATTATGTCATAGAAATAACTATAATTTCAATTATATGTAGACAGAACAGAACTTTTATTTTTTTTAAAATGCAGCTTTTTTTGGTCCTAATAGGTTTCCTTATTTTTGAATGTACAAAGTTTTCTTTACTTCTGAAGAGTCCCCAAAGTTATATCTATCATCTTGCAGCTTAGAAAACTTAAAAGAGAGCAGATGGACGTGAACGGATTAGCAGTAGAAATTCTGCAGGTAAGATTTCCAGAAGATGTTATTAAGGAAAGAACATTTCCCTCTTTGGGGAAAGATTTGCAACAGAAATCTGCCACTCTCATTTTTCCAGAGGCAATATCGTGGATGAGTCAGCAGGTTTGGTGTAGGATTTAGCCTGGTTTTCTTTTCTTCCCCTCTTTAAGGGATGAAGGATGGTTTCTTATGACATCCTCTCTCTTGCCAATCTTAGATGCTCCCAATAGACTTAAAATGAACTTGCAAAAAAGGAAAAAATATAGGAGACTCACAGAAGTCTGGAATTCTCCATCAGCTTCTTATGTGAGAATATCTCATGAAAGTGCCATCCCAGCCATTGACTCCAGAGTGAAAGAGTGATAAAGACTTTAAGGATCATATTCTCTATGAAAACGAAGGCTACAGTCATGTATTTGTTACAAAAAAGTTTCCAAGGTTGGCCTCTGCTTTTATACAATATTAACTTTCCAGGACTTTTATAGAAAAATGCACTGAAGGAAGAGAATTTTTACTCAGGAGAAATGGTTCTGAATCATAGCCATAAATTGTAATGACTGACATTTAGAAAACATTTTAAGTTTTCTGAGATCTTTGCATTCACTACCTCATTTGGGCTTCAAAACCACTTCCTAAGGTAACTGAATTTTCATTTTTACTTTGACCTTACATTAAGTTTTAAATTATGGTAGAAAGTTTTAATAATTTCATATAGAAATATTCATCCCTAAGTCCTAGATGTGGTGGTTCATTGAACCCCACATGTATTCACTCTAGCTTGTTCATTATGATGGGCATACCAAAGTTACCTTTTCCAGCTCCAGAATCCGAGCAATTAGTTGACTGCTGTTGAATGTGGGGATGAATTCTGTTATATTGCTTTCTAAAATGGGTCTTGTTAAGGAAAATGCTGTAAAAATAATGATATAATTAGTATATTAAGCAAAAACAATTAGAGGATGACTATTAGCCATTAGGAATCACAAGTATTGTCATATACCATAGCTTTTAAAATCAGAACCTGAGATGTATCTGTCTGACTCACAAAACAGCAATGTCTACAAGTTCATGACTATCACCACTCTCAAACAAACTTTCAGATGCTTTGATTCTACATTAAATCCTTATACTTAATTACTCCTATTTTACCACTCAATCAAGTCCTATCTATGTCTTCTTTAAAAATTTCTACGTGACACAGTAGATAAAATGTTGGACCTGGACTCAGTCACTAGTTCAAACCCAGTCTGAGATATTTAATTTGCTGTGTGGGCAAGTCACTTAACCATTATTTGCTTCAGTTTTCACAGCTGTAAAATGAAAAAAGTCTTGTAAAAATGGGGATAAAAGCTACCAATACTTCACAGTTCACTGTGAGGATAACATAAATTGCATTTGTAAAGTACTATTCAAATTCTAGTTGTCATTATTATTATTATTATTATTATTCTTTTGTCCATCATTCCAGACATCTATCTTAAAGACCTGCCAGTATAGAATGAAATGATAATGATTTTCTTTCTAAATATTCAATTAGGAAGATAAAATTTAAATTCTATCTTCCTCAAAATAATCCATCATAGTTAATTTCAGAGCAAAGTCAAAAGTTAGCATCATCATTCAAGAATGTAATTCCCTTCTTGTGTTAAGTAACATTCATAAGAACTCCATGAAGCATGATTTCCAATGTGATATCCATCCCTAGCTATGTAGAATCCATTCAGTGGAACAGTTCTCATATCTTTCCTATGTATACTCATCAAACCAACCTTTTCTATAAACTAGGTCCTAAGAAATCTCCTTTATGCAGCAAAAATATCATCTGTATTCAAAAATAATGTTCTGAGTAATTAATAGTATTTTAATTTTGAGGGCTTCTTTTGTCTTTTCTTTTTTTAGTGTTACTCCAATAACAGTAAGGGATTGATAGATTTACATCTCTTGTCTGATGCCCCTTGTAGCCAAGGTCATTCACTGATGAAGGGAGGGTGCTCTCTGTGGCCATGGAGAGGAACCCAACTAATCAATCCCCACAGCTCCTATAAAACTCCAGCTTCATTATGTATGTTTTTCAACAGAGGGCTAAGCAAATCACTACAGATGAGTACCTGTATCTATGTGTTCCCCTCAAACTAATCTTGACCCTACTATATGAAGACAAAATGTCCTTCATTCAAAAGACAGAATAACACTGTAGATAGAGTATGGAGCTGGGCACCAAGAATCACAGAATCATGGAATCTGCCAGTTGGAATGTTACCCAACATCCAGCTTCTATGTGAATAGAAAAATTTTGATTCAAAACTACCCCTGTAACACATTAGTTATGTTGCCCTAGGAAAGACACTTAGACTTGTTTGTTTCACAATCACCTAGATCAATTTTCTCTGATGACAAAAATCACAAATTCTTCCATTCATTAATTATTTTTCCCCACAAACATTGCAATGCAATCATTCAATATCTTTATTGTTTACTATTAAAATACTGACAGTTCTCAATGACAATAAAAAATGCCTATAATCATAACTCTATTTTCAATGTATGGGATTCTACAATAGACAACCAGTAAAAACATCCTGAGTAACTGTGATAAAGGGGTATTTTGATCATTTTGTTTGCAATTCTACTTCTCTCTCCTAATTTTTGAGAGTCCCCCATTGCCTCTAGGAAATGGGTACAATCCCTAATCTCATATGGTGCAATGTAAATGTTATCATTAAGGACTCTACCAATTGAAGGAGACCTTGATATTTGTATTCTCAACCATAAGGCAACCATAAGGAATATTTCATTCTTTTAAGGATACCCTTTTGAGCATTCCATTTCAGTCTGGAAAGTTTAGAGAATAGACTTTCAGATTAGACCTTCACCTGCTTTACCAAAAGAACAAAATAGCTTACCCAGTGATGAATTCCTTCTTTCTGGAAATTTAGCTCTCCGAAGTGATGAATTACTGTCCTTTCCCGGGCTGGATGACTTTCTCTGAATTTCACTAGAGAGGAATGAAAAAGAATACTGTAACTTCACCTACACTAATTTACCGCTGAAGTTACAGTAATGTATCATAGAACAGGTTTCAGGGATGTGATACTACTTTACCTCCTCCCCCCTTTTATCCACTTTCCAGAATTTTAACACATGAACTCACCAAGATTTACATGTTCAATGTAAAAATTCTTACAAGGTGAACTTTTATTCAAGTGAAATGGTCCAGAAGGTAGTTAGAGAAAGTTATTTTTACTTTAACCTTGTAATAAGCTCTCAAAAAAGATGAAAGTTTTATAATGAAATATGAAAGCTTCTGTGATAATCCATTCTTTTACTGGAGACTAGACAAAAAAATATGATTTGAGGGCAAAGAAGGGTATGGGAAATCTGTTTATTTTCTTAACACAAAAGGAAAAATGCCTTTCCACATAACAGCATTTGAAAAGAGATTTGAATATGACACAAGATGAATTGTTTCTAACACATATCCGGATAAATGCTAAGACATTTCTTGCAAGTAATTCAAGGTAGCATATTAGTACATTTAATAAATTCATTTCATATAAGTAGCTTTTCAATTTCTGTAAGACAATTCAGTGCTCAAATAGGGTTACTGTACTACAGGGAACCAGAACAGGATATGATCAGATCAACATTTGGGAGAGGATCATCAAGTCAGAGAGGAGTTAGAAGACCTCACAGATACTATCCAATCCAACCTCCTAATTCTATATATGAGGAAACTGAGACCCATGGAGATTGAGAGACTTGTTCAAGGTCATTCAAGGAATCACTCTCAGAGGCAGGTTTTCCACCCAGGTACACTGACTTTAGAGTGATGGCTCTCTCCACTGAATAAATTGTTGAATATTTGTAGAAAGCAAATATTACATAAATAAAAAGTAAATACTGGAGCTTGGAGAAAATGATCATTTAGTAGAGAAGTAGAAAACATATGTATTGAGGAGAATGTAGACTATATCTCTGGATTTGGACTAGTTGTGTGTGTGTCTGTGTGTGTGTGTGTGTGTGTGTAGGTTTCTGGTTTAATATAGTAGCTTAACTAAGATGCCTAGAGATTCATGTAAATGAGGGAGAGAAAAATTCTTTTAGCTTTTCTTGTTATATTTGACTTAATCTTTGAAAATCAGACCAGAATTTTCATACCATACTCTGGGGTGTTTTCTAATTTAGATGATTTCTTTCTTGAAATTTAGATCATTTCCTTTCTTTCTATGCCCACTTTTAAAACAGTGAAGAGAAGGGAATATTTGTTTGCCTTCCTTAATGTTTTTCCTGTCTCTTCCTATGAAGTGTGTTAGGTACAGCAAAAGTCCTGCATTCATTCATAAGGTATATGTGAATTATTCATGACTAGATACTGCTCCCTTAAGTCCTTTCTTATTCCTTCTTCTGACTGTTTGGGATGGGAAACTAGGTGAGATTAAAATAAGAACTGACCTAAACCTTTTTCCTTTACTCAAGTTGAAGTTTTTGAAAGTTTGAGAAACTTGAGTTAACTTGACTATTTTCTCAGTGCTATTCAGTTTGGATTATTGCAATAAAGACAAGAAAACCATAAAAATTTTAAATCAGAAAAACAGCAATTCTCATGAGATGTTTCCCAGGGGGGACCCCAAAATCCTAAGTTCCTTGAGAGTAGAAATCGTTTCATTCTTTGTATTTATAGCCTCAGGGCCTGGCACATAGTATAAAATGAATAAATATTTGTTGATTGATTGATTAACTAGAATAACACATCAAATGTATAATAAGTATGACTAAGATGAGCAGAAAAGGGGGCAGGAAAAAAAAAGAAATAGAATACAAATGATAAATGCAAAGGGTAGAGAAGAGTAAGAATAAGGAAAATGGATCCTCATAAGGGACCAAGAAAGCTAATGATAAGCTTACAAGGTTAGGAAAGACCTTAAGAAGTCATTAAATCCATCTTTTTTTACTACCAGATGGGACTTAATCAAATCATTTCAGAGGGAAAGAGGGAAAAACAACTCTATTCTTTTCTTCAAGCTCTACAGGATAGGGAGCAAAATGTCTTTGGAGGTGAAAAGTATGGCTTTATTTGGAATATATATATATATAATACACACATATATATGTATCTAAAGCATATATATGAACATACACATATGTGTATATATATACACAATAATACATGTGTGTATATCCACACTATTTCCTCAGAAAATACATGTATTCTTATTAAAAGATTTTTGCAAAGCATGTTACAGAATATCTTTTTTTCTCCTGAAGGAGCCCAGGTGTCCACAACACTTCTCTTTTTTACTCACCACCCCTCCCCTTTTTTGTTGTCTTCCCCCAACATAATATGAGCTCTTTTAGGGCAGGAATTCTCTTGCTTGCTCACATTTCTGTAAATATTCATTCTCTTCTCTCTCTCTCTCTCTCTCTCTCTCTCTCTCTCTCTCTCTCACTGTCTGGCTATCTATCTGGTTATCTGGCTTATCTGTTTGGCTGGCTATCTGGCTGTCTGCCTGGCTGTCTATTTTTCTATCTATCTTTCCTCCCATTTTTAGTACATATTAATTCCAGGGATGCAGGGATCACCTATTGTTTCTTGGCTATACTGCCTCCTCTATCATTTATGTTCCATATATATCTCTTCTCCTTCCTTCCAACCTCCTGCCCATCCCCATCAAAGTTTACATCTTCTCTGGAAGAACCTTTCAGGATTTTGCTAGCTGATTGGCAAATTAATTTTGTAAATTTATTCAGCTACGGTGTTAATTTATTTTCATGGATCAGTGATGGGATGTGAATATTTTCTTTATAGTGTATTCATATTTTCTTATCTTGTTTGATTCTTGTGCCCCTCCTTCCACAAATCTGTCTATGTAATACATTGGAGACCTTCTTGTAGGTCCTAATAGGGCAGGGCAACTTGCTTTAACCTGCATTGACTATAGTATTCCTTACCATCACCATATAACTAGACCATCTCCTTTTCATGTCATGCATGTCCTTGACATCATTCATGTCATTTTTTGCACAAGAGTAAAATTGATAAAATGGCCTACTTTCACCAACCCATAGACTTCCTTTTTAGTGCCTCATGATTTTGATTCATAGAAATTCATGTTCTTCTTTGATTTATAGACTCATAACATCGTCAGGAGAATATTGGTATTTAAATAATAAGATTTCATAAAGGAAGCAACCTGGGATCATGGACAATACTGAATAATTTCCTTATATCCAAACCAGCCTATTCTCCTATTCAATTCTCGGCCAGCTCATTGCCCATCTTGTACAAGATATATATGCTTATTTGTAAACCCAAAGGACTACCTATTCACTTATATATCATGCCATAATCTTGCTTCCAATTTTTTCCCCTTGTAGAGTACTGCATCAATCACTTCTAAGTGAATAAGGACTCATTAAGAAAACTCTAACATTAAATTTAGAATGAAGAGATTCATCATGATGTCAAAGAGAAATATGAATCTATCTGGAAATCTTCCCCATTCAAAAGGAATCCCTCTTCCACTTGGACCCCCATACATGATATTGTCCATAATACTCTAGAAAACTTCTGGTGACCTTATTTCTTCTTATTTTATGCTTCAGTTGATTTTGACAATCAGAAAATCATTAAACAAAGCAATCTTTAGAGATTGGGTTTGTCAAGGAATCCTTTATGATCTTAATTTGTATATGTCTTAGAAGAACCATATATATCAGATACATTTTCTCTAACAACTCAACATATTTGGTAATAAAAAACATATAGCTTAAATATATAAGATGAAAAGCCATTCATCTAATAGCTCATTAGGTCAATATGAGCAATCAGTCCTCACAATAATAGCAAATGGTCAATAATCATATGAAAAATCACTCTGAATCATTAATAATTAGAGAAATGAAAATGAAACAATGATGAGAATTCATGTTATACTAAGCAACTCAGTAAAAGTTGCAAAAGATGGAACAGGCCAACGATTATGCTATTGATAGAGCTATCAAGTCATTCAACCACCTTTTTTTGTGGGGGGTGCAAAGAAACTTTTAATGATGGAGGAAAACTGATTAAACTATTCAGACCTTTTTACTAGAGAGTCCATTGATCAATATGTATTCCCCAAGAAATTCAAAATAGAAAATAAAAGATCTTGTATTATTTAAAATTTATGGTATTTTTATGATATTAAAGAAGTTGAAACAATGACAGTTTCCACCTTTTGATGAATTACCAAGAAAATTTAAGTATTTAAAGTTAACGGAATACTATTGTGCCTTAAGAAACCATACATATGAGAAGTTCAGAGAAATATAGGAAAATTTGTATAAACCGATAGAAAGTAAAGTAGCAAGGGCGGCTAGGTGGTGCAGTGGATAGAGCACTGGCCTTGGAGTCAGGAGTACCTGAGTTCAAATGTGACCTCAGACACTTAATGATTACCTAGCTGTGTGGCCTTTGGCAAGCTACTTAACCCCACTGCCTTGCAAAATCTAAAAAAAAAAAAGTAAAATAGTAGGTAGCTGAAAATAACGATAGCAATGTAAGTTAGGTGCATCTAGGTGACACAGTGGAGAAAATACTGGGCCTGGAGTCCGAAAGATTCATCTTCTTCCTGAGTTTGAATCTGACCGGACACTAACTTGCAAGTCACTTTCCTCATCTGTAAAATGAACTGAAGAAAGAAATGGTAAACCATTCTAGTACTTTTTTAAGCACCTAAATGGGTCACAAAGACAAGACTTAAATGACTGAAAAACAATATAACAATGTTAGTAAAAAGAAAAAAAACTGAACCCAAAGTAGAGTATTAAGTCTTGCGACTTCCTTCCCATATGACTGCTTGTATCAAAGGTAATTAAACTGACCAGCTTCCACATAATCCAGCAAAAGCTTTCAGTCTGCAACAGACAAAATAGTGATTTAAAAAAATAATGAAAAATAATGACTCAACCTCAAAGAAAGGAGGGATTAACCACAGAAGTTGGAACTTAGTATAGAACTAGAGTGAAGCAAAGCTGAACCAAGCTCCCTATCCAGATGTGTAAGTATGGCAGAGACTGATGCAAAAAATTTGCTTCTGCTCACAATCTGGATAATTGGAGAGATGAGTAAATCAATGGAAATACATGTAAGTAATCAAAATGGTGGCAAATTGACAAATCTGCCAGAAACAACAAAAAAATGAATGCAATTGTAAACAGAGACTCAAAGGGAAAAGAATTCATAACAACTACCTGAATATCTCCAAGAAAAATGAAGCAAGGGAAATGAAATTGAAAATGCTCAATGAAATAAAAGCACTAAAAAGAAAAGAATTCAAAGGGATTTAAGTAGCTAAAAAGTAGCAGGTTGATTTTTCCCAAGTCAAGGATTCTCCAAAAATAAAAATAGAAAGAAAAATCAATGACTTAATGAGACATTAAGAAATGATAGAACAATACCCAATCTTGGCCTTAACAAAGAGATGAATGAATATGTACCTTTCCTTTCTCTGGAGGGAGAAACTATGAATTTTGCATTCATTATCTGAAAAGATTACTGTGAGTTAGTTTTGTTCAACTCCTTCACTTTTCCTTCCTTCCTTTTTCTTTCTTTTTAAAAAAAATTCACTGGAAAGTAGGGAGCAAGAGGGGCACATCTGGAAATAAGTATTGTAAAAATAAAAGTCAGCAATGAAATGTTAAAATGAAATTTTCAAAAGACTCAAGAGATACAGTCATATCCTACATTTTCTAAACTGTTCCATCAATTGGCAAATTGTAAAAATGGGGTTTATTGTGTAAAATCATGTACAAAACATTGTCTTTTACATAAATGATATTTTCATCAAGAATCTTTCAACATTTGTCTAATCTCTCATAGAGATTTGATAGAATTGAGAAAATAGCACATGGGCTAGAAATTGTAAAAGGGAGGGGGAAGACAAAAATACTAAGATATCTTGTAAATGTATCCATATGTCCTTAAAATTGTATTGCTATTCCTTTTTTGATACATTTAATTCAATTTAACAGGTGTTTATAACGTACCTGCTATGTGTTAGGGATTTGACCATCATGTATAGACTTGTAACAATCTTTTTTTTTTACTTTTTGGAGGAATAAGGGGGTCACACAGCTGATAAGTGACTTGGAAGTCAGGAGGATCTGAATTTAAAATCTAGCCTCAGACATTTGACTTTTACTGTATGACCTTGGGTAAATCATTTCACCCTGATGACTCCCTTGCATCCAGGGCCACCTCTAGTCATCCTGATCCATATTTGATCACTGGTCTCAGATAACTAGAGAGGACAAAATAAGGCTGGTGACTTTGCTCATCCCACCCCTCACTCAAATCCAATTCATGGGCATGACATGACATCAACCCTCTGATGTCATGGTCTTCTTCGAGATTGAAGGACAAACATCATCACTATTTGCTAGCATAGTGTTCAGTGCTAGAGACACAAAGGCAAAAAAATGAAAGAACCCCAATCCTCAAAGGGTTCCAAGATATTTTGATGAAGGATTGAATACTCACAACTTGGGGTTTCAAGATGGAGCCCCTAAATTGAATCCTGGCTAAAGATGAGGGTGGTGAAAGGCAAAAGTGAGGAGGGAGTATATCCTAGGCAAGGGGGAGAATAATAACCAGTGTGGAGGCAAAGAGACTGGAGATTGAAATAGCGACATCAGGGACTAGAGTACTGCTAAGAGGAAATAATCAAATAAGAATGGAAAAAAAGTGGTTGGAACTGGATTGGAGAAATTCAAGTGCTTACTGAAGGAGATTTCATCCTAGGAGCAACTGGGAGTCACTGAAGTATTTTTTGAACAGGAGAGTAACATACCTGTAATGGTCAATGGTAATCAAAATAAAATCTAGAGTTAAGAAAAATCATTCTGTCTCTACCCCTACAAATGGCACCCTTTTTGAGGTCATAACCACATTGCTACTTATACATAGAGATAAGTATAACTATAGATATAGATATATGTTCACATGGACTATTTGTGTCTGGGGTAGAGCATTCTGAGCTTGTATTCATCTGATAAGACCAAAATGACACAATCAGATACACTGTAATTTATCTCTAAATAGGGTTGTCATTTTGGTCTTCTTCAATTACAAAGTACAAGAATTAAACATCTATATCTTTATCTATCTATCTATCTATCTATCTATCTATCTATCTATCTATCCATCATCCCTTTATCTGTATAAATAAACACAATGTTGATCCTTGCTCTTTGTTATCCAAGAAGACCAAAATGATATCACTGTATTGAGACGAGCTATGGTGTGTCCAGCTATGGTTGATCAGACCAATATGAGCTTGGAATGTCCTGCCACAGATTGGGCACAAATAATCTAAACTTATGTATGATATGTTTCCTTTGAGCTGCTTCAATTCTGCCTTGCTCATTGAGGACAGCACCCTCTCTGATGAGGGCACACCATGCTTGGCAGTCCTGTGCTACTATCTCCTATGCTGTACAATCAATTCCAAAGTTCTTAAGAGAGACTTTCAGTATGTCCCAGTATTGCTTCTTTTGACCCCCTTATAAGCACTTGCCTTCTGTGAGTTCTTTATAGACGAGTCCACTTGGAAAGGGTATGCCTGGTATTCTAACAACATGACCAGCCCTTTGTATTTGTCCTCTCAGTAGTAATGTTGGAATACTTGGCAGATTAGCTTGGGAAAGGACCTCAGTATCTGGGAGCTTCTCCTGCCAGGTGATCTTCAGAATCTTCATAAGACAATTTAAATGGAAGCTATTCAGTTTTCTGACATGGAGCTGGTGGACAGTCCAGATTTCACAGGCATATAGCAAAGAGGATAGCACATTGGCTCTGTGGACCTTCAGTTTGGTAGTCTGTTGTTTCTTTTTTCCCCACACTTTCTTTTGGAATCTCCCAAATGCTGAGCTAGCTCCGGCAATGCATGTGACAACTCATTGGCAATGTGTATCTCCTTGGAAAGTACACTGCCAAGGTAAGTGAACTTGTCCACAGTCCTCAAAACTTCTCCATTTGCTGTAACCACTGGTTCCACATATAGATGGCATGGTGCTGGCTGATAGAGAACCTGGGTTTTCTTGGTGTTAATTGTTAGACCAAAATGAGCACAAGCAGCAGAGAATCGATCCATACTTCACTGCATCTCAGCTTCAGAGGCTGCACTGATGACACAATATCTGCAAACAGAAGATCCTGCACCAACCCTCCCTTCACTTTGGTCTTGTCTTGTAGAATTTTCAAGTTGAAGAATTTTCCATCAGTGCAATAACTAGCCTTGAGACCATGTTCATCCTCAGTGAAAGCATCTGATAATATGGTTGCTCAAAAGCATGGGAACGAGGACACAGTCGTGTTTTACTCCATTGATGACTGGTAACTCACAAGAACATCATCCACTATCCAGAACCAGGGGATGCATGCCATCGTGAGACTGATGTACAATACTGGCAAACTTCTCTGGGCAACCACATTTTGATGTAATTTCCTATAAATTCTCATGACTGGCAGTATCAGAGTCCTTGGTCAGATCTACAAATCTATAGATCTCTGTTGTGTCCTGGCATATTTCCTGGAGTTGTCAGGCAGCAAACACCATAGCTATTGTTTCTTGATCCTTTCTGAAACTACACTGGCTCTCGGGAAGGGGACCATCTTCTAAGTGAAGTAACAATCTATTGAGGGAGATTCTGGCAAGAATCTTAAGAGCAATGAGAAACATCCCTGTGATTGCCACAGGACAATCCATTTCCTTTACCTTTATAGAGATAGATGATGGAGGCATCCTTGAATTCTCAGGAGATAAACTTCATATTATCTGGAAATTTTTAGTTGGCTTTTGGATAAGCAATGGACACACACACACACACACGTAGATCTCAACTGGAACAGAATTAGCACCAGGCACTTTGCCACATGAAAGGAGCCTAAAGACATTCAAATCCTCTTCTTCAGTTGGAACTTCAGCTAGGGACTAATTGACTTCAATTTAAGGTAAATGAGCAAAGGCTTTTGCATCAATTGATAATGGTCTGTTAAGAACACTATGAAATGTTCAGTCCATATCTCAAGGATTGTGTCCCTATCACTAATCAATGTGGCTCCATCAGCCTTGAGTAGTTGAGATGCACCTAAGATCTTTGATCAAGAACAGCCTTCAGGGGATTCATAAAAGCACTTTGGATTGTTACTATCTTTATAAAACTGAATTTCATCACAAACTATATATATACATATATATATATATAAATACACATATATGTTCATGTATGTAAATATATATATATATATCCATTTATCTATCTATCTCTATCTCTATCTATCTATCCATCTATCTCCCCTTTCTCTGTACCAATCTGCTTTATATACAGCAGTAATAGTCATCTTTCTCAGGTTGGGGAACTAGGTCTTATCTTGCCTGTCTAGGCACTTTCTCACAGTTCTAGGAGGATGTCCTGTACACAGTATATCTGAAATAAATTCTAGGCCTACACAAAAGCCAAGTCATCTTTCCATTTTTGCCTATATAAAGTGAGATTTCTGCAACACTTTTTCATCCCATCTTTGAATAAGGAATGAAATGGCTAGTAATTTGACCAGTGAAATACTCTGGAAATGGTAAAATGAAATTGACAAATGGAAATCTGTAGATCATCACATGAATAACTTTCCATTTTCTACTTTCCCTTTTCTCACTTCAAATTTGTTTTTTTCTTCTGTAACTCTAGTCCCAAAGCTCACTTTTACTCACTGCAATGCTGACTTAGTCAAGTATTAAAACCTACTCCTTACCATCCTCAAGGAGACCCACAACCAGAACATCTTAACCACACACTATTTAAAATATTGGGACTGTTGAGACCAGAACAAAAGATTCTGTGATCAACAGTATCATTTCAAGTTCAAGCCTATCATTCCATGACAAATGATGCTATAGGTTTTACATCATACTTTTTGCTCATGTTTAAGCAAGAACTGCACCTGCCTGTTGATTTGTGTTCTGATACTTCACACAAAGGAAATGATGCAACTGCTCACATTCCTAATAAGCCATGGATTCAGCTCAGAAGATGTGTGACAAACAAAAGGTGTTATGATACTGGAGCAAACTGTCAGGAGCTTCAACAAGGAGAGGGAATTTTACTGAGAATCTTTGTGATTCAAGAGACTCCAGAGTTGGCTGACAGATGGAAAATTAACCCATACAAAGTAATTGAGAGATTGGGAAATGTGTATGTTTGCAAAATACCCCCAGAAGATGGAGGGGGCCCTATCAGTCTATTGATTAGAACTACCCATTATCCATAGAAGAGCTAGTTGTACTTTTGGTTTGGACAAGTGAAGAGAGCTATTGGACACTCACCTAGGGAAAAAGTTGAGGAAAAAGAGACTGTTTACCAGAAATTACAAAGACTTTCTTACTTAGATATGGATACTGATAGTGGACTATGTATATTATCACAAGGCAGAAGAATTAAGAGTAACTTCTTTCCTTCCCAAAACTAATACAGAGACTTTCAGGATAAAGAGTCAACTCACAGAGCTTGAATGTACTGATGACCAACCTGACAAGGCTGCCAGGCATTGATATATAAGTCTATAAAGATCCCGATGATCAGCTCATATAAATTACTAACTCTGATATAGAAACAGAGAGGTCATTCAGTGACAAGAGAACTAGATCTCTTGGACCAGATACTAGGCTTAAATATGATGTTAAAGGTAAACTGTAGGATACAATTAGAGATATAACCAGGCCATGACACTAGTAATTGCATTTTTATTACTATATATGTCTAAGACAACATATTTGAATATTCTTGCTTTTTGTTCTGTTGATTATGCTTTGTGTTATATTCAGGCTATAGCCATAGATGTAGTTAATGTTTACTTTATCCTCTATTATTATTGCTTTTAGTTGTCTTCAGTCTTGTCCAACTCTTTGTGACCTCTTTTGGAATTCTCTTAACAGAGATAGTGGAGTGGCTTGCCATTCCCTTCTTTAGCTGATTTTACATGTGAGGAAACTGAGACAAAGAGGACTGAGTGACTTGTTCAGGTGTACTGGAACTATATATGATCTTTCTAACTTCAAACCCAGTTCTCTTATCCACTGCATCTATTGCTTATGGTTAAATTGCATTCTACATATAGATCTACTGATAATATTATGATCTTTGCTAGCTAGCTTTGTTTTGTTAGCGAACCATGTTTATTGCTATTGATTGATTACTTTGTACTATAAATATGCATGTACTTCCAAAATGTGCATGTATAGTTAGACATCTATTCTCCTAGATAATGTTCTGCATAGTGCCAAGTCTATTTCATGTACTGTTAAAGTGAATTTATTTTATTTTAGTTTCAATGGTACTGAAAGTTGTTTACCTAAAACACCAGGAAATTCATCTTTGTGGTTTTACAGTACCAATGCTTGTGTTTAATACTGTATATTTACAAGTTTGGGACTTGCTCTAGCTGATCTTTGCAAGTACTGTAAGGAGTTTTGGCCCAGGAGAGGAATATAAGATGAGGTCCAAAGACCATTGATAGGAGCCTCTCTCCTTATAAATAAATGGTGATCTGTTTTAAGCTTTCTCTGCAGCAAAGTCAATAAGGGCAGAGTGATGATGTTAGTATCTTTTCAGTGGGGATTAGGGATGGAAATGCAGCAGTTGACTCATTGACAGTAAATTCTCTGTGGCATGGGGGGGGGAGACTAAAATAATACTGTACTTCTAGATTACTCACAATTTCATCCTCCTAAATGCCAACCACATACGTAATTACAGAGTGTCACACTGTTCTGTTATGTTCTTAAAAGTTAGGGGAGGACAGACAAGGGGGCAAGGATCATTGAGGGTGACAAAAGGGATAAACTTAAATGGGTTCTTGTTTTCAAAGTAGCAACTGATATGATATGATATGGTAAGAGGACTATAGATACTTATTAAAAGGCAGGTCATACCAAAGCTGGTGCCCAAAGCAATATTAACTTAATAACAGAAATCTGGTGCTAGAACAGCAAGGTTCATAAAAACCATGGCAACTGGCCAGCAAGGAGTGGGCAGAGGGTGATTATGACTTCCCAATGAACAGATCATTGAATTGAGCCTAGTGGGCTTCTTTTCACCCCTGCCAAAGTGAATATTCTTTTCTTCTTTCCAAAATAGAAAAGAAACAAATGTTTTCTTTCTAAATGAAGTAATACAGGGTTTTGGTTTAACTCATAAATTCACTGAAGAGAAAGATTCAGAGGAATGATTTTTCACACAGCAGCTATATGAACCAGCTTTACCACATGGCTATAGAAGGCATAAAAGTTAATAGCATGGTGGGAAATAGCATTAATGCAGTTTTATTGTTGTAGTTAATTTTGTAAATTAAGTTCCAATTACCTGCTACTTCTAGAAAATACTGACTGTGCTAGAAGTGGGAATTGATGCAGAGTAACTAGCTAACTCTGGGTTATAGATATTACTGATAAATTATAGCAGGATCAGTCTTGAGCAGGTCTTAAATTATTTTTGTGTCACAGTCCCATTGACAATCTGGTGAAGCCAATAGGTTCCTTCTCAGAGTCATACCTT
This sequence comes from Macrotis lagotis, assembly GCF_037893015.1. Classification (NCBI taxonomy): domain Eukaryota; kingdom Metazoa; phylum Chordata; class Mammalia; order Peramelemorphia; family Peramelidae; genus Macrotis; species Macrotis lagotis. Next base: position 72,938,518 of record NC_133663.1, on the reverse strand, counting down.
TAAATGCATGAAATAAAATGAACAGGATTTTGATGAAACTAATTACATTCAAATACTCTTATCAAACTATGTTTTTTAGAAAACTTCACAGACCTCAAGTTAAAAATTCTTGATCCTGAGCAACAAGCATCAGTTCACTTTGAGTGAGTATATATTTATTAAATTCCTACTTTGTGAAAGGCACTGAGAATCAGCAGACCTAAATTTAATTTTGGCTATACAACCTACTTAATTATATAATGTTCTGTGGCTAGGGTTATCTCTTTACAGATGACTCTCACCTATTTGTAGTATCTACAAATCATGGGAGATAGAGCACTAGATTCAGATTGAATAAAACCTGAATTCAAATCCTATTTACTAGCTGCATGACCCAGAGAGCTCACTTTACCTCTCTCAACCTCAGTTTCATTATTTGTAAAAATGGAGAGAATAATAATTTCTGCCTCACAGGCTTTTTGTGAGGATGAAATGATATATTTCTTTAAAAAGAAATAGAAAAGAGGGAGAGAGTCGAGAGAGAGAGAGAGAGAGAGAGAGACAACAGATAGAATCACAGAGGCAGAGATCCAGGGATTGAAAGACAGAGACAGAGAGAGATAGCTGTTAATTTGAGAGCTGTAAATTTGCAGTCTCTCCTGTAACCTCCAGTTCTACTTAGTTAACTACCTGTTCAACATTTTTATTTTTATTCTGCACTAGTCTCAATATATGCAATACCAAATTCATCTTCTTCTTCCCTAAAATCACCTTTCCTTCTCTCATAGTGCTGTTACTGACACCACGGTTCTTCCAGGTTCAACACCTTAGAATCATTTTTAACTTGTCTCCCTCCCTCTCCACTCCCCACCCCATCCAATCAGTTGCTAACTCCTGCCTATTTTATCTCCCAGATAAATGCCCTCTCCTCTTCATATACAAGACTATATCCTAGATGATTTTATCACTTCTTGTTTAGAATGTTTTAAACAATTGTTTTGATATCTTTTCTTTCTATATCATCTCAATTTCCCAATGTATCACTCCATTTTCTCCTTTCAGAGAAACATTCCTTATAACAAAGTACAAAAAGAAAGGGAATAAATACAGTTCAACAAAACTAAGAAAATATGGAAAAAGACTGACATATTCAGTGGCCAGTATATCCTATGTTCCTCCCTCCCAGCAACACATCTAATAATTACTTGGAGCAAACCTCTTATTATAGAATGTAAATTCTTTAAGGAAGATAATATCTCACTTTTGTATTTGAATCCTAAGCATTTGACACTGTTTGGCACAGGGGCACTCAAATACTTACTGAAGATTAATCCATGGAATTAGTACTGCCGCACTGGATTAGTACTGCAGGTTTCAATCTCTCCACTCCCTTTCTGATCCAGTGGCCAAAATGATCTTTTGACCATATAGTCTTCTCAAAAATTATTAGCAGTTCCCTATTGTTCAACAGTTCTCAAAATATGAGATTAAGACATGTAGGGATCCCTTTCATGAGGTCCACAAAGTCAAAATGATGTTTATAATGACAAGATGCTATTTCATATTAAAACACATCCCTTTTCCAACTACCTAGTTGTATTTTCTTTATATATTTCAATAAAAATGTCACAGAGATTGAATGTAGAAGCAGATATGAGAACCCAATTATCTTCTGTTAAGGTAGGCATTAAAGAGATATCCCAAAATATGTAAAACAATACTATTGTCTACTAATTTTTTTGTTTTAGAGAATAGTTATTTTTCATAAAACTGTATCATTTATATTCATGTATAATGAGTTTATTGTTATGTAAGTGAATAAATACTTTAAATTAATTATTTTAAATTTCTAATATAGTAAATATTGATAGATTATAACCCCACATAAACTTTGGGGGCCCCAATCATTTTTAAGAATATATATAGGAGTTAGGGCTGGCTAGGTGGCACAGTGGATTGAGTACTGGCCCTGGAGTCAGGAGTACCTGAATTCAAATCCAGCCTCAGACACTCAATAATTACCTAGCTGTGTGTATAGGAGTTCTAAGACCAAAAGAGTTTGAGAAAATCTTCTGTTGTCTAAAATAAAAGATAAAATAAAAGATTCTTTACCATAGTATTTAAGGACTTGTGCAAACTAGTGCCAGCTCATTTCTAGGTAATACATAATACATAATTTCATAATGTACTTTATTCTAACCAAATTAGTCTACTAGCTGATGGTTCCTCCATATTATCTTTCCCCCCTCCATATTATCTTATAATTCTTAATGAAACACAGATTCATAGAATTTCTGTTAAAAAAGATTCCGAGAATCATTCAGTCCAACTCACACACCTAAGAAAGGATCTCAACTGTAACACAGTCAGCAATTGATCAACCCACATTTGCTATTGATCTTCCAAAGAAAGAACCTCATATCCCCTCCTTTTGAAATCCTCTTCCTCTGCTTCTCCCCCTTCCCACCCCCAGATTAGATTACATCTCCTTGATTCCTTCTGAAATTTATCTCCTGTCCTAGATTGATTTCGTTCTCCTCAAATTTCCTCAGAGCATTCTGTTTGGCTCTCCTTTGGTTTATTTATATTTATCTTGCATCACAGACATGAACTTATATCTTTCCTATTATTATAAAATTCTGGAGGTTTATAATCAAACTTGTGTTTCTTTTTGTTTTACCTCTCCAGTGCTTGGACAGTGACTTGCACATAGTAGGTGTTTAGTAGATATTTGCTAATTAAATCAGAAGCTGTCTAGAATTGAATTACGAAACTCAAAAGTTTTATCCTGGGTTCACAAGCACATGTTATAGGCTAGACCATATCTCTCCCAAAAAGAGACCTGGGAGTGATAGCTAACTGTATGTCCAATATGAGTAGCAATGAGATGGGGCAGGCAAGAAATATAAAATAATTCTAGGCTACAGGAAAACAGCAATGATATCCAGAAGTAAGACAATGATCATCCTGCTTTATTGTTATCCATGGTCACACCACAAAATGGATCATTCTGTTCAGCTCTGGGCACCAGAGAATAGGGGAATGGTGAGAATAAGGACCCTGCTTAGAGTCAAGAAAGACATTAATAAGCTGGAGTATGCCTGGGGTAGTGCAACCAAGGTGGCGGGGGGTGGTTCCACTTCATGTTTTATGAAGCCTGATTAGAGGAACTGGAGATATTAAACCTAGAAAGAATACTTTTGAAAGAAGAAGAAAGCATGATAGCTACAGTCAATTATCTAACAGACCATCACTGAAAGATGAAGTTGATCCAGAGTTGGACTAGATGGCATTGGATGGAAGATAAAAGTCATATATTTAGGCTTGATGAAGAGAAAAAAGTCCTCAAAATTAGAATTGTCCAAAAAAAGAATGGGTTACATCAGAAATAGATCCCTCCTCAAGGCTTTTACTGACATTTTCTATCAAGGGCTGGCCAGCAATTTATTTTGCAGGTTCATCGTAGATAATTCAGTTCATTTTTGGTTTGATCTCTGAGGTCTCTGAACATTAACAATTGAAGTTAAGAAGTAACTACTGACAAGTAATCTCTTCTACCTCCCCAGGAGACAGGAAGGACTTGATAACTATATTAAATAGGTGCCATCATTTGAATTGGGTGGAAATTTTCAATACTGTGAACATCAAATAAGGAAAGATTTCTGAATGATGATGATTGCTAGCTTGGAGTTTGCCCCATTGTCAATACACAGTAAAGATTTTATGAACAGATATGTGAATGCCAGCTACAGTCTTTTCTAATCCTCCCCCAAAGGCAAGCATGTAAGTAGATAGAGCATTGGATCTGGAATCAGGAAGACCTGATTCTGGGCAGAGTGCTTATTCCCAGCATTCTCTTTTCCTTCCCAAAAGGGGAAGAAAGAAGAAAGAACCAGTTCTTTCTTGGCTTACCTACTGAGATGTCTATCTGGGGCCAGTTTAAATACTAATTAATTTTCTATGCCTAGGAAATTGTAATTGTGTTGAAAGAAGATTTTTAAAATGTCAAGCCAAATTAATTTACTATTATTAATAATGAAACCAATACAAAGTAGCATTCCTGTACCTAAGCCTGTCCCCAAGCATCTTTGGAGCAATTCTAGCTGTCTGAATGTAGTGTCATACAATTCACATTGGCTCTGTATTAAAGGAAGCACACAATATCATATGGTGATAATTATGTTAAAGAAGTCAGAACCCTTGTTACCAGATCTGATACAAAATGACAATAACCACTCATTGGTTCTTATATGTATGTCTCTGCCTAGAGATTACTTTTGTTCTCACTTCTAATATAATTATCTCAGAATAGATATAAAATCTTATTGACCCTGAGCAAATTATTTAATCACTAGATGCCTTTAGGAAACTCTCAAAGACTTTTAAGTTACAGAGAGTTATAGATCTACATCCATAATAAAAATGTTCAGTTGTTGGAGGGCCTATAGTATAAAATCAAAACTGTATGTAAAAATAAACAGATAAATGAGTGAATATATCATTTCAAGTCTTTTTAGTGTTACTTTCTTCAGTATTTTTGTTTCTCCTTTACTAAGCAGTTGACTCCTTTTTTCAAGATTTTCTTGCATCAGTCTCATTTCTTTTCCCAGTTTTTCTTCTATCTCTCTTATTTGACTTTTAAAATGCTTTTTGAACTCTCCCAGAGCATCAGACCAATTCACATGTAGCTGCTTGGATTTCATTGCCATCTTCTGAATTTTTGTTTTGATCTTCCCTGTCCCCATACTAACTTTCCTTGCTCAGGTTTTTTTTTTTTTTTTTTGTTATATGCTCATTTCATTGTCTTACTTTGTTTAATGCTATATCTTGACTTTTACCTTTGTTAAAGCTGGGCTTTGTTCCCAGGTGGAAGAAACATTGTCCCAAGCTTCAGATTTTTTCTGATGCTATGTTCAGAACCGGTTCTTGGAGTCTGTAGATTTTTTGTTCTTCAAAAGCAGTATGATCTAAGAAGATTTGTGTTTACCCCTGGTCTGTGCTTTAGTCTTTGAGTGACCATAAACCTTAACTGTGACCAGAGTCCCTATTCCTGCTAGTGCTGCTCCTTGTGTTGGTACTGCAACTCAGAATCATATAAAGGCAATGAATCAGAGACCCACTGCAAGTGCCAGCAAAGTGTCCGCTTCTGATCAGTTGTCTGACCCCCTTTCCATCTATATAGTAAGAGCTCTGTAAGTTCTTCTGAACAGCTATCCCCAAGGCTTCCTGTTGGCTTGCCAGCACTCATTCTGAATTGAACTGTGCTCTACTCTCATCCCAATGAGGCAGAGCTCTCCTGTCTAGCTTCTAAATTGTCTTGGACTGGAAAATTGTTTCATCCAGTCCATATGTTCATTCTGCTTCTCCAGAATTTATTTTGAGGCATTATTTTAATGTGGTTTAGAGGGGAATTTGAGAGAACTCAGACAAGTCCTGTCTTTATTCCACCATCTTGGTCAAGATTTTTCAATAGTCAAAGTAAATTTTCATCTACTAATCTTCAAAGGACTTCATTCCTGGGAATCTTTTCAGAATTGAAAATAACATTGAAAATCTCAGAGAATTTCTAGTTAAGCTAGATCTAGATTCCATATTCTTCATTTTACCTTTACTGTATATAGGCATTTTAAACTCAACATGACTAAAATAGAACTCATTATCTTTCTTCTCAAAACATCTCCTCTTCCAAATTTTCCATTTACTTCAAGGGCACTACCATTCTCCTACTCATGGAGGTTCTCAACCTCAGTGTCAACCTTGACTCTTCTCTCTTGCTCCCCATGTCCAATCTATTCCCAAGTCTTTTCATTTCTACATTCATCTCTCCAATACATCCCCTTCTTTCCATTCATACAAGCTTTCATCACTTTATATCTAGACTTCTGCAATAATCCCACTTCAAGAATCTCTTCACCTAACTCTATCTTCCACTCAGTTGCCAAAGCAATCTTGATAAAATTCAAATCTAGCCACGTCACCCCCTATTCAATCAATTTCAGCATATTCTGATTACCTCCAGAATAAAATCTTCCATTTCACATTTAAAGTCCTACTTTCCCAGTCATTTTATGCTTTAGTCACGTCTACGTACTTTGCAATCTAGGTATTCTTAACTTTTCTTCTTTTTATACTTTATACTTCAGCTCCTGCCTCAATGCATGACAGTCCCTTATGCCTGAAATGCTCTCTTTCCTCTCCTCCACCTCCTGATTCCCTGGTTTTTTCATTAATTAGTACAGATCCTATCTTTTGTAGGAGATCATTTCCCAACAACCTCCTTTCTCTCCTATTTCCTGATTCTACCCTCTGCTTCTTTCTACCCTTCAGTTACCTCTCTATTCTATATAAGTTGTTTTAATATGGTCTTTCCAATTAGAATATTAATTCCTCGAGAGAAAATTCTATATTTTTGCCTTTTTTTGAATCTCTGGTGCTTAAAATGCTGGCATAAAGATGCTTATTAGCTGACTGACTACAATAGTGTTGAAAATACTTGGGAAAAGCAATAATTTGATGCATTTTAATTTTGACCACAATGGTTTGGGAGTATCCAATTTGAACAATTAAAAGTATATTATTCTGGTTTAATTGCCTGTTCTTAGCTCTCTGTCAGATGAGCACTGAATTTTATTTTATATAAATGTTTCATTGTTTTCTTTTGTTGCTTTTAACTCTTTGGGTTTTTTTTTAAGGAATATTACTCCAGAGAATGGGCAAGAGTAAGAAAGACCTGAGTTCAAATTTGAACTGATACACTTACTAGCTGTGCAACCTTGTGCAAAATATCTAATCCTGTCTGCCTCAGTTTCTTAATCCATAAATTAAAATAGAGAAGGAAATGGCAAACTACTTCAATATCTTTGCTAAGGAAATCCCCAAAAGGATCACAAAAAGTCAAACACAACTGAAAATGACTAACCAACAACAACACGCCAGAAAATGTCAAAACTTGTAGCACTTAAAAAGCAAATTTCAATGATGGTTAGAGATAGTGCAACATTTAAACCCACATTGCAATAGAATAATTAGCAACAAAGTTCAAAGTATATTCAAAAATTAAAATGACAGCAAGAATTGATAAGCTATTGCAACAAAAGAGTCTAATTAGTTCTTGGAAAACAAGACCTCTAAATAGATCTGGAAGCTGTAGGGCATATTGCAAATCTTCTACAGTATAGCATAGGCTTCTCAAATAAGAAAAAAAGTTAAAAAAATTGTTAACCATTGCCATGAAGAAAATGTTTGTTATTAATGAGAAAATACATGGATTGAAGAAGCTAAGATTTTTTAAAGTAACTTTTACTATGAGATCCACGTTTCCATTCAAAGAAGTCCAGGTAAGCCAATAAGTTCTGACTATCTTCACCATGTTGGAAAACATCTATCTACTGCAAAAATGTTTTGGCAACTTGTTGCCAAACTCTAGTGGGCCTGCAAGTGTTATTTCCAATGAGTTCATGACAAGCTCTGATAAAAATACTGACATATAGAGAAGACATCTTATAATTATAGAAATTCCCATATAGAGATAAAACATTGCAACAGGACACCAATATCTATGTGTCTAAGTAGCTGAATGTGTTTAAGAAATGTCCTTACCTTTCTTTAAAAAAGCTGCTATCAATTCCTTTTCTGCGGAGTAGATCTTGTGGTCCATAAGGAGTATCTTTGCATTTGGTATCTGTATCACAGAGTAGGGTTTGCAGAAATGGGAAGAAGCCAGTGCTAGGAAGGTTTCGAGGTGCAAGATAACCTGTAAACAAATTCAAACTATTTTTAAAAATAAAATTCATTTATTTATCTAAAAAATAAAAATTTAGTTTCACTATTTTATCTGGCATAAGAAGTATGCTCTGAAAAGTAAAAGTCATGTAAAAATATGCTGTTGGGTTTTTCCCAAATTACCTTCTGGAAGCAAGGAAAACCTGTTTCTGACCCAGTAGCAGCCCCTTCCACACAGATACTTCCCTAAAGACAAGAAACTGGAGGTTTTTTATTATCTGATTTTTTATATATAGTCATTCTTTCTGAGATAAGAAAAGTCTCCTCTCCATCCCTACCAAATAATCTTAAGATCAGTTGATTAGAGTCCATTCTCCCTCTTAGGTTCTGTTCACTAGTATAGGAAAGTGTGAACCAGGTTTATGGATGTACTGTGTTTTAATTATTCCTGGTTTTATCTTCTCTTTAATAAGGGAATTAGGTTGCCAATTAGTAAGTTGTGGGAATTGAGTAAATCACACTGATTCCATTTTTATATTCAAGTCTGGAGTTAGCTCAATTTCCTTTTCATCAATTATGAATCTAGTCCAATTTATGTTTTGTGAGAAAACATTGTTCAATTGTGAGAATTAGGAGAAAACCTTATTGTATTGTCTGAGCCTAACCTTGCAAGACTGAGGAATTGGATCACCTCCATCTGCTGCTTAGAGACCTTTAACTAAGGACCTATATTATGCTGACCAGAAACTGGTCAGGCCCAGAGACTGATACAAGGAATTTTCTTACAATTATCCATCTCAAGCAAACCATATATCTTATCTGAAAACTAATCCTGTATTGATCAATCAGTTACTCTTCTCAAGTTCCTTTGTTTACAGGTACTTGGGATGAGTGGAAATACCTCTGTTTCTGAATTCAGGGAATTGCACTTGTTCATTCTTCCCCTACCAACTTGGAAAGTTCCTAAATTTTCATCCCATTAGAAATCAGAATTCTAATATTATATTTTTCCTTTTAATTAATTGACTTTACTTGATTAATTGTTTTTAATGTCTACAAGTCTGTCTCCTTTGTATTTGGGGGATTTCACGGTTAGTCAAATTGATAGTGCAATGGATGAAGTTCAGGGCCTGGAATCAGGAAGATGTGAATTCAAATCCAACCTCAGATACTTACTAGCCTGTAACTCTGAACAAGTCACTTAACATATTTTCCTCATCTGTAAAATTGAGGTAATAATAGTACCAGCCACCCAGGGTTATGAGGATCAAATAAGATAATAATTGGAAAGAATTTAAGTGTATGTGAGTGTTAGATTGTTGTTTATTATTGTTTATTATTATTATTATTATTATTATTATTATTATTATTATCATTATTATTTAGGGAGCTCCCAGAAAGAAAATTCCTCTACCAATGTGCCTTCTCTGCAATAGACAGAAATTTTCTTGGGGCATTGGGGAGTTAAGTGACTTTTCCTTGGTCATACACACATTGCATTTCAGAGATAGGGTTTGAACCTATCTCTTCATGACTCCATGGACAATTCTCTATCCACTCTACTAATTTGTTTCTACCATGCTTAACTCTAAGAAATTACCTGGAGGAAAAAACTTTTGAAAAATAGTAAGACTGATAGAAAGCAAGGGAATTATAATTGAAGATTTTTAAATAACCTCAACTATAATATTTGCAAATGCAACATTAGACTTTGTTCATTCCTTTCAGATGAGTCCAATTCTTCCTCACCTCATTTGGGGTTTTCTTAGCAGGTATTCTGAAGTACATTGCCATTTCCTTCTCCACTTGATTTTTACTGATGAAGAACTAAGGCAAAAAGGGATCAAGTGACTTGCCCAAGGTCACACAATTATGAAGGGTCTGGAGCCAGTTTTGAACTCATAAAATTGAGTCTTCTGGACTCTAGACCCAGACTCTGTACACTATGGCCCTACCAATGGACTACATAGAAACTAATGTAAAAGTGAGTTGTGGTATTCCAGTTTCTATACAATTGTTTTATAACAAACATGGGATGACACTGTAATGGTGAATTTTCAATAGGGCAGGTTTCAGAATTGAGTGAAACATCAGACTGATAAGCAGAGTGAAAATTAAAACAAACCAAAAAACCCCCTCTAAAAATTCTTAGAACTTTGCTATGGATCTGACAGTGAAGTGTGGAGAGTGTTGAGGAAGGTGTTATTGTGGTCTGTTTTGTCTTTGAAGGAGAAACAAAGACTACAAGGAGGTAAGAACCATGCAACAAAGTGGAGAGTCACATACCAGAGGAGAGAAGAGAAAAAGGAAATCTGATCCAAGTAACATATATAGATGTGGACATAAAAATTGTTTTAGGTAACAGAAAGTGAAAATTGGAAATGAAAAGGAAGCAAGGTATGGAGAGATGAAGAGGAACAGCCATGAGGGAAAAAATGAAGAATGATATTGATGTGAATGAATGTTTTAAAATTCAATCTCAAAAGCAAATCCACGCAACCAGAGGCTTAAGTAACCTTTCCCTGATGACCTCAGGCAACCATAGGCTCCTGATGCTTCACCCAAACAATTTTGGCACAAACCTTATTTCTGACTCATAATCAACCTAATTCCAAACCACAGTGAATCAAAAATAATCCCCTTCTATACTTTTCCACCTTGACAAGTTTTTCGTTAGGCCAGAAGACAATAGTCCAAGTTCCTGCTCTCCCTCTCACATTTCTCCGTTATGACAAAATTCTACTATGATGGACTGTATATGGGTAAAAGTTCAACACATTTAAACGTTTTATAATGATGTTTCTGGAATGGTTACTGGAGCTGTAACAAGGCTTTGATTATTTATGTGTCTCTCCTTGTGTGTGTGTGGTTCTTTTTTCTCCTTAGGAGGGGAAAAAGGGAATAGTTTCTCCACCCTCCAATACACTTTTTTTCTCTCCCATCTTCTTCTAGCTTTCCAAGTAGAAGATGAGATTTCAGAAGGGACAAATTAGGGCTATTAGCAGCCCCTTTCCTAAAAAATGGTTAATTATGGAAGGGCAAAGGAACTCAGAAGGAACAGGTGATTGCAAGAAGACAGACAAGAAATATTAGGCCAAGAAAAACAACAGGAAGAGTAGCAAGGAAAGGGAAGGGACCTTCCTACCAACAAGTACATTTGTGGCAGGTCCAGGCAGGCACTGTTCACAATTAATAGGGAGTGTCTTAAGAAGAACTTGCTCCAATGAATTAATTAGCCCTGAAATATTCTTTGACATATGTAAGGATAGGTGCACTATGCTTCTTTTCCAAAAATCCAAACTTATTAACAAGTCATGGGACCCAAGAGGAACAATAGACATCAGAGAACATTTAATTCAACATTATCATTTTAGAAAGAAATAAAATTATTATTTTTTCAGTGAGTGATAATTCTATTACAAGTAGTTTTTGAGTTACCAAAGATGTTATCTCAATGTTTCCCTGTTGCCTTTGAAATGCCATAAAATTTACAAAAATAGGATTTCCAGAGAACTTTTCAAGAGTACAACTGTTGCACAGAAAGTGGTCTGACTAATGCTAGATTGATGTACCGATATGGAGATAATGGAGATAGGAGAAAGTTCAAAGGTTGCTACAGTTTCTAAAAAGATCAATCTAAATCTCTATAGCAAGTCAGCCAAATCCCCATGAAACTCTCCTCTAGAACTACCACTAGATAGTTTGCATTCAAGATCAATATCACAAACTATACTAAGGGCAACTTGTGAAGAAAAGACAAGATCTTTGGAAGGCTTAGTGTGAGACCATTGCCCAAGGAGGTGAATGTGTTAAGAATTAGAAAGAAGTGAAGTAAATGGTGTGGTGGAAATTATGCTGAATTTGAAGTTAGAGGCTCAAGGTTTTTATCCTAGCTCTGCCATTTATAAGAACTAAATCTATGTTCCTATGATCTTGTGATCTTAGCTCAATATCACATCATACATTTAGACCTGGAAGGGTTTGTGGAGGTTTCCTAATCTAATAACACCCTTTTTTATAGGTGAGGAGGCTGAGAAACATATGGCTTAAATGATTTGCCCTAGGTCACAAATCTAGTTAAGTTAGCAACTTAGAAATTGAATCCAGATCATCTGATTTCCCATTCAACATTCTTTCTGTGAAATCCATTGAGATAAAAAATATAAAGCACTTTGCAATATAAAAATGCAAGTTATATATTATTATTACTTTCAGTTATTATCATTATCCTGACTCCAACATCTAATAAGTTCCTATTTTAACTAATTATTTTTGCTTAATTTGGTGCTAAGGGAAGCTAGGTGATGCAGTAAGTAGAGCACCAGGCCTGGATTTAGGAAGATCTGAGTTCAAATCCTGCCTCAGATCTTACTTGGAACCCTAGGTAAGTCATTTAAGCTCGATTTGCCTCGATTCCTCATTTGCAAAATGGTAATACGTTTCAAAAGGAAAAAGCAAACCACTTCAGTAACTTTATCAAGAAAACTCCATTAAACAAAGTTCATGAGGTCATATAGAATTGGAAACAACTGAATGACTAAACAACAAAAAATTAGGTGATAAGTTCAACACACTAAAGAAATATTTTGAATTCTGCTGTTAATAAATTCTACCAATCCAGGGTCCTTGAACTAAATTTTAAAATGAGTACAACTCACTCAGAAAGGTACACAAAGTGATTAGGGAATTTTTATTGTGCTCTAGATAAAGTATATAATGATCTCAAAGATGTCTACACTGTTAGAATTCTCTTTATAACCTAAAAAAAATAACTAAGTCATAGTGACCATTCCAGTCACATGAAACTGGCTTCCTTGTACTCTCAAAGGTTTCAAACCTGTCATGAATCTTGAAGATCCTACAGGTAAAATTCACACTCACATGACTATGAACAGAATTAATATTTCACATTTCCCTCAGCAAAGAGTAAATGGAGTTGAGAATTCTTTTTCTCAAAGTGATGCTTTTTCCAAGGTTTTGACCATGTATGGATGTTCAGAAATTTCTGATGCTGACCCTAAGTTTGTGCTGATCAGAAGTTATCTCTTATGACTATAGATCTCATACTCTAGACTTCTCTTTTAAATTTTCAAGGGATACAATGAAGGAAAGAAGAAAAATATATCCCTTCACATCACCAAAAAACCATACATATTTCTAAACTGAATACAGTCCAATATTATTTCAGGACTTGAGCCAAAACAAACCATAAACCATGGACTGAACTGAAGCAATATGATTAGTGGCAAATTAAATTAAACTGAAATTTTAGATATCTTTTTCTTTGCTGAACTCTGAACTAAACTACTCTTTCTTATTGCAAACATGGTTCAATTCAAGGCCAAGAACTTTAAAATTTTTAAATATTTGGTAAATAATTGAGATACCAACCAACATAATTGTACAGTCACACCTCAACATTCATGTGTTTAACTTTCTTGACTTTAAAGCACTTGTCTGATTTGATTAGTAACTGAATTCACTTTCACTTTGGCAAGGGCGCATATTTGCAGCTTTGTGCAGTAAAGAAAAAATGATAGCTGCAATGAGGACAAGTTTGTGGAGTGGCTGGTATCCCACTAGGTACTTCCCTGGTTTTATTCACCCTACCATTTTAGAGGAAATATATTTCGGAACATTTGTTGTTTATTTTCATTGAATGCTTTAAAGTTTTGTGTTGTAATTATGCATTCAAAGTTTAACTCAAATCCTCTGAGTTATCTAAAGGGATATTAAGACCTCACCAGCTTTGGCATCTTTCTACAGTAGTGACTAAAGTTCCACTAACTTCTCCCCTTGGTTTTCAGAAGATGGCTAAGACAGAGAGGTTTAAAGCAGTAAAGTATATAGTACAATGTTTTCATACCACCATCTGACAGTGGAAGGTAAAATTCAAGTTAAAAAAACAGTTTTAGTTTTAAGAATTTTATTTGTTTCATACTATTTAAGAGACTGTAGGTTTCATGTGTTATGAAAAGTGAATAGGGTCTTAAATCAATGTTTTTCTTTTTTAATTGAGATGCTTAGCACAAAGGGTCCCAGAATTCTACAGAATTACTAAGGTGAACCATATTTTGCAAATTTATGATTTTATTTTGTGTACTGCATTTTATGGGTTATATCCCAGCTAACTGTTATGAAAAATACATATTATCAGAATTAATGTTTTGTAATAAGAACTGTATATAGAAATGATATTTTTCAGTAATTTCCTATTAAAATATTACAGCTTTTGGCAGTTGCAATTTTATTTCCCATTGATTCAATATGTCAACATTCACATGTTTTGCTTTCTCATCATTTTCTAGGAATATTATCTCTACAAAAGTTGAAGATTGACTGTATTTCCTCAGAAGGGATGACTGGGATAAATCAGTATGACTGTGGAGTCCTGACTGTGAAAAGTCCTTCATCCAATATATGAGTAATAGAATACACTAAGGTCTGCTTGGGAGGCTAAGAGAATTTCTAGAGGTATTAAGTCTAGGATGGACAGGATGAGAGGTGGAGGGAACTAAAAGGCTAAGGGACTAACTACAATTATCTCTTCACTCCCTCTTTTGTTACTCCTCACCCCTTTTTTCTTTCCATTATGTTTTCTTTTCTCCTTTTTTTCTGATTGCAATATGTGTTTTATCTTCTTTTTTATCTTCTTCTCTTCCTCACCTTCCTCTTTCCTATCCACTTATTTCTTCTCTACCTTTTTTGCTGGTTCTTCATACAAATCATGTTCACTAATCCTGGTGTTTCCCACAAATCTGTCATTTTTAAGACTTTTTAAATTTCTCTATCTCACCTGTGCCCATGGATTTAATTATCATCTCCATGAAGATGATTCCCATAGCTACATGTACAATGACTGGAACAGAGTTGAGATTTAATAAATGACTGAAATAGGCAGAACTAAGTTTCAACTCAGTCAAATAGAGGTTATTCTATCCTTATTCTTACCTTCAAGATCAGATATGTATAACTTTATATAATACATTCTGACATTTGTCTATTTGTTTAATTCAGAAAGGAATTCTCCAAAGTTCTAGGTATTAATGAAAAAGAATACAGCATTGAATTGATCTACAATGTATGCAAACTGACATTATGGGCAACATGTCAAATGACTTCCTTTTAATGGTCTTACTGTCTTGTTCCCCTCACATGATTATTGTTGAAGACTGATTTTGATCCATAGTAGATAGAGGGCCAAGCCTAGAATCAGAAAGACACTTTTCTTGAGTTTAAATCTGTTCTCAACTGTGTGACCCTGGTAAGTCACAATTCTTTTTGCCTCAGTTTCCACATCTATAAAATGAATTGAAGAAGGAAATGGCAAACCACTCTGGTGTCTTTGCCAAGAAAACACCAAATGGGGTCATGAAAAATCAGATATGACTGAATAACAACAGCAATAACTAATTCTAACAGAAATTGAAACAATAGTTTCTATAGTCTTATAATTCCATCATGTTTAACACTTACCAACTCTTCGAAATGAATTTAACAGATCTGGTGCACCCTTATGGGGTGCATACACCATAACTCCAGTACCCATAAGTTACCTCATAGTTTTTTTTTTCATTTATAAATGTATTTCAATTTGCTGCCAAGTTTAGGAAGCATTGGGTTGAGCCCTTTGGTAACAATAACAGATAAGAAAGCTGGAGTTGAAGTTTCTATATATCTTCTCTATGTTTTTACAAGAACAAAACAGATCAAAGCTATTGAAAGTGCTTTTACTTGCTCTAGATGAATATTTGGGAAGGAAGGGAGGAAATGTTTCTTTAAACTAATGCTAACAAGTTATAAAAAGGAAATTTTATAAAATAAAAACAAGGTGGGAGCATTGATTTTGCATTCAACTCCAGCTTTTTTGCTTTCAATTTTTCTTTTAAGAAAATAGAACTTGGAAACTTGTGAAATGTGTAAAAATAATAAATCCTATGAATAATTATTTGGACTAGATTAATTGAATGACAGGCCTACCTGCAATGCATGGAAAACAATTATGACAGGGAATTACAATAAAAATTGAGAAAGATAATAATAATAGGCATCATCTTTAAAAAAAGCAAAGCAACTATCGAGGAAAAAGAGGGGAAAAACATACCATACCACTTTATGAAAATTATGCATAGCTTAGAAAATTACTAAATTAATTAGAAACATTCTCACTTCATTAACTAGAATTTAGACTCTAAGTATAGCTTTTTTTTCTTTTTAGGTATTGAGTAGTTTAATACTCTTTATTCTTAATTAAATTTTCCATGAGTTAATTATAATATTAAATAACTAAACCTCCTCTTTGTAACCTCATATATATATATATAAAATATATTATATAGAATATATATTTTATATATATTATATATATCATCCCTCTTGCATATTTGTTTACAAGAAATATATATAGCTTGATTTCTTCCACATTTTAATTTTTGTTTAATTGACATATACCTTAGTTGATTTTACCTAATACCCTATCCCCTCTCTGGGAATTTTCAAATTCAAAGATCCATTATGTATTCTATCAATGAAATACTAATAGATAACAAAGATGCCATGGGGTTTGGGTTCATTCATAACTGTTAGTATTATTTCTTGAATAGAAATTCATTTAGTATTTATAATACCTCATTTAGGCATTATCCAAACAAATTTTTGATTTATTGACATATAGAATGAACTGATTCATAGCAATTCTATACCCTAAATGATTTTTTTGTCAATGAAGTTTTACTGGACATCAAGTATGGATCGGACATTGTACTGGGAATTGGTGAAACCAAGATGAAAAAAAATATGAAATCTTTAAGACAAGGTGAAGAAAGTATTGCAAATAATATTATTGCCATTTTATAGAAAAGGCAATCAAGGCTCTTTTCCTTGGTCACACAAACTAATAAATATCCCAGGGAGGATCTGAGCTCAGGTCTCTCTTGACTCCAACACCCTTGCTACTTACTATTTTACCACACTGCCATTATCCTAAACATACTAAACAAAAATGGAGGCGGGGGGATTCAATTTGTGCTAATTACCATTTATGCCTCAACTTCATCATGTAGACCAAACACAGAATGGCTGAGAGTTTAAAGAGTTGGTGCTACTTCTCACTTTTCTAAATTCACTGAATGATCCTGGAGAATCATTTAACTTCCCTATGCCTGTATTTCTACATCTATAAAATTAAGTATGATATCACTTACCACCTCATAGAAAGTTGTAAAGATTAATGAGATGATACTTGTAAGATTCTATGAACTCTGAAGAAGCAAAGTCCAATAGAAATGTGAATTATTAGTGGTAATCAGACTTTTTGTTTCATCATTTGTCTTATTTTCCATCTGGTAGCCAAGCAAGGATTGGCTGATTTTCTTAGTATCCTTCTGCATGACTATACCCGATGAATATTTAAAAGTAGCTGTGGTATCTATTTCTCTCCCGAGAAATTCATAATTGGCACCTGGATAGCTAGGATAGACCTCCAAGTTTTGGTGTGTCCACTGGGTGTGGTGAAGTGACACATTCTCACTAACTCTTCATAGGCAAGCCTTGCTTCATGACACAGGTGTGGAAAAGTAAACTTACTTTGCTTGTGGTAGGATTAGACTCTATGGCTAATCATTAAAAAATGGGTCATGAGGTCCTAGTTTCCAAACACCTTCTCTTTCTCTTTCTCTCTCTCTCTCTCTCTCTCTCTCTCTCTCTCTCTCTGTGTGTGTGTGTGTGTGTGTGTGTGTGTGTGTGTGTGTGTGCATATCTGAAATGGTGACCAAAGGAAAGGAATAAGATAATGCCTGCAAGTCCTCAGTTCTGGTCAAATTTATATTTTGGTCAAATGTAGGCTCCTTGAAATCAAGGAGCATATTTTTCTTTTTTCTTCAAATTCATTATGTCTAATGCAATTTATTTTTTAAAATGCTTATTAAAACTTAAGCCATTCCCCAATTGAAAAATGGTCAAAGGATATGCAAAAGCAATTTACAGTTGAGGAAATCAAAGTGATCCATAGTCATATGAAAAATTGCTCTAAATCATTACTTAGTAGAGAAATACAAATTAAAGTATCTCTGAGGTACCACCTCATACCTCTCAGACTGGCCAATATGACCAGAAAGGACAATGATCAATGTTGGAAGGCATGTTGGAAATCTGGGACACTATTACATTGTTGGTGGAGCTGTGAACTCATCCAACCTTTCTGGAGAGAAATTTGGAAATATATCCAAAGGGCAACAAAAATGTGCATACCCTTTGATCCCACAATACCACTACTGGGTCTATACCATGAAGAGATCATGAAAAAGAGTAAAAAAATCACTTGTACAAAAAATATTTATAGCAGCCCTGCTGTTGGAGGCAAAGAATTGGAAATCAAGTAAATGTCTTTCAATTGGGGAATGATTTAGCAAACTGTGGTATATGTATGTCATGGAACACCACTGTTCTATTAGAATCCAGGATGGATGGGAATTCAGGGAAGCATGGAAGGATTTGCATGAACTGATGCTGAGTGAGATGAGCAGAAACAGAAAAACATTGTATACCCTGACAGCAACATGGGGGTGATGATCAGCCTTGATGGACTTGCTCATTCCATCAGTGCAACAATCAGGCAGAATTTGGGGGCTGTCTGCAATGGAGAATACCATCTGTATCCAGAGAAAGAACTGTGGAGTTTGAACAAAGACCAAAGATTATTTCCTTCAATTTTGAAAAAAAAAGCGTTATCATATTATATAATTTTGCTATCTCTTATACTTTATTTTTCTTCCTTAGTAATATGATTTCTCTCTCATCACATTCAACTTAGATCAATGCATATCATGGGAACAATGTAAAGATTAACAGACTGCCTTCTGTGGGGGGGGTGGATGGAGGTAAGCAAGAATGGGGGAAAATTATAAAACTCAAAAGAAATAAAATCTTTCTTTAAAAAAGTACTTGTTTTGCTTTATTGAGTTTTAAAATTTCCATTTCCCTGTTGGATCCCAGGCAATATAGAATAATGAACAGGGAAAGGATATTGAAGTCAGAGAGATTGGGTTCAAGTCCTCCGTCTGTCCAAGTATTGACTGAACCATGTAAGTTAATCAATCTCTCAATGGTCTAGGCAACTTTCTAAGACTGTAAATTGGAAAAGGGAAGGAAAAATACACAGGTAAACACATTAAAAATGTGTTTTGAAATAAGAAACAAAAGAGATTAAAAATTTATATGGAGCTTAAATACTTTTTGCATCTCTCTCTCTAATATATATATATATATATATATATATATATAAATGAATAAAAATCTGAGAAGGTAACGGCTTGTCACAAACACTGAGCAGCCTCATAATGAAGTTGAATATATATCCTAATTAAAAAATGATTTTTTTAAAAAAGGAAGGAAATAAACTAGGCATTCTCTTTTAATATATATATACATATATGTATATATATATATTACTTGATCCTCACAACAACTCTGGGATTTAGGTGCTATCATTAGTCCCACTTTACAGTTGAGGAAACAGAGGCAGAGATAAAGTGACTCACTCAAAGTCACACAGCTAGTAAGTGTCTACAGCTGGATTTGAACTCAGGTCTTCCTGATTCCAGATCCATGACTTTCTCCACCGAGCTGCCTCTTAGGTGCCCATCAGCATTCATAGAGGGAGTTTCCTTATTCAAGAATTATCTCTACCAATAAAATCATAGGTCTAGTCTATTCCAAGTCCCTAAGATGATAGAATCATGGATCAAAGAATCCACATCTAAAACTGGAAGAGAACTAAATAACCATCTGGTCTACCCCATTCCCTTCCATTTTACAGAGAAGAAAACTGAGGTTAATTCAGACTAAGTAATTCAGCCAAAATCTCACAGTGTTGGAAGGACAATTTGTTCCCAAGTCCTTTTCCTTAACTTCCCCCACAATTTCTGCTACTTCTCACAATCAGAAATGACTTAGAGGATAAGTCAAAGAGAACTTAACTGTAAAACAAGGAAGAAGAGGGTCAGGTTCCTGCTGCTCCTTTTTCCTTTTGATATGTGAATTTATAAGATAAATTGGGGAGCATGTGGCAGTGCAGATCAGGACCATAATTTTTTTCAGTTTCTTTGGAGCTGCTCTCTTTGACCCAAAATATGCATAGTAAGTTGGTTGCAAAATTGAGTTGACTCAGGGTCAAGAGTGATGCTCTACTCCTATCTAAAGGAAAGATGCTAGGACAAAATGCAGTCTTATCCTTGCTGTATGTTAAAAAGGTTCTTCTGTGGGCTCCTTCCAAATAACCATGACCTAATCTTTTAATGCCTTAAATAACTTTGCATAACTCAAGGCTCAGAAGGCAGAATGGTAACATAGGTATGGCAAACAGCCAATTCCTGAGTGAACCAAAGAGAAGGCCATGGAAGATTATGCTAATCAACTCACTATGAAATGTTCAAAACTTACTCATTTTCATTCTGCTCAAGGCACTATCTTGGGGAGATATTTGGACCTGCTGGCCTGATTGGGATGGACTCTGAAAGTCTCAACTGCTTTAAAAATCTCTAGGCTATAGCCATTGCAAATAGCCCTGTTAACAATCAGCAGTTTTTCCCCCTTTGCTGTTATTATTTTATCCAGGATTTAAGCAAAAGGAAGGAAGAAAATGGGTCCAAATAAAATTATGGCCAGAGGAGAGCAAAAAAAATCGAGAAATATTTTGTTCCTTATACAGGGTTCATTAAATATATGCCAGCCAGATCTTTCAGTAAATAACCATGTTTCTGATTGTCTATTAGGTACTAGGAAGGGAATCAAATCCTCTGTCTTCATCAAATCACCCAAATCTTGCTCCTACTGTGATTGATGGATAAAGATGCCAGGGAATTTCAGCTTCCTATGTACATAATAAGAAAGGGCTTGAGTTCTTGGAATTGACTAGTACTTTTCCTAGTAATCATGGCTTCATAGTTAAAAGGCACCTGATTTAGATTCCTAATTACCTAGATGAAGAAACTGGCCCAGAGAAGAGGAGTAATTTGCCCAAGGCCACATGAGTAGTAGTTGGCAGCAACTAGGACTCAATTCAGATACTTTGCCTCCAAAATTAGTGCTCTTTCTGAACTGCCAAGGTGGGGAATATATTTTACTCAAGAAAAAGATGTTTGAAGTGGTAAAACGCCATTTCTTTGTAAACTTTCAAAAACCATCTCAACTTTGCTATTTTATGTAATAAACTCAGATGTTGTCTACAACCACATGTGGATGATGCTATTGCAGAACTTCAATTACTTTGGAATTTCCTTTTCTGCATATGAGGAATGACTACCCCCCCTAGGATTATTTTGAGGAATAAATCAGATCACATATGTAAGGTATTTGGCAAAACTTAAAGCACAGTATAGATGCCAACTATTATAATCACCATCATTACTACAGTTCAGAATATATATAAATGGTATATTTGTCACTTGGTAGAGGTCTTCTAAACCTGGGACTGTCCCAACTAAACCAGGAAATGTAATCATTTTATCAATTGGTAAATCTGACTTTATGTCTAGTCTTTTAAAACATTTGTAAAGTGTACTTGGTTATTGAAGAATGTGCCAGTATATATTCCTTTGTTTTTGAGAGAATGAGTTGAATGGTAGAAGTTTTTAAGTTTAAAAAGGCAAGGAAAGTGAGTTGTCAGAAGGCCTGGGAGTCTCGGAGTTGACTAATACTGGGTTTTTCAAAGAGCCTAGGTGCCCCAAAGATTGAGAAATGAGTAACCCTAGGGACACAGCCTCAAAGTTGAGACAAATATTCATCCTTGCATTTTAGGAAGGATATTGTTAAGAACGTCCAAAGAGGCAAAATGGTTTTAAGATAATGTTGTGAAAATTAGCTGAAAGAATTGAGAATGTTTATCCTGGAAAAGTAAGGAGTTGGGTAATGGGGCATCCATGAAAACTGTCTCCAAGAATTCAAAGGTTCTAGTGGTTCTTGTACTTTGTTGCCAAAGAAGACCAAAACAACACTACAATATGTGGATGAGATATTATAATTGTTTGAACTGGCACCAAGGAGCAAAACTAAGAGCAATGGGTAGAAAGTTGGAAAGAGGTGAATTTGGATTTGCAGATTTGGAAAGGCAAAACCTTCACACTTAGACCTATTCTAAATGGACTGTAGTCTTTGGTAATGGGTTCCTCCTCACTAGATTTCTTCAAACAAAGACTTTGTACATTATAGAGGAAATACTTGTGTAGGTATGGGTTGTACTAGATGATCCCTTCTATAATTCAATGAGTGCTGGACAAGGAGTAAGGAAATCTGGGTTTGATTCCTAAACCTGATTCTTTCTGACTTTGTGACCCTGAATAAATCCCTTCTCTGATTGATGTCTCTGTTTTCATACCTTGAAAACAAATATACTATTTCACTACCCATCTCAGAAAGTTGTTGTAAGGAAAGTTATCATGTACATATAAGTTATTATTACAGTACTCCACAATCTGTCTCAAAACTTTTTTCCTAGCATTATTTCTTATTATTCCTCATTACATATACATATATATATGTATATGTATATTTATATTCATTTTCAAACTGAACTACTGCTCTTATCTGGCATTATCATCTTAAATTCAACTTGTATTAAATTGAACTCATTTTCTTTTTTTTCTAAACCCTTCTTTATTCTATACTTTTCAATTTTTTTTAGTTTTTTTTTTTTTTGCAAGGCAAATGGGGTTAAGTGGCTTGCCCAAGGCCACACAGCTAGGTAATTATTAAGTGTCTGAGACAGGATTTGAACCCAGGTACTCCTGACTCCAGGGCCGGTGCTTTATCCGCTATGCCACCTAGCCGCCCCTATACTTTCCAATTTTTGACAAAAATGTTTCTATCTCCACAACATACTCTCCAATCAAGCTCTTCTTTACCCTCACAAAGCTACCACCCTAGTTCAAATCTTTATCACCTCTCACCTACATTATTGTGACAATCTCCTAATTAGTCTCCCTGGCTCAATTATTTCCCCATTCCAATCCATCCTACACATGGCTGCCAAAGTAGTTATTCTTCAGTGCAGATCTGACTGTATGACTTCCCTCCTTAATCAATTCCAATAAGTTTATATTATCTAGGTCCAAAATTAAAATTGCTTTTTGGGTGGCATGGACTTCTTTAGCAGTCTGATGAAGACTAGGGATCCCCTTCTCAGAATAATGTTTTTAATACATAGTATTACAAAGGAATTCAGTTATATTGAAATACAGTTTTCAAAATATATGGAGTTTATATTTTTTAAAAGCAATTTTAAAGTCCCCAGGTTAAGAATCCCTGCTTCTATGATAAGTAATAAACTCCTTTGTTTAGCTTTCAAAGTCCTACACAATGCAGTGCTAAATTATTTTTCCAAGGTTATTTTTCATCACTCCCCTTCATTCACTTTGCAATTCAACCAGATAGTCCTCTCTTCCTTGTACCTTATTGTTTTTTCACTAGTCATCCCATAAACCTGGAATGTATTAATGTATTTCCTCCTCTTTCCAGGAGACTCAGTTCCAATACCATCTTCTACATCTTTGTGATCTCTCAACAACTAGTGTCCTCTCAAACTAACTCTTAATTAACTACGTTTTGTTTGTACTTATTCACTTTATGCAATAGTATATTTATATATAGATATATGTGTGTGCATATGTGTGTGTATATGTGTGTGTGTGTGTGTCTTCTATTAAAATGGATAACTCCCTGAGAATAGGGAATATTTCATTCTTTGTCCTTCATTCTCAGAATGCTTTATACACAGTAAGAAATTAGTGTTTGTAGAACTATTGTTTCTTATATATTCACAGAAGTAGAATATAATAGTAGAAAGAACAGTGAATGAGAAGAGAAAAGACCTGATTTCCAATTTGATTATCACTTCCTTATTTATAAAAGGGGGAAGGAAAAGTAATAATAATAATGACCCATGCTTATATTGCATTTTAAGCCTTACAGCATGATTTCCTTATAGAGAGAAGATCATTTATGACTGTACTATGTTTGTCACAAATATCTCATTTGATCTTCAGAATAATCCCATTTTACAGTTGAGGAAACTGAGGCAAAACAAAGTTTGCTAGAAAGTGAGATCAGATTTGAACTTGGTTCTTTCAGACAACAAACCCCATGCTCTATTTACTGTACCAACAAGCTGCCTCAAAGTTGTAACAACAAAGTTGTATCCATATGATAGGGAATGAGAGTTTTATCCCTGAAATCTTGGTCTTTTGACTTGGAATTCAGGAATCTTTCCATAATATATCTCCCCTGACATTCCAGGCATCTGAAGTCTCAAGATAAATGAGAATACTGATATGCTAGACTTTAAAGTTGTATATAGTTATCTGGCATTAGTATGATTATCGTACCTACAGCAAAACCCACAAGGGTACAATAATTCTGTTTTATAAGGGTGTGAATCCTTCTCTAGCATATGGTCATTGAAAAGTTTTATTGAAAGAATTATTGATTGTCCAGAGGGAACTACAGGGATAGGTTCATTTTTCACCTTTGGCATACCAACTTTTGGGCAGCTTTGTAGAATTTAGCTATGTGACCCTGGGCAAGTCACTTAATCCTGTTTGTCTATTTCCTCATCAGTAAAATGAGCTGGAGAAGGAAATGCCAAGCCACTCCAGTATTTTTGTCAAGAAAATCCCAAACTGATGTTATGAAGAATCAGACACAATTGAAAAATGATGGGAAGGACCAAGAAGTGAAAGGCATAGAAATGAGATTGGAAGAAAGAATAAATATAAAAAGACAAATTATATGGGTGAAGAATAGTTGGAAAGAGGGAAAAAATAAACAAAATTACAATGAAAGTAAGTTAAGGGAAAACTACAGAAATGGAATGGAAAAAAATGGAAGTAAAAATTAATAACTATTGAGCTAGAATCGTGGTTTATTATTTATTAATATTTGTATTTAAATACAGAACACCCTCCTTATGAAGTAAAAAAATAGGAGTTTTTCATCTTCATTTTACAGATAAAAGAAACTGAAATTCAAAGAATACACTTCATTACACAGCTCTACCTCTGTACTGATCTTTCAGTAAGAAAAACCAGGAATAACTGATGGAATTGAATACACCAAAAAGAAAAAGAAAAAAATGACTATAAACTCTGAAATTGATGATGTTAACAATAGCATCAGTCACACATTCTGCTTAGATCTAAAGCTAGACAGTTTAGACAGGAGAGAAGTGTTATGGTTTTTCCATCAATTAATCAAATAAGGATTTATTAAATGCCTACTATGTACCATTTGACATTTTGCTAGGACCTAAAATAAGACAATGACCAAAGAAAAGAGCTACAAAACTAATTACGTATTAGCAATATGACCCTGTTAAGTATCTCTGTGACTCAGTTTCTTTATTCGTAAAATTAAAAGGTTGAACTCAATAGTTTAAGTAATTTTCAGCTCTGTATTATTTATGCTATGGTGTCCCTTATCAAAATAGAAGATGGATTGTCTCTGTCATATGAATACCAGCTTAGACGCGCGCGCGCGCACACACACACACACACACACACTGAATACCATTTAGTTACCAGCTCTGAATTTTTTGAGCCACTGTTATGGCATGGAAAAAGTGTTACCATCAATGAAGACTAATTCACCTGGCTCACCAGTGTTCACATAAATGTGCCATTATTCTTTCATTTTCTATATCAGTACTATGTAAACATATAATTGTATAGAACCCAACAAAAGATAAAGAAAAATAACTGCCAATTCTCCACCAAATCAGGGCTGAGTAATTATGATAGCACTAGTCTTCACAATCCAAAAGTATAGCCTAACAGGTTATACTAAATTTTGGTAGAATCTGTTCTTCCTCTTACAATACAGGAATCATTTTATAAATGATATAGGAACACAAAAGAAAAAAATCATCATCTTTTAAAATAGGAGAATAATTTTAGTGACATGTCAGGTTAACTGAGTCATTTACCATTAGCTCCAGTTGATTCTCCTGAAAGCTTTTATAAGCTCTTTTCTTCCAGCTAAAGGTCAGATGACCTTATGAAAAATGATTCCCTGCCTTTGGGGGAAAATATTTTCACCACCCTCTTACAAAGAGCCCATCATTTGGTCTTTACAATTGAATGAACTCATGAGTAATATCAGAATAAGTAGACATGGGAAAGTAGCCAGCTTCATGACTGAACAGTTTGTAAATTCGGTCAGACCACACCTAGAATTGAGAATTTTAGAAGTTGAGCACTCATTAAAAAAACATGTAGGGCACATCTATTTTAGATGGAGGCATTGTTGAGGCTACCCAGTCTAATGGACCTCAGAATGGAATCTAGAGATCCCAGGTTAACCAATCATATACATACAAACATGCATACATGCATACATACACATATATACTATATATATAGTTTATTCATATATATTATAGTACAAATGAACAAATATTTGTTATTCAATTCCTGCTATGTGCTTGATGATGACACTACAGAAATAAAACCCAAACAGTTTCTGCCCTCAGAAAACTCTTTCAGATGAGATAACATGTATATATCAAATAATACAAAAAATACAAAGCGATTTGAGAGAGGTCATCAAATATGGGGCTTTGGAAGGATAGAGCTCAGGTGGGAGGCAGTGTTTTAATTGAAACCTGAAGGAAACTAGAGAAGGGATCTTAGAATTCATCATCTCTTTCCTCAGTTTAAGAAACTGAGACCCAAATATTATAAATTTAATTATTGATTTAAATTATTTATTTGCCTTTCTAGTCTGATTTCACTCTATTCATGTTCTTTATGCAGTCTAGATTTTAACCAAATTAGACTGCTACCCATTCCTGAGCTCTCACTTCATCACCTAGCCTTCATATAAGCTGTTACATCATGTCTGGAACTCATTCCCTTTATATTTGTTTGTTGAAATCCTTTATGACCTAGATTAAATTGTCATTTTCTCTGTGTATTTTTCCACAATTATGGATGACCCACCACCACCTACCTTCTACCTGCCCCACTGATGAAAGTAATATCTCCCTTCTTAAATTGGTTGAGATTGATCATAGATGGCTTGTCTAAATCTCTCCTTATGTCATCCTATGAATATATATTGTATTCCCAACCCCAAGGGGCAGTGTGGCATTGCTGACAGCTTTGAAGTCAGGAAAGCCTAGCTTCAATACTGCCTCATCATATCCTCTGTGACTTCAGGAAGTTACTTAAACTCTCTGTGAGCCAGGCAAGTTACACATCCATTGTACAGCTGCAAGTTACAGATCAGTTCCTTATCTGCATCAGTAAAAACAGATTCCAGGGTTGGGAGTTCCTTAGTAGCATTACATCATAGGTGTGGACCAAAAAATTCTTTTCCCATACTAGATCAGAAACTTTTGTGGGTATGATCTTGTATGCATGATCATCATGCAGATAACTGATATTTAATGAATATGTGTGTCCATTTTAATAAAAATTCTTACTTTAATAAAACAAGTATCAATATTAGTTTTATCAAAAGCAACCTAATTGTTTCTAATGCAACCTAAATGCTTCTGCAACCTAATTGTTGCAGAATTTTATTTTGGGTGGTAAACAAAAATGGATAGATTGTTAGCAACATTTTCTTTAATTTCTCCTTTCCCTGTGCCCCACTCAATGAATTTGATCTTGTATTCCAAGATTAGTTTTACATGTCAGTGGAGAACATCAGCTGAAGAAGACTGTGTAAAAGCTAGCATGAGTCCTTCTAGCCCTGACCCTCTATCTGGGACTGCTTAACCTACACTGCCTGGTTGGCAACAGCCTTTAAGCCCTAGGATAAAATTCTCTACTAAGCAGGAAAGCTAGAATTCATGACCACTTGCCTTCTAATGTTCGAAATTGTCCCTGATATAAATTTAAAAATGCATAAGTAGTAGCGAGATAAGCTTTCAACTGCCATATTACATAAATAATGGAAAAGGTGACAAGCTGGACTAGCTCAACACCTAATTAATCTATCTTTCAATATATATTTATCCTAATATATAAATACAAAGAATCAAATAATCTCTACTCACAAGAAGTTTAAATTCTAATATTGGACATCATACTATAAGAAAGATAGGGAAAATGGGAGACAATTAGTTTGCAATTGGCAAAAACAACACCCATACTCCAACTCCTATTTTAATTCATTTGCTTTGATAAACAAAGCAATAATCCAGTAATTTCCCACCTCCAAAGGTTTCTCGTGGGCTGTTTCACTATTCCTAGAATACTGGATTTCTCTATAGTTTCATCAGCCTGCAATACCTTACTGACAAGGGTTTAAAACTCCTCCACGGTTAGTAAAGATAGAATCAAAAAACAGATGCAATCCTCATTTTCCTAATGCCATACTTTGCAACCAGAGACAAATCGCTCTTTTTACTGTGACTCACATTCTCAATTGTCCCATGAAAATAATTGTGATTTATCTAATATGATGGCTATAAGAATTACAAATGAACCTAGTACTTCAATAAGAAGAACAAATCATATGCTATAATCGCCAACTCAGATAATTCCATGGAGAATTTTTCTACTATATAAAAAAATAATAAAGTCTAATATAAGGAATTCTAGATAAAATTAAAGATTCTCCCAAGATGCCAAATCTCAGTAACTTCTTTCATTCAACAGATGGCATATTCACTTGGGAAACCTGAAGTCGGGTTCCAGATCCCATCACATCTCAACAGCCTGTATCATCCTCAAGTCTTTGGTATTCATGTGATGTCTATCTACAAACAGAAGCATGTCACAACCTGCCAACAGAAAATGTATGTCACAACCTTTTCTTTCAAACGGAGCTGCTGATAGGGAGCATGGCTGTCTTCCTGTCAGACTTGATTTTCCCTCCTAGACAAAAGATTCCATTACCCAGACCTCTGCCAACCATAAAGAGACAATCTGGGTGACCTCCGGCCTTACAGCTAAAGCTACTGGTCTCTCCCTCCTGCAACGTCAAGCGGCTCTCCTCCAAATCAATTGCTCTCCTATGCAAAGAGAGCAGGGAAATTCACCCTTGGTGTTTGTCAATTTATAAAAGAAAGATGATCTGTGACAAAATATTTAAAGAAACCTAATATTCTATCCCTTCAGTCCAGAAAATATTATTTCATTCAGAAAAAAATAATACAGGAATCTCAATGTGCTATTGAACAGACCTCATGCATAAGCTCATGAACTAGAGTTGAAAGGGACCTCAGAATTCATCCAGATTCATCTCTTTATTTTACAGAGAAGAAAATTGAGGGTCAGATAGGAAAATGAGGATGTGGAGTAGTGGAAAGAGCTGTGGATTTCACCATCTACTCTCTCTGATATTGAATCCTCCTATATTCATCATTTCCTCATGTAAAAAAGCAAACTGCTTGAGGGCAAGTTTGTATGCCCAGTATTAAGATTGTCTTTAGGGGCAGCTAGGTGGCATGGTGGATAGAGCACCAGCTCTGGAGTCAGGAGTACCTGGGTTCAAATTTGGCCTCAGACACTTAATGATTACCTGGCTGTGTGGCCTTGGGCAAGCCACTTAACCCCATTGCCTTACAAAATAACAACAACAAAGATTGTCTTTGGACCTCAGTAAGTATCTAATAGTTGCCTTTTGGGGAAACAGTGGCTATCTTCTTTTCTATTTGTATTTCTGATGCTTTGAACATTGCCCTGTACATAGGGAATGCTTAAAAAGACCTTTATTCATTCATCCACTTGCTGGATTCCATTTCTCAACATCATAACTGGATAAGTCATTTAACCTCTTTTAGTCTTACTTTAAGTGAAAAAAATTGAGCAGATTGAATTTGTTGGACTCTACAGCTCTAAATGTATTATGATGCTGTGACTTGCCCAAGGTCACAGGTAATGAAAAGCAGAATCAGGATTTATCTAACATGATAAATAGCTGCCAAGGGCAGTTAGATGGCACAGTACATCGAGTGTCAGGCCCGAACTCATAAGGACCTCGGTTCAAATTTGGCCTCAGACACCTATTACCTGTATGGGCCTATACTTAATCTTGTTTGCCTCAATTTCCTCATCTGTAAAATGATCTAGAGAAGAAAATTGCAAACCACTCTAGTATTCTTGCCAAGAAGAGTTGGACATGACTGAAATGACTAAATATTGCAAATAGAGGAGATAACTATAGAGCTACCAAATGACTGCAAACATAGCATTCTTCCCTGACTACACCATACCCCACTAGGGTTAGCCACTACCATCATAAAACGATCTCATTCACTATAAGGCAGCTTTACTAACATTCCCAAGGAAAGCATGATCATAAGGATCTTCTGGATGATGAGCCCAAATATGACTTATTGAGTAACACTTTGGAACTTTTTGACCTTATATACCCCTTAAACTGTTTACAATGAGATCTCTTCTCCTGAGAGACACAGCCAATTTAGAGCTCATTAATGTGCACAAATGCAAAGTCTTCCATAATATATTACCTTGCTTTCATCTCCATTGAGTATCATCTGCCATTGTGTTACCCCATTACCTGGTTTAATTAAGTCCTTTGTGAGTTTCCTCAAAATCCTCCATAGCTTTGAATAACTTAAGTGATTTTTGTACTGTTGGCAAAAAATACCATTTCTTCGCATCTCTTCTTAAATATTAATAAATATGTTAATATACTTGTTTCTTGGTCTCTTGCAAGAAATCTCATTTAACTTCCATACACACTCAACTCTAACCTTTCATTTTCTTTTATTTTTCTTAATTAAGTTTAACTATTTTGTGCCTTGACTTTTCATTGCATATTTATGAATTCTTTAATAATAACAATGATGACTCACAGTTTACTCTGGGTTTTTTTTTTACCATTTACAAATATCTTCCTTATGAGGCTAACGTATTATAACATTTTACAAGATTGAGGCACAGCTAAGTTGTGATTATGCAAAGTCACACAACCAGGACCTGAACCCTGGTCTCCCACTCTGCAGTTCAGATTTTGTTTCAAGAATGATATTGCTGTTAAGTATCCCAAAAATTCTATTGCCATTTTCCTCTATTGTATTCCTATCAACTTATTTGCCATATCCCTTCTTCATATTAAAATTTCCTACTCTTTATGTTGCAGCCAAATCAGGATCTCAAAAATTCAGTCACAATTGAAATGATTGAAAAACAAAATTCCTGATTCCAAATCCAAAGTATGACTCTTTACTTTTTCATTCCACAAATATTTATTAAGTATATAATTTGGATTTTACACAGAGGATTCTAGGATAAAGTTTTAGGAACCTTAGGGGTTATCTGGTCCAAGCTCTTCACTTTATAGATGGGGAAACTGAGCCCCAGAGAGGACATCCAAAGTTGTCTTTTCCAAAACCACACAGTAACTATACCACTATACCACACTACCTCTTAACTTGAGGGAATTTCTTTTTTGTTTTTTGCAAGGCAATGGGTTAAGCGACTTGCCCAAGGTCACGCAGAACTTTGGGAATTTTGTTCTAAGCCTTAAGAGGCCACTCAAAGATATGTTACTCGCTAATTTCACTATAGATATTTTGCAAATTCTTTCAAGAAAATTAGCATCAAGGAATTCAGATTAGTTGCAATGAATGATCTTGGCTTCAGAGAACAGAGGGTAAAACATATCTCCCTCCTCTTAAAGAGGTGGGAGGCTACAGTTGCAGAATTTTACATACAGTGTTGGAAGGTATTACTTTGTAGAAAGGTTTTCTTTTTCTTTTCACAAGGTAACATTTGAAACAGAGGAAAAGATGGGGAAAAAGAGAAATGTTAAGACAAACATCAAAGGAAAGAAAAATGATCAGATTAGAGGGACACAATTTCCTTTTGTTCAATTTTAAAAGGCTGGAGAGATAGTAGGACCCCCCCCCCCCTTTTCCTTGTGCTAAAGGAAAGTTTTGCAGAAGCTAGTTGTGCAATTCCCAGGATCTCTCTCCCTTCATTTTTTAAGGCTGGTTAGCCATTAGCCAGCTGGCAGTTCTTTAGTGATGTGCTGGTGATTGATGGGAAATTACAGGGCTTTATCAGCAACTCCGTTTCTTTCCACAGCTTCCTTCTGTCATTTTTTCAAACGACCGCCATGTGGCACTTGGGGAGATGCTGCAGTTTCATTTCCCTTGGCTGTTACAACCTCTCTGTTTTAATATCCCATACCTGCTGCTTCTGCTGTGCCCACTTGCATTGGCAATCTCAAAGCAACTGCCCCTCCCTCACAGGGTAGAGATTAATAATGCAGGGAGCAACTGCATTGACTTCAGCTTTTATTCTTTCTGCATGTTTTCTTAGCCAGCCTCCTGGCAAGTTTGGAAATGTCTTGGTGCTGTCCCTGTATTGCACATTTGGCTGTTTAGTTTTTCAAATCTGTATCTTTTTTTCAAAATCCCAAACTTTATATATTCCCCAACCCTACCTCCCCTACCCTATGCAGTTGTAAATCTCTGACCCTCTGACCCAATGAATTATTCCAATTCATTGACCTGAATTGGTAATAAAGAATTCAAGGATATTTGCAGCATCACAAGATCAAGAACTAGAAAATACATTAGAGATTAAAAACCAAAGACTTCTCTCTATTGATAAATATACTATTTATGTTAATTATTCATTATAATTTCTATTAATTATGTGACTCTTTATGACCCTATTTGCTTTTGTTTTTGTTTTTTTACAGGGCAATAGGGATGAGGGACTTGGCCAAGGGTACACAGGTAATTATTAAGTGTCTGAGGTCGGATTTGAACTCAGGTCTGCCTGATTGCTGGGCCAGTGCTCTTTTTACTGTGCCACCTAGCTGCCCACCCCAAGTTGGGTTTTCTTGCAAAGATACTGAAGTGGTTTGCCATTTCCTTCTCCAATTCACTTTACAGATGAGCCAACTGAGACACATAGGAATAAGTGACTTGTCCAGGATCACACATCTAGTAAATGTATAAGATCAGATTGAATTCTGGAAGATGAGTCTTCCTGACTCTAGGCTGCCTAGCAGCTCAATAATAATAGGGATACAAATTATAATGAGAAATAGAGGTCTGGAGATATGAAGAAATATGACCAGAATCACATGAGTAGATAGTTAACAGGAATATTAGAATTAGACTCAGGTCTCCTGATTCCTGAAGAAAAAAAATAGCAAACCACTATGGTATCTTTAAGGGGGAAAACAACCCAAAAGAGGTCAGAGGAAGTCAGATACAATTGAAATGACTGAACAACTCCTGATTCCAAATCCAGTGCCTACTTCTTCACTCATTCATTCTACAAATATTAAGTATATACTTTTGGTTTTACACAATCAGAGGATTCTAGACATAAAGTTTTAGGGACATTGGGGTTGTCTAGTTCAAGTGCTTCACTTTACACTTGGGAAAACTGAGACCCATAGGGGACATTCAAAGATGTTCTTGCCAAGGTCAAACAGTAATTTTCAGGCCATCAGGAGTCAAGTCTCAGGGTTTTTGACTACAAATCTAGTGGTCTTTTCATGCTAATGCAAAGTTGCATAGGGAAATATAAAAAAGTTCAACTCACAGTGTCTGCCTTAATGCGACTCTAAGAATAAAATCTAATTCATTTCAACACCACAATTATACTCCACCTCCCGAGGCTGCCCTGCTGGCATCTAGACTTCCCAGGAGAAAAGAATTCTCTGGTACAGTCAGAAACAGTCTCAGAAGGTAGCATATATGGTACCTAAGAGAAGCTGAAAGTAGAGTTAGAGTTAGGAGGTAGATTAAATGAGAAATTGAATGCATTTTGTTTCTTCTTTCTTTCTCTTTTTTTTCTTCCAGATTTAATGGGCTTTGTTTTTGGTGAGTCACTCTGGGATAGCCTGTCTAAGGAAAGCATGGATTGGAAGTCTCGGGCCTACTGGCAGAAAGCAGAACAAGGAAATTAAGCACTTTTAGGTAAGACTGCTTTCAGAACTAGAGAAGAACTGAAATCACATTCTTCCCACTAGACCCCTCTTATTTTCTTTCTCTTCAATGTCTAATATGTCCTAGATAAAATTGCAAGAATAAAGCTATTAGCACACACCAAAAAGTGAATGTTTTCTCCCTAACCCTCCCTCCCCAGCAGAGATGGGGAACTTATTAATATAACATATTGTATACATTATAACACTCCATTAACATGTTCACTGGTTTTTTGCCAATTTTTTTCTCCTTTGTTACAAAAGATGGCTCACTGGGTAAGGAAGACAGAAGGGATGTATTTGGAAATAAAAGTGATATAAAAGTAAAAGATAAAGATAGGGACTGGACCACTGAATTTTATTGATATAAAAATTGATTTGTATTGATATAAAGAAATTGGAGATAAGAAAACTCTGTCAGTGGAGGTCACCACTTTCTCATCCATTTTTTATCTTAGGAGCACTGCAATTTACTCTCTCTTGGAGCACTTTTTTAGAAGTTTAGAGATTTGTCCTGGTTTGCATAGTTCAGACTTGTTAGAAGTTTCAAGTCCCAGAAGTGGGATTTGAATTTAGGTCTCCTCAGCTCTGAGGTCAGCTTTCTATTCATGATCAGAGTCCTTGTAAAAAAAAAATGGATGGTGTGGAGTAGCAATGTCCTTTGGAAGTTTGCAAAAGCAAAATGACAGTAATAAAAAATTTAAAAATCTAAAATAGTTGTTTTCTTTCAGGTGAAATCATGATCAGTCTTAAGAAAGCATCACAAAATCAGGGACAATGATATACTAAAAGTTACAGCAAAGATACAGAGTCTTAGCTAATATAGATGTTCTAAAAATAAAAGTCCAAGAGCTATGAAATTCTGTTCTAAGTACCCGAGGGAAAAAAATTTGTCCCCTCTTTTACTTTTTATGAGATATCTTGACCTGTAAATGAAGGATATGGCCTTGTTAAAATATTAATCAGTAAAACTATAATGCCAACACTTTGGCATATTGGTAAATAATGGAAATGAGACCTGGATGAGCCTCTAAAAGCTCACCTGCAATTTCAAAGATGATTTCTCATATGGCTTTAGGATTGACTGCTTTGATGTTCAAGAGAAGCAGCTTAATTGAGGGTGATCTCTCTCATTGTTTTCATTTCATTTTTTCATGACCTGGCCAATTTTTCTTTTCCCTGTGCAATTCTATAAATCACAACCTTTTCCCACTAAGACATCCCAATAAATATGTATTCATTTTCACCTTCATGCCAGCCTCACACACTGCAGATTGTATAATGTATTGTCATCCTATAAAATGGACTGAGATTTTTAGATATCATCTATCTTAATTTAAGTCCAGGATAGTAAAAAGAACCTCTGCTCTTGAATTAGAGAATTAGAGAAACTGCTCAAATTATGCCTCTAATACCCAATATGTGTTTGACTATAGGAAAGTAAGTTAGTCCTTTTGGGTCTCAGTTTTCCCCATCTATAAAATGAGTGAGCTGGACTAGGTAGGTACTGAGTTTTCTTCCAGTTCTGTGTCTATGTGAACAACATGATAGACGGAATCAGAACTCAGTCAAACAAATAGGAACAGATGAAGACTGAGTGGATCCCAAAGTACTTCCCAAATCTGATAGACTAAATAGTCAGAGGTAGATGACCAAGCTCATGCAGGAACCATGGGCACTTAGTCTACTGAAAAGGGAATGTTGGGGATGGAAAGGAGAGGATAAGGGATATCTTCCCTTACTTAAAGGTCGGCTCAGTGGAAAAGGAAATAGACAAACTCTGTTTGGACCCATACAGCTCAACCAGGACCAATGGGTAAAAGTTACAAGAAGATAAATTTTAAGTAAATGAGCAGCTAGATACAGTGGATAGAGCATAGGGTTGGAATCAGGCTCATCTTCCTGAGTTCAGATTCAATCTCAGATCTTTAATAAGTAGTGTGACCCTGGGCAAGTTACTTAGCCCAGTTTGCCTCAGTTTTCTCATCTGTAAAATAAGCCAGAGAATTTTTATATCAAAGGTCCTACAGTCAGCTCTGACTGAAAACAACTAAACAAAAAACAAATGGAACAGAAAGCCTCCAGAAACAATCGCCAGCTAGCTTCAGTCTCACTAGTTCTAATTTGACTCTCACTGGCCCCCAAACAAAAGAGAGAAATTACTTCAGTGCCTAGAAGAACATTATTTTGGAGTCTTTATATGTGGTAGTAATAATAATAATAATAATAATAATAATAATAATAAACCTTCATTAAATATCTAGCTTTCTCCTTTGACTTTCAGCAACAAACTACTGTAGTATGGATTTTTTTAAATAAAACAAAACTTTTCTAATAGTGAGGATGGGAGAGCTCAGAATCCATCAATCTGTCTCCTAGACAGTTCATAACCTTTCCCTCCCAAACAAAACTGTCCTCTCCAGCTTCAAAATATATTAATCTAGGGGTCCAGTCTTTGCTTTACTCAACACACTAAGTGGAAAAACTCTAGCTCTTTAGTCAGAGAACTTGAGTTCAATTTTTACCAGTTCTGGTATGATTGTAAATATTTTCATGCACATGGTCCCATTTGATATATATATATAATATATAAATATATCTATTTATAAATATATTATATTTATATAATATTTATGTAATTTATAAATCTATAATATAATTTATTTATATAATATATAAACATATGTTTACAAATAATATTTATATATTCTTTATATATATATGCATATATATACACATGTATCACAGTGGAATCTCTAGGCTTAAAGGGTATGGCCATTTGAATCACTGTACTGAATTCTGAATTGCTTTCCAAAATGATTGTACTAATAAGCAATTTCACCAACAATGCATTAGAGTTTATGTCTTTTCACAACCCTTTCATCATTGACTATCCCCATCTTGTCATCTTTGTCACTTGCTGGTAAGAAAAGAAATTTCTGGGCTGATGTAATTTATATTTCTCTTATTAGAGATTTAGAGAATTTTTTCATAGGTACTTAAAATATATGATTATTCCTACTGTTTTTAATAGTCTTTGACCATTCATTTATTTTAAAATGGCTTTTATTTTTATATAGTTTTGTTATATGTCTTTATTTTGAGGATACCAGATACTTGTCAGGGACATTTGATACAAAAATTCTTCCCTCAGGCCCCCATCCCAAGCCTCTTCCTTTTGTATCCTAGAGTATATTAATTTTGTTCGTACAAAGGATTTTCAATTTCATATCATCCAACATATATTTTATAATTGTTGCTGTCAGTCCCCTTTTGTTTAAAAATTTATTTCCTACCAATAGTTGTGAATAATATATGATCTATTTCTTTTCCAATTATTTTGATGCCACCATTAACATTCAGAACATGTATCCATTTTGTCCTATGGTCTAAGTTGCTGGCCTAAACTTTATTTCTTCCAGAATGCTTTCCTGTTTTCCCAGCAGTTTTTTATCAAGTAGAGAGGTTTTTCCCTAAAGGAATTTTTATTTTCAGGTTTATTAAAGGAATTCCATTATTTTTTATTCTCTCTTGTTTAGACTGTTTTATTGATTTATTTTTCTATTTGTAACCAGCACCAAATGATTTTGACTAATACTTTATAGTTTATAGTATAAAATAAAAAGATTTATGGTTTGGTGTCTCTAAATACATCACTTAACTTCTTTCATCACCTCTAAGGTCCCTTGCAGTTCTAAATATACTTTCTATTTTAATGAATTTTATAATGCTCCTAAAAAATCTGTCTTTATCCTCCAGCTGATCTTCTTCCCCCTCAAAAATATGATGCCAATTACTTTGATTCATGAGAATGTCTTTTTTTCCCCTTCAAAATAAAGTTGCATCCATTCAAGTTTCCCTCAAAATCATTGATTCCTAAATCTGGGCAATGCTTGCCTTGGGCAGAGAACCAAGTAAAATGATTTATATGCATTTTATAGATTGAAAAACACAAAGATAAGATGATATGCCCAAGGTCACATACCATACATGCCCCAAAATAAGACCCAATTTTTTTATGATTAGTTTGATGCCCTTAGCAGGAGACCATGATTTTATCTTCAGTGCTTCATAACATTATGTGGCTAGTTGCAATGTCTATTCTTTCATGTGCGTGAAATTTTTTTATTCCAATACCTATCCCCAAATAGATTTCACCTAAAGTGCCCATGCTTGGTTATATGGGAGCAGAAATCCATTACCTTTACTAAATTACTTTTATTTATTTGAGAATTTAAATTTTAAAAGATCTGGAATTTGATGAATACTAAAATAAAGAAATCCCCTAGTCTACTACGCTGTCTCTTTTAATCAGAGAAAATGGTCACTTAGTAATATATTATACATCTTAGGTGTTCCATAGTAATTCCTATAGGTTTAAATTTCTGGTTGGGGACAGGGTTCTCCCATTTTCTCCCTATAAGTTTTAACTGAGATCACTTTAACTGAGATTCAAACCCGCCGTTAAACCTAGTTTTCAAGGACCCTCCAGATTTATATCCTTCTATTTTCTGCAAGCACTATTATTTAATAGTGCTTTATTTAGGGAACCATTTGCCTTTAGAAATTAGGTACCCAAACTACAGCTTCCCTATCTGAACACATTACTTTTCTTTGAAATAAGAACAGGTTCTTGGAAGTTGTTTTTTTATTTCCCAATAATGGAGCAAGAGTATGCTCTTATCACCTACATCAACACCCTGGGGAGAAGTCCAGTTTGCCTTGGACTAGTTATAGTTCTTAAAATTGAAACCTTTTACTGGAACTGAGTACAATATACATGTCACCCATGCTATTTTTCATTGCAGCATCACTATAATGAAAAGAGTTACAGTAAGCACCTGTCTCCATGATATGATTTTAGGGCTATTAGAAAGTCTACTTGATTAACTATACCACCCAAACTTGCCATGGGTCTTAAATTTTGAACATGAGTGAGTTCTTTAAGGGGCTTCCAGAGTTCTGTGACAGAATGCTGAAGTTGGAAAGGATTTTAAAGGTCATCTAACCCAGCTGCCTTTTTTATAGAGGAAGAAACTGAAAATCATAGAATTTGTGTCTTACCTAAGATCACACAGTAAATGCTAGACCCAGGATTCTGCAGTCCTCAAGTCCAGTGTTTTTAGAATTTGATTGCCCTGACTAAGATACAACTGAACAAAGTGAATACATGTTGTGGTCTGATCCTATAAAATCTTAGCTACCTCAAAATTCAGGAGATTTAATTGACTCCTGATACTTAATTCCTGTTATTATTTATCAGAGAGTATATAACTGAAGTAAAGAGGCAAGGGACAATAAAGTTCTGATGAAGAAAAAAGGTAGGGGAAAGAAGGCACAGTCTTTGCCTAAAACTCTAAAATAGAAATCATTTTGCGTCATATTTCTAGAGTAGAAAAGAAAATCAGAAGCCAGTCCCTTCACTGTATAGACGAAGAAACTCAAGTTGAGTGACTTGTCTAATCTCAAAAGGTAACATTTGAACACAGGTCTTCTGATGCCAAAGTTAGAGCACTTTGCTCTATATCAAACCTGGATCAATCAAGGAACAATTTATAGGGGGTGACTTAGAAATATTCAGATCTTAAAATCCAAAGGAGAGGGAGAGCAATATTGTATAGTGTCAGGAAGCATTGATTAGAATGAAGAGAGAACATTCAGACACCTCTCAGTAGAGATGGATATCAGTTCTCATTATAGAAGGCCCTGGCTTTCCAGAAATGGCAAACTATTGCTTCTCTCCTCTTTCCAGCACTGAAAGAACTATAAGAGAATAATGTGTTCTAAAAGCCTTAACCATTCTTTGGACTGATAACTTTGCTTTCCATAGTGATACTGAAGTATGTTCACCATCCCACAATGGAGAATTTCAGGAGAATATTAGAGACTTTGGGACCTTGATCACAGATGGGGGTCTTGAGGCAGAAAGATGAGATAATATTTGTAAAGCTATTAGAAAATTATAACACACAGAGGTTGCTTCAGGAATGTTTGCTCCTTTATCCTCCTCACCCTCTTTCTATAAGGGAAGAGAAAACCTGCTGCACAACCCAGTCACTTTGGCACTAATATCCTTCTCATGTAGTACTCATCTCTCAACCTCACTTCTCCAGTAAGGACATTTAATTGAACTGTTTCTCTCTTACACACACTCTATGAAACTCTTGGATGTGAGTATGTCTGTGTGTATGTGTGTGTTGGAATTTCCCCTATATATAATTGTAGCTTTTCTCTCTTTCCACCCTTTCTATATATGGATCCTTAGGAAACCAATCTGCAATTTTCCATATGAATCACAGATGAATCACTGGTTCACATTTACAATTCACCCAGGTTCATTCACCATAAAAATTGCCATGATTCA
The DNA here is from genome assembly GCF_037893015.1 of Macrotis lagotis. Classification (NCBI taxonomy): domain Eukaryota; kingdom Metazoa; phylum Chordata; class Mammalia; order Peramelemorphia; family Peramelidae; genus Macrotis; species Macrotis lagotis. Next base: position 72,898,536 of record NC_133663.1, on the reverse strand, counting down.
GTTTATCAACTGTTGAGCTACGTGATGACAGGTGCTTTCTAATTATCCTATAGAACTAGCCTTCCTGGTAAGTCTTCCATTTTCTTCAGGGACAAAGGGAAGATATAAAACTGGATAACTACAAACACGAATCTATTGCTGCTTCTCATAAACAATATTACATTTCCTAATTCCATGTTTTCTCCATATATTGAGTTCTCTTTCCTCACCTCTACCCTTTAAAATCTTTAACTCTCACCAAGGCTTAGTTGAGGTCTTACCCACTGCATAGACCTTTCTTGACCCCGATGTTATTAAGATTCTGCCCCATGATATTTTTCATTTGTTTTACTCTGTTTTATCTCAAGTGAAACATAGAGGAAAGAAAGCTGAATTCTGAATCTTGAACTTGGAATCAACAAACCTTGAGTTTGAATCTTTTATTCAACCATTTGTGTAAGCCTGGACAAATCACTGAAAATTCCTACTTACATTTAAGAAAAATAAGGAAATAACAAGTACAGAAGAACAAGAATCATTCAGTGGGTAAATGGTAAAAAGATAAAAACAAATACTTTCAATTCTTGTGAAAACTATTAAGAATCAAGCGAAAGATTGCTCCAACCCACTAATACTAAGAAAATGGAAATCAAAAGAACTCTAATATTTGTACCTCCCATATAAAAACAATGTTTGGAGGGTTTTGTAAAAAGACAGGTCCACTAATGACCAGTTGACAGAGCTCTGAATTGACCTAATCATTCTGAAAAGTCATTTGGAATTTGGCAGAGAAAAGTAATAACATAACCTTATACTCTGACTTAGAGATTCCACTGGTAGGTATATACTCAAGGAGAGCAATGTCTAAAAAAATAAATAAAGGTACTGTGTACACCAAAATATTTATAGCAGTATTTTTTTCAGCAAAAGACCAGAAACAATATAGAGATATATCATCCTGGAGGATAACTAAACAAGGTACATGAACCTATTAGAATCTTTACCTTTTGATAAGAAATGATGAATTAAATATAGAGAAGAAAATATGCAGAAAAGAATCTGTGCAATGACTATAACAATGTAAAAAGAGAAGTAGCAACAAAACTGAAACTGAATGCTTGCTCAATTATTAACTCTGTGCTGACAATTTTCAGATCTACTTAGCAAGTCCCAACTTCTCTCCAGACTTCCAGTCTCCTATCTCCAAATGCCCATGTGATATTTTGAACTGGATCTGTCATATGTGTGTGTGTGTTTGGGTATACACACACACACACACACACACACATATATATACATATACATATATATATTTCCTTATCTTTTGCCTCAAAATCTTTTATTTTCCAAAATTTTCCTTTACTATAGGGTACCACCATCCTTCCAGTTTCCCAGGCTTGCAACCTTGGTGTCATCCTCAATTCCTCACTCACACTCATCCCATATATCAAAATTGTTTCCAAGTCATCATTTATACCTTCAAGATATCTTTCATATTTGTCTGTTCCTCTCCAGTCATATAGCTGACCCACTGGTCTATCCTAATCACTTCATACCTAAACTATTGCAATAAGGTGCTGGTTGACTTCCTTGATTCAAGGTTCTCTCACTCTTCAATACATTCTTCCCTCAGCTATCAAGGTGACCTTGCACTCAAATTTGAGTGCAAGTATGACTGTGTTACTCCTCTAGTCAACAAACTCCAGTGGTTCCCATTGTCTTCAGAACCAAATATAAAATTCTGTTTGACTTTATAAGCCACATTCTCTCCTCCACATACCCTAGGATCATTTATACTGATCACCATCATCATGCTCTTCCTTGAATACAACACAGGATCTCCCAACTCTATTCTTTTTTACTGGCTGTCTCCCATTCCAGAATGCTCTCTCTCTCCTCACTTTTACTTTCTGGCTTCCTATAAGAATCACATCAAATCACATCTTTTCCTCACTTCTACTTTCTTGCTTCCTATAAGAATCATGTCAAATCACATCTTATGTAAGAAGTATTTCCTCTCCCTGACTCTCCTCATAATATTTTTCCAGTTTGAACTATATATATATATATATATATATATATGTATGTATGTGCATGGCTATAATATAGATATTCTAGGTATATAACATGTACATAATCCTTTATCTATTATTTCCTTAATTAGCCTCCCATCTTTAAGAGCATGGATCATATTTTCTCTTTTTCCTTTTCTTGGCTTGTTGACTGAGTAAATCAAGTTCAGCCTTAAAGAATTATGGAACTATACCTACCTTCCTTCTTTGCAGAAGAAGGGAAATTTAAATAGAGAGTACTAAAAAAGGGAGACAGTGGATAAAGCACTGTATTTGGAACCAAGAATATCTGAGTTACTTCCTAAATTGTTACCTGTGTGATCTTGGACAAGTCACTTGACCTTTCTCAGATGCAGTTTCCTCTTCTGTAAAAGGGCAATAATAATTGCACCTTCCTCACAAGATTATTGCTAGCTATTATTATCAATACCATTATACTTTTTAAGGTCATCAGTTTTGTTGAACTATTTTTCCTTTCTTGTTTTTGTTGCTGTCATTAGGGCTTCCCAGTGAAACACCAGATCTATCCCCTTGTTATAAGTGTAACACAAACTAAGCAATGGGAGCTCCATCTCACATCATGCCCAATGTACCCTATCAGTTAAAGTCATGTGCTGACTTAGTGAGACCCATCCCAAAAGTCCTTGATAATGTGTACTCTCCGAAAACAATTCCCACTGGTTTGAATGATTTTTCTGGAAGGTGGAAGGGAAATATACTTTGAGAAGTGTAGGCAATGTAAAAACAAAAGCTATCAATAAAAATTATTTTAAAAAACACAAAAATATCCTTGATTAGGAAATGGCTATACCAATTTTGGCACATAGATGGAATGGAATGTTTCTGGCTCCAATTTAGTGTAGGCTTTCTATAAATAGAATGTGGCAAATAAAGATTCTGTTCTGTCATGATGCCAAGGTATTGTTGACTCTAAATATCCATGTACTGAAGTTGCACAATAAAGATCAATACCATTCCAGAGAATTTTAGAAGATTTTTAAAGGTTTTTATGTGGACTAGAATCTTATTCTATTAAGTACGGGTTTAAATAAGTGAACTTACAACTTGAACTTAGAAATCTTTATTATGATGCCATTTTCCATTCCAATACTTGCTTTAATAGGATATGACCCATATTAATTGGTTTTCACAAATAATTGTCTTGTATTTCTCACTTATATGATAAGTTTTGAAGCAAAACTATTTTCTTCTTTATCATTCATTTGTTTACTCATTAAACAACTATTTACAAAGCCTAGAGTAGGTATGAAAGGCACCGATCATAACCTATGTCAGCAGTTCTCAAACTTTTGGGGATCAGGTCCCCTTTACTCTCTTAAAAAATTATTGAGGGGCAACTGGGTGGCACAGTGCATAGAGCACTGACCCTGGAGGACCTGTGTTCAAATTTGACCTCAGACACTTATTACTTAATAGTATAACCTTGGGCAAGTCACTTAATCCCATTATCTTAACAAAAAAAAATTATTGAGAACCTCAAAGAGCTTTTATTTATGAGATATTCTATCAATAATTATGGTACTGCATATTTAAAATAAATGTTTTAATATTATTATGAAAATAGTTTGACTCTAAAAGGGTCATAGAGAACCCCAGGAAATACTATACCATATGTTGAAAACTATAGTTCTAAGCAGACTGTTAAACTTTATATACACTAAGAACTATAGAGAACTAAGTGGCATAGTGGAGAGCATGATAGACTTATAGTCAGGAGGATCTGAATTCAAATCCTGAATCAGGAAGTTATTAACTTTATGTCCCTCTGTCTACCTCAATTTCCTCATTTGCATCAAAATAGAATAATCCATAGAACATAGAATTAGAGAATGAAAGGGAAAAGAGATATAAAGGAAGACTGGGATGCTGAGTCTAAGTGATTAAAACAACTGGTGTACATCAAGGCCATCCAAGAGAAAAAAAAAAAATATATATTATATATATATATATTTATAGTCTCTTAGTAGATTAGAACCTCCTTAAGGATCTAGCTCAGTTTTCATGGTATAGTAGGTGTTTAATAAATCTTTGTTGTTTGACTGAAACTGTACAACAGAAATTCTGCCAAAGAATGAAGTTTGTTTATAAGACAGCTCAAATTTGAGTATATAAGGACCTTTCTTCATAAACAGCCTCTTAGTAAATATGACTGACTGATACTTATAACATTGAATGGAAATTTTTACATTTCATTAGAACTGCAGTGAGTACAGAAATACTTGTTTATATTAAATGTCCAAGAAATGCATATCCTCACACAAACTTGTCCCCATTGACCTATTCCCTGCGTTATCATATTATCTCTCCCATTCCATGAGGTCTTTATGAAACAACTGGAGTACCAAACAATGCTCCAAATAACTTCCCTCAGTGACTTAATTATATCTAAAGGCATTAAATAGCAGTTGTGAACTGGCTGACACCCAGTGCAAAGAAAAACAGGGTATGTTCTGGTTCAGATCAAAGCAAGGGAATCTAATTACAAAAGAAGTCAGGACACTGAAACAAAAGGCAGAAGAACCATAAGGGGATAATCTAGATTCAAGATGGGGCTGGTGAGAGAGTAAAGGAATCAGAAAGGTTCAAAGAAGAGTTGAAAGTAAAAGACTGATTTATTGGATGAAGACCTAACCACTGAAAAATGGAGTCACTCTGCATTCCTTTTTTTGTTTGTGGACACCTCATTAGTGAGACAAGGATTAAGAATCTTAGTGGAGAAGCAATAAAGTTGTGAATTAGCTAGCAAACTATAAAGTGTGGAATTGTTCAAACATTTCAATGAGCAGTTACTAATCATGGTTTAGGACAGTTTAGTGGTACAGTGGGTAGCCTGCCAGCCCGGAAGTCAGAAGAACTCATTTTCCTGAATTCAAATCCTGTCTCAGATATAATAGCTATGTGACCTTGGGTAAATCACTGAAATCTCATTTTCCTCATCTGTAAAATGAGCTGGAGAAGGAAATGGCAAATCACTCCAATCGGAGGCAATCTCTACCAAGAAAGTTCCAAGAGGAGTCACGAAGAGTCAAACAGTACAGAATAAATAATTTAGTTTAATTGAACAGAAGCAAGCATTATTCCTGTGGTTTATGTCCTCTGATATAAGGAAGAGTTCCTTTCCTCAAGAAGTTTACCTTCTACTAAAGGAATACAGATGCATATGTAAATGAATGCAAAATACATAAAGTATAACCTCAAGAGGTACATAAAGTATAACCTCAAGAGGGAAAAACAGCCAAGAGTGATGGGAAAGCTTTTGCAAAGAAGTCTTCATTGGAGTAAGTGAAGCTTTGTCATCACTCATCTAGGCTCACATGTTTACTTATTATGAGGGAAATGCTGACTGTTGAGCCAGGAAGTCATTATATTAACATATATATATATATATATATATATGCAACAGTAACAAAACATATGTAGTTAACCCTAATAGTTAATAGCTAATATTTATAGAGTACTTACTACCTAATTCAGACAGTATTTTTTTTCCTCATCTAGACAGTGATTTACAGAGTTCTTAGAGAGGAAATTGTCTCTACTAATGCAGATGAACAACTCTTCAAAACCTTAGTCTTGGGGAATTGCCTGGGGTCACTGAAAAATTAAGTAATTTGTCAGTGGTCAAAAAGGAAGCATATGTCAGAAACAGGATTTGAAGTCAGTCTCTAGCCACTCTCTAGCAACTATACCATGGAATCTCTCCATGAATTCTAGGGGAGTCTAATGTCATTTTTAGATCACTGAACTTATATATTAAACATATATTAAACATACTGTCCTATTTCAAGAGCAATATCAAGAATCCCAGAGAGGGTGCTTTTATTTTAGTACAATTTGGCACTTTTAGGTTTGATTAAGCCTACATAGGCTGCATCACTTTCTCCATTTCCTTAAATTGTTCCTCTAGTAAATACACTTGGGTTGCTTTATTTTGCATAGAAGAGTAATAAAATTTTGGTTGCTAAAACTGTTTTTAAATGAACTGCATAGTGCATAGGGGGAGTGTTTGGCAATGAAGCTATCCATGATAGCCAGATCTGCCCTATGCAGTCAAGTAATATTCATCCTTTGGGAAAAGATTAAAATGAGACACCAACAAGTAATTTAATGAAACATAGATAAAGGAGAGGAAAAGTAGCAGACACTCCTATACATTAATACCAAGAGGATAATATCTTACAGAGGATGGAGTAATTAGGAATTCCTAGCAATGACAGGAATTCTTGATGCCTCCCCTCCTCCCTACTCCACCCTGAATCTGTTCAGTTGTCAGAATCTATACCTCTGCAATATGGCTGCTATTTAACACCTTCTTCCCACCCCCCACTAGCACACCCTAATTCATTCCCTCATTAGTTTTCATTTGGATTATTGAAATAGCTGTCCCACAGGTCCCCTTATCTTCAGTCTAGTCTTTCACCTTTTAAAATTGACCCACACCATTGTCAACTCTTTTAACATATGGCTCTTATCAGGTCACTCCCCTATTCCAAGAAATTTAAATGGCTCTCTCTGTGGTTCTCTCTCTCTAGATAGATAAATGGATGGATGGATAATGATGAATTAAATCTATTTTTTAAAGAGGCAATCAGTGCTGTGCCTTGCCCAAGGTCACATTGCTAATAAGTGTATGAGGATAAATTTGAACTCAGATTTTTCTTGACTCCAGGCCTGGTGTTCCATTCACTGTTATCTTACCTGCTCACTCTCCCCATCCCCAGGGATCAGAAAGACCTTAGTTCAAATGTGGTCATAGATACCAACAGGGTGACTGAGGGCGAGTCACTTAACCTCTGCTTGACTCAGATTCTTAGATTCCTTTACTGAAAAATGAATAATAATAGCCTCTAATTCTAGCTGAATTATTGAGATAAATGTAATGATATTTGTAAAGCATTTTTTAGTATGTGTTAAATACACATTAGCTATTATTATCCTTTAATTTTATCCATGGGGACCTTATGAAACACTTGACCTGATATCTTTCTGAACAATAGTCAAATCTATGTCATCTCAGAGTTGTCAAACTCAAATAGAAATAGGGAGATTATTCCAAAAAGGATACCTGAAGGCATATTGACTTAGTTTTTATATATTTTATTGTATTTTTATTTATTTTGTTAAATGTTTCCCATTTGCATCTTAATCTGGTTAGGGCTGCATTTGGGCTGAAGGACCTCCTATTTGAAGGTCTATAGCATCTATACATTTAATCAATATGATACTACACAAAGGAAGTTATTGATAATGGAAATTCTTGTTATTAGAATTCCCTCTATATGCAGTTTGGAAAAGCATTTCCTGGACAGTTGTTTAAAGTGTTACCCAGATAGCAAATCCTAAAAGAACAATTTGAATCCAACTCTTTCTGATCCATAATTCTAGGCACAAGAAACACTATTAAAAGAAAGGAAATGAGCTGTGTGACATCCCCTTTTCTTGAATGAGGCCAAGTGATTATTGCATCCATTTCTAATTACTAAAGAAGCTTCTCTGCACCATTCAGTTCTAGAAACTTGATAGCAGTCTAGGTTAAAACTCATTGGGACACAGTTTGAATTGTTTGGAGATTATGCATGCTTCCTTTTTAGGAAAACAAGGGCATCATTTTGCCTCTTGTCGGCCCTGTGGCACCTTTTAGATTCTTCATGATTATTTAAAGATCACTGGCAGTGGCTCAGTAATCCTATCTCCCAAGGCTTTTAGAACCCCAGGATGTAGTCCACCTAGTTCTAATGACTTCATTTTGCTGAAGGCAGCTATGTGCTCACTTGCTGTCTCCTTATTTTTTACTTTTTCAATTTCTTGTTAACCATGTTTGTCCCAACCTGAATATTATTTCCTTAGGTAAGGAAAAAGAAGTCATATAGTAGATAAGTAGTTTTTTTGTCTGCTTTCTTTATGCCATTCATCCCTAAAAGAAGTGATATTACTCTTTCTTAGCAACCTTTTTTTATTGTCTTTAGTACTCCCTGTTTTTTTTTTCTAGTTCATACTGAATTTCAGTGTTTCTAATGCAATTATTTTGGGTAGTAGCAGTATCAGAGGAGAGGAACAGATAAAACAGATTCAAGATGTTGCAATGGCAAAATCGACAAGCCTTGGTAATGGACAATGTGGGGGGGAAGGTGGGTGAATGGTAGTGAGTCATCAAGGATGGCACCCCGGTTGTAAGCCTGGTGTGCTGAGATGATGGTGATGTCCTTAGCATTAGAGTTTACAATTCAGTAATCTGTTCTTCCTTATTAATCAGAATCTGATATAGAATAGCAAGTCCCCTAATTTCCCCTTCTGCCTTTTAAAGAGGAGGTAGCAAAGTAGCTTGTTAGATAGGACACTGGACTTGGAATCATAAGAAAGAAAAAGAGAAATTTTGTTAAAAATTTAGAAATGACAATAGTATGCTTCAATCTGCATTCAGACTCCACAATTCTTTCTCTGACTGTGGATGGTATTTTCCATCTTTGGAATTGTCTTGGATCACTGCATTGTTGAGAAGAACTAAGTCCATCATAGTTGAGCATCACATAATGTTGCTATTGTACTATTGGTTCTGTTCACTTTATTCAGCATATAAATCTTTCCAGGGTTTTCTGAAATCTGTCTGCTCATCATTTCCTATAACACAATAGTATTCCATGATATTCATATAACACATTTATTCAGTCATTCTCCAATTGATAGGCACACCCTCATTTTCCAATTCTTAGCCACCAGAAAAAGCTAGCTTATTCACTTGCTAAATTCTTGATGCTATCTGAAGCTCCTTCCTTCAATCAATAGCTGTAATACAAATGAGAACTGTATACCTAACATCATCAGTTTCTTGCCCAAGGTCCTGTAATTCCTATTGATGAGTTTTTAGTTTCCTGATATCATTCATCCATACACAAATCAGCAGAAGTAAGTAGAATTTATCAAGTCTGACAGGTTTAGGGAGTCACTCTCTCATGCCCCAGATACATGTCTCAGGTGGACATACCTTCATGTGGCTATCAACATATGTGACTACCTCTATATCCCAGTAGGAAGTTGTCAACTGCTACAACTCATCTCTCTTCTTCTGACCCTTAATGGATGCACCCAATCATTTATTATAATTTATTATAGAGCTTCAAAATTTGAGTGATCATCTTTTTTCTCTCTAGGTCATATTCTACCCTCTGACTTTCCAGTTTAGTTATGATTCCCCTATACCTCCTCAAATTATTTTTCCTCTTGGTTTTTCCTTCTAATTAAGCATGTAGGTTGTTTCCTCCTTTCAAATGCATGTTCTCTGAGGGCAGAGACTGTTTATTTTTCACATTTGTTGGATCCTAGGAACTTAACATGGTGCTTAACACAGTTTCACAAAGTGAAACTTAATGAATGTTTATTGTTGATATTCTTTCATTCTTTAAAGGAATATTTCATTTTCCCTGACAACCTTGGAAGGAAAAAAATCATTCCTCCAGACTCTTCACTTGAATTTTACTAGCAAAATTATAGTTTGATTGAATCATTGGTTTAGAGCTAGCTGAAGCCTTGTAGACCATTGACTTCAACTCTCATTTTACAGTTACAGAAACTGAGTTGCAAAGTGGCTTGGTGACTTGTTCAGATTCATATGATTAATAGTCACAGAGGCAATGTTTGAACTCAGGTCTTCTTTTTACTATTCTACAGCATGTACTCTATGGGTCATTGACAAATAGGGTCATTGTTCTATGTGCTTGCTGGAATGGTGACTTTTACTTTCTATCTTCTCTTTCTCTTAATACTTCTGTCTGGAAATTGTTAAGGGCAAACTGTTAAGATTGGGCATTATCAAAAATTAAAATAAGTATTGATGAAACAACAGTAACTAGATGCTCACCATTATTAGTTATGTTTCAACAAAGCCAGGAGTAATATTCCTCCTGAAGATTCCAATATTTGGGTCAGTAAATTCCCTCAAAATGCTCAGGGAACAATCATTTCAGAATGACCCTTCACTTGTGTTTTCTCATCACCTAGTTGTTTAGGTTATTAAATCAATAAACACATACATACAATACAAAAATGTACTATTGTTTAGCTATTTCATTTGTTTCTTGACTTCTTAATATCTGTATTCCTTTCTTTCCAACCACTGGAACTTCTTCCCCTATACTTTCTGGCTATCTCTTGGCTGAATTCATCTATTTTCTATATGCCATTTCTTCCACTCTTTTTTTGCTCCCTTCAATATTAGAGACCATTCTGTCCCTTTGGCTTATAACCTTTCTGTCTAAACATCTTCTATTAGTTTTCAGTCATTAACATTGGGGTCACTAAAGAGCTTTCTTAGTTTAAAAAATAGAATTTTATCCATTTTTAAAGTCTTAATAGCAACAAGTTAATGCTGTGGAAAGAATGCCATATTTAGGGTAGTTAAATGGTGCTGTGGATAGATTGTTTAAATTTGGAGTCAGAAAGACCCGAGTACAAAACCTGTTTCAAACACATACTATCTATGTGTCCCTATGTGTTCTCATCTGCAAATTGGGAATACTAATAATACCACCAATCTCATAAGATTATTTTGAGAATTAAACGAGGTCAAGTATGTAAAATGCATGTAAGGTAGTTAGCAAACTTTAAAGTGAATATAGATGCTAGCTCTCTAAAGTGAGAAGTCCTGGGTTTAAATCTAGTCCTTCCTCTTCTCAGGAAACCTTAGACAAATAACTATACCACTCTCTGACTCAGTTTTCTCACCTATAAAATAAAAAGATTGGACTATATCATGTCTAAGGTTACTTCCAGTTCTAAATCTATGATTTACTTTGCTTCAGTATCTTACATAGCAATTTTGTGCAATATCCTTCTCATCTTTCATAAAATTGGTCAGACAGTTTGCCTTTGACATTTACCTTAAAAAAATTGTATCCCCTGTGGGTTACCGTGTTCATTGGTATTTAGAAGTATTCGTTATTAGAAACATCCTTTACAGATATTCCGAAGTTATTTGGAGAGAATTTTAGTCTTGTATGAAAATGGGGATACTCTCTAACATGTTTTTAAAATAATGAACATAATAGTATGCCAGTCAGTCAATACATATTTGTTAAATGCAAACCCTTACCCTCAGGAGCTCACAATCTAACAGAAGAGAAACAACAGGCACCCAAATATGTACAAATAAGCACAATCTAGGATAAATAGGAAATAATTAATAGAGAGCAGACATGAGAATTAAAAGGAAATGGGAAAGGCTTCAGTAAAAATTTTACTTAGGACTTGAAGGAAGCTAAGTAGTGAAAACAGAGAGGGAGAGCATTTCAGGCATGGGGATGGCCAGAGAAAATGTCCAGAGCCAAGAGACACAGCATCTTGTTTGTGCAGAAAAGAGACCAATGTCACTGGACTGAAAAGTACATGGTGGGAATTTATAAGAAGATTGGAAAGGTTAAGGAAGAAAGTATTTTATAATAGCATTTTTTAAAATGTATGTCTTTTTTACTTTAAATAGCATGTGATGACCTCCACTAAAAGAGAGTCTTTCTCTGGTAAAGATCCAAAGAAAAGTTTATGATAACAGTTAACATTCCTTTATCCAGGATCAGAGGTATATAATAAGGAATGATGTAGATAGAAAGGCTAGAACTTTGGAACAAGAAAATCAATAGCAAATTCCTATGCTTTCTCCCAAAGAATCACTTTTTAATTTGGGAAAATGAGTTTAAATTCAAAGTGCACATCCATTTTACTCTTTAGAAAGTTAAGCACTTGGGGAGGCTAGGTGGCAGTGGATAGAGCACATGCCCTGGAATCAGGAGTACCTGAGTTCAAATCCAGCCTCAGACACTTAATAATTACCTAGCTGTGGGGCCTTGGGCAAGCCAAGTTAAGCACTGGAGAGCTACTTCAGTGAAACCAATAGGGAAAACTTTTAACGTAATACAGTCCCCATGCAAACAAATATTACCTTACATTTATGTAGCACTTCATGGTTTTCAAAGCACTTTATATACTTCATCTCACTGAGGCTAATGACTCCTTGTGAGATGGGTGTTACATGTATCTGTATTTCTGAATAAACCAAGACCAAACAGCATTAGGGATTTGTTCATGATCACATAGCTAGTAAGTGTTAATAGTGGGAGTCATATCCATGTCTTCCTTACTACAACTTCTCTTTTTTTAAAGCTGCATAGACTACCAGAAGCAACAAGCTATGGATGAAATAAAGAGAAATAGAAAACACAGCTTTTGCTCTACAGTCACTTATAATCTAATCAGAGAAGTAAACTATATATAGCCAAAATAACTAGAGAACCAGAAAAAAAAATAATGCATTGACTTTGACTATACAGGCTGAAAATGTTATAGAAATTTAGAAAAGGTAAAAAATATCTTCATGAACCAAGGAAATTGGGAGAAATGTTTAGCGAATGTTGAAATTCAGGTGACCCTTAAAGAAACATAAAAATAGAACTTATGGAATGGCAAGCAAGGGCATTTCAGAAAGAAATAGTATGTGTAAAGTTATGAATTCTGGATGACGAAATTGACTGACATGAAAAGTTTGTTAGGTAATAATGGAGATTGGGTAGGTAAAGTGGAACACCTTAAATAACAAAAATAAGGAATTTGGACTAAATGGAAGTACTGGGGAATAGAAAAATAGACAAGGAAAACAGTACTTTGGAAAGATTAATATAGTAGCAATATACAAAATGGCAGCCAGAGATAAAGAATTTAGAAAGCTACTACAAGAGTAGGGAGATTAAGGCCCTGACTTGAATCTTAAGAGTAGGAATGCAAGACAACAAATATTGGGAAAGAAGAATCAACAAGGAAAAATGGCTATAGAAAACATAAGAGAGGAATAAAATAAAAAGTGATCTCATGATCTGCAGCTTAAAAACTAAGAGAATCATAATATCAGGTTTTTTTTTTAAAGAAAGTCTGGTTTTAGACATGATGAGCTTACAGTTATAGAGAGATCCTTTATTTCTTGTGAAAACATAGGACACTGGTTCTGATGAGAGAATAGGGTAAAAGAAATATAGTTCTGGAAGCTAATAGCAGAGAAATAATCTTTGAAGATGATTAAGAAAAAGAATGTTCTCCCCAAGGGAGTGACTGTGGAGAAAGTCAAGAACGGAGCAATAAAGTGCCCCAAGAATTCAGGAATGGAAAGTGGGGGGTAATCACAGATAAAAGAAAAACTAGAAAAAAAGCAGAGCAGGACAGATAAATGAGATAGTAGTAAATCATATCAAATGCAGCTAAAAGATCCAGGTGTCTGAAAATTGGGGAAAGCTATTAAATTTGGTCACAATATCCAGACCCAGTGCCACCCAGGTGCTTCAAGGTCTCAGGTTCTTCAACTTTAAAGTGAACTAGACTGAATGAACTCAATCCAAATCTAAATCTATGAATGACCATGATTAATACTTGTCTGTTAATATGGGTCTACAAAGACAGACATATAGTGATTAATCCTTACCACTTGTAAAAAGTTGTTACTGAATTTTCAGTTCTAGCTGCTGCTTGCAGAACTTGCTGCTGGTTTAAGGTTTAGCCCTTCAGAACTAAACACTGATAAGAATTTCCTATTTATGTTGAAGAACAGCTAATCTATAAATCCAATGCTCAACGAATTCTATCTTTACTAGATGTGAAGTAAGTTATCTTTAATGTTAATTTAAATAAACTAATGTTCCTAAAAACCGCTATTTTCAGATCTTTGGATGAAAGTCTGAATAGTACAACAAAATTAGTATAGTATTTATACTGCTTTATTTTTCAAGTTAGTGATGCCTAATGCTTTTGGGAATCATAACAGCATTGTTACTTCTACAAAATATTGTGTATTCTTTTGACATTATTTTCTTCTTCCAAAAATGATTATATGGAATATTCTTTAAAAAAAAAAGCTAAAGTCATAAAATTAATTTATTTTGAGATAAGTAGCAATTTGGGTGTCATGAAACTGGGATATAAAATGACCACAAAATTACCTCTGTTATTAATCTTTATTAATGCCTAAGATTAATCCCAATCTTACTCATTTGTTTTGATGTTAGTTAAGATCTAATAGAAAACATGTAAACACTGAAGAAAAACTGATTACTCATTATTCTGGGAGTTTTGTGCTACTACCTAAAGTTTTCATAGAGTATACAATAACCCAAAAAATGAATCTGCCTATGAAATTCACATATATTAACACATACCTTCTGGATTAGATATTTAAGGTTAACTTTCTGTATAAAAATAAGAATAAATCAGTAAAATCATTAAGCTTAGTGTATGTGTGTGTATATATATATATATATATATATATGCAAAACTATATATTTTTCTGGCTTTGGGGGCTTGAATTTGTTTAGCAAGCTATTACAAAATAAGCTAATAAGGGCTAATTGGATTCAGAGGAGGTAAGCAGTTTCTCTTGAAGGTCGTTTTCAAAATTTACAGAAATTTTTTCGAGGATAAATTGTTTGAGTGGGATCCTGTACTGCAATGCTACTCTAGTCAGAATAACTCAAATTTATTTAGCATTTTATGTGCATAAAATGCTTTCGTGTAAATATTAGTTCATCATGAAGCAGTTTAACATGGTGACCATGGTTATGGACTTGGAGTTAGGAGAATACGAGTTCAAATTTTACTTCTGATACTTGTAATTAAGGTGTATTGAGTTTATATTGATACTTACTATTAAGCTGTATTACCATAGTAGGTTGCTCATCTAATTTTTAGAAGTCTGTTTTTGCAAAATGGAGACTGTTATCTACCCAGAAATTATACATGAAAGATTTTATACATGAAAGATTTTAATTCCCTCAAGCACTGATGCTCTCCTCAAGAAACCAACTTGTATTTGATTATTTTGTACTTATTTATATTCTTTTGATCCATATTTATGGCATGTCTTTATAACATATATATATATATATATACACACACACACACACACACATATATATGTCTCTGACATTCTAATATAAGCTCAAAATGACTGAATAAATTCTGGTATATGAATGTAAAGAAATAGTATCATTCCATAATATACGGGGAAAGGAAGATATAATGGGTAGCTAGAAGCACAATACCGATGAAATCAGAACCCTGAAGCATGAAAGTAGTGTTATAGTATTTAACTTCTCACTTAATATTTGACTTCTCATGTTATATTCAACTTCTTACATGTATAATTCATTTTTTGCAAAAAAATATTTTATGGATGTTTTGCTTTTCCAAATACATGTTATGAAAGTTTTTTAGCATTCATTCATATGCCTATACATATTTTTAGATGCTTTTCCATGAGCATTTTCTTTTTTCCTTTTAAAGATTTTATTTGAGTTTTACAATTTTTCCCCTAATCTTACTTCCCTCCCCCCCACCACCCACAGAAGGCAATCTGTCAGTCTTTACATTGTTTCTATGGTATACATTGATCCAAATTGAATGTGATGAGAGAGAAATCATATCTTTATGGAAGAAAAATAAAGTATAAAAGATAGTAAAATAACAGGGGTTTTTTTCTCCTAAATTAAAGGTAATAGTCCTTGGTCTTTGTTCAAACTCCACAATTCTTTTTCTGGATACAAAATAGTATTCTCCATCACAGATAGCCCCAAATTATAAGTGATTGTTGCACTGATGGAATGAACAAGTCCATTAAGGTTGATCATTGCCCCCATATTGCTGTTAGCGTGTATAGTGTTTTTCTGGTTCCACTCATCTCACTCAGAATCAGTTCATGCAAATCCTTCCAGACTTTCCTCAATTCCCATCCCTCTTGGTTTCTAATAGAACAATGGTGTTCCATGACATACATATACCATAGTTTGCTAAGCCATTCTTCAATCGAAGGACATTTACTTGATTTCCAATTCTTTGCCACTACAAACAGTACTATGAATATTTTTGTACAAATGATGTTTTTACCCTTTTTCATCATCTCTCCAGGTTATAGACCCAGTAGTGGTACTGCTGGATCAAAGGGTATGCACATTTTTGTTGCCCTTTGGACTTAATTCCAAATTTCTATCCAGAAAGGTTAGAAGAGTTCACAGCTCTACCAACAACGTATTAGTGTCCCAGATTTCCCACATCCCTTCCAACATTGATCATTGTCCTTTTGGTCATATTGGCCAGTCTGAGAGGTGTGAGACAGTACACCTCAGAGATGCTTTAATTTGCATTTCTCTAATAAGCAATGATTTAGAGCAATTTTTCATATGACTATGGATCCCTTTGATTTCCTCATCTGTAACTTGACTTTGGATATCCTTTGACCATTTGTCAATTGGGGAATGGTTTGTTCTTTTAAAAATTTGACTCAGTTCTTTGCATATTTCAGAAATGAGTCCTTTGTTACAAATACTCATTGTAAAGGTTCTTTCTCCAATATACTACATTTCTTTTGATCTTGGTTACAGTGGTTTTGTCCGCACAAAAGCTTTTTAATTCAATGTAATCAAAATCATTGTTTTTAATGATGTTCTCCATCTCTTCCTTGGTCATAAACTACTTCTCTTTCCATAGATCTGACAGGTAAACTACTCCTTGATCTTCTAGTTTGCTTATAATATTGTTTTTTATATGTGCATAATTCTTATAAATCCAAAAAGATTGATAATAAGAGATCTGGAGAAGGGTATTATAGATTCTGAATTTCCCCCACAGCACTTAGTATTTATTTGCAAAACACAACAATGAATCATTAACCCTGTGATAACTTTTATCATTGGAAACACTAATTCCAAATCAATTACTATTGAGCCTATTACTATTGAACCAGAAACATACTCACTTCTGTGTCTTCATTTTAAGAATGTGAAAACTTACTTAAATGAAAAAGATTCCTCTGGATATCTGTTTTGGTTATGATGTTCTCCTGGAATTGGGGGTAGGGGAGCATCCTTGAACTAGTCTTTGAGATTGATGACAATCTAGGTAAATTTTGATCACTCCTTTATAGACTGCTCTAACATTAGTTTCTGGGAGTGTGCAGTAATTACCACACCTGATAGTATCTTCTAAATAACTATATCTTTAATGGCCATCATGTAGCCAGAAGGAAGCAAAGAATTGAGGCACCTGAAATGGTAACAAATATGGAATTAAAAAAAATTATTTATGTGTTCTGTTTTTATATTACATATTTTCACAGATTACCACTTCCACTTGAAAGCCAGTGCACTGTCTATTATGTCATGCTTAAAGTTTTTCCAATTGGCTAGGAATTAACAGAATGCTAAACTGACAGTCCTCATATTCCTAGATTCTGGAAAATATTGCCCTCTTCCACAACTACATTAATGGTATTAAGAGACTGTTGTAAATTACTGTTGATTTTTGTCTTGTTCTTCACTTAGATTTTGACATGAATCAACTTTCCCTAATTAATATAAACATTTTTAATTTGGTCTTAGCTATGAGACCCAGAGAGAAAGATGGGAAGAAAGACAGGTAGGTAGATAGCTAGATATGTGTATTATTTTATTCCTTTTTATTTTAAAATTTATTAGCACCTGTATTCAAAAAAGACAGATAAAAGGCTAAAATCTCTACATAACATAATTTTCCCATCATTTTAAATAACACAAGTATTTTCAAGAATCTCTCTCAACTGATAGTCAATCCACAAGAACAGAAAGATAGGTCACAGAGTATCCTAGAATCCTGTTAGCTAGAATAAGCAATGGCAAGAAGGACAGTGCTGAAGTCAGGAAGACTCATCTTCCAGAGTTCAAATCTGACCCCAGATACTTACTAGCTGGGAAAATCATTAACCTTGCTTGCCTCAGGTTCCTTCAACTGTAAATGAATTGCAGAAATAAATGGCAAACCACTCTAGCATCACTGCCAAGAAAATCTGATATGGGAACACAAAAAGTTAGACACAACTGAAAATAAATGAATAACAACCCTTCGAGTTATATATTTCTCTCTGACACAGCTAAGTATTGGGATTTTATTACTTTTACTGTTTATTTGGGATTTAAGAGAGCATTAGTTGAGTAATCTTTTGGACCTGGCCACTAATACTGGGTGTGACCATCTGTTCTAAGTGAAGCCCAGAATTTCAATGAAACAATTGCTAGAGAAGAGGCAACTCTTCCGGGAACAATTTTATCAATGTCTAGATAGCTTGAGTTCCATCCCCATTCCATATTTCCATACTCTTCCTTTCTCCAAAGTAGGTGAAGAATATAAGTTTTGAATGATGAGCAGGATGCTTTCAATAAAACCTGAAAAGGTTTACATGAGCAGATGCAATGTGAAATGTACTATATACAGAGTAATAGCAATATTGTGAATAACTTAACTTTTCTTAGTGCTGTAACCCAAGATAATTCTGAAAGATATATAATAAGGAATATTTTCTAACACCAGAAAAAAATATACTTACATGCTTATATAGAGATAGATATAGATTAGAGATAGAACATAGATATAGATATGCAGATAGATATTTTTTGTTTTAAGTCTTATCTCTGAAAGTGTGGCATAGTGCATGCCTAGAAACCAAGAAGACTTGTGTTAGAGTCTATTTTCTGACACATATGGACTATGGGGACCTTTGCCTAATGCTTTAGGGTAAGTCTTTAATATCTTAAAGTTGAATAGGAAATGTTGACCTGCCATCAGTAGAATGAGTTTCCTCACTTGGGAGTTCCTTATTCTTATAAAATCCAGTCCCTATCCTTAATTTGAACAAGCTCCACATTTCATAAGAGACTCCTAATACCACAGTGCCAGACCTACTCTCTGAAGTGCTACTGCTGACAGAACATGCTAATCCTGCCCATTGACTTTCAACACTGTTCCAAACTCTCCTGGATTCTCATAGACAAGAGCCAGATAGTAAAGTCATTTTTGGATTCTCACTGACAGGAGCCAGAAGATAAAGTCTCTCCCACACAAAATCTTTCCTGTTCTTGCAAAGATATACATAGCAGAAATTCCCAAGGAGTTTCCTCACTCTTCCTGTACCCAAACAGTTACAGCACAAAAGCCACAGAAGATATAGCAAGGCTTTATGTATATCAGGAAAGTAAAGCTCAAACCCAAAGTAATATCACAAAGACCTACCCTCTTTGCTCATCCCCTGCCTCAAATATATATTAACTCTCTAATGTCCCTCATTGGATGTGCTCCTGAAAACTGGTCATGCTCTAATCAGAGTCCCAAAATTATGCTCTATATTGATCAATAGCAAAAATTTATTGAGCTCTTCTTTGGATAGGTAAGTGGCAAGTTGAGAGAGTGCCTGGCTTCAAATCGGGAAGCTCTAAGTTCAAAAGTGACCTCAGACACTAGCAGTGTGACCCAAGGTGAGTCACTTAATCCTATTTGCCTCAGTTTCCTCATCTATAAAATGAGCTGAGAAAGGAAAAGGAAAATCCACTCCAGCATCTTTGCCAAGAAAACTCCAAGTAGGGTTGTGAAGAATCAAACATGACTGAAATGACTGAAAACACATCTGTGTATTCAGCCTTGTACCCCATAGTATGGAAATAATACATAAGATAAATAGATATAAAGAGATCATGGGATCATACATCTAGTGTAAGAAGAGATTATATAGGTCATCTAGCGTACCCCTTCCATTATATGATGAGGAGACTGAGATCCAAGATCTCAAAGGTCACCTAAATCACCCCTCCCATTACACAGAGGGGGAAATTGAGACCCAAGAAAGCTAAATTGCATAAATATTAGGTTTTTTTTGTAGAATTTATGTACTTTAAAATTTATATAGGCTTATACAAATATCATCTAATTTTGTGCTCACAACAGACCTGGGAAGTAAATAATCCTAGCCCCATTTTACAGATAAGGAAACTGAAGCATACAGTGGTTAAAGTGACTTGCCCAAGGACAGCATGACTACCTAAAGTAAGATTTGAATTTAGGTCTTCCTGACTCTAGGGAGAGCATCCTATCCACTGCGATACCCAGTTGCTTCAGCCTGGGTCTTCTATGAGCTAGTGATTTACCTGGAATTCAAGGAATTAATAGTCCATTGTTAAGTCCCTTATCTGGACTCCCTCAACTTTCCCCAGCTGAGCATTGAAAGGGTGGGAGACAAGGATGACAAGTTCTTCAAGATGCCCAAGTACTCCATTTATTTACCAAAATACAAGAGTTTAAATACCTCTTCAGTCTCTAATCCACTCCCACTCCCATGCCATTTAGTAAGATAAGGCTCTGGTGTTCAAGGGCAGCAGGTGAAGATAATTTACAATGCTCCCATACACAATTGTTCCTAACTGTCCATGATGAACTCTGAATACAAATCAATGTATATTTATTCCCTTTATTTTTCTTGAGGTTTTTTTGCATCATAATATAGAATGATGCTTTATTTGACCTCATTTGCATAATTAATATTATATGTTTCCCTTTTAATTGATGAGTTGGGGCTGGAGGGAAGGTGAAAATTTGGAACACAGAATGTTTTTTAAATGGATGTTAATGCAATTTTTTTAAAAAAGAAGCTAGTAGTCCATGAAAGAGAAAATGACAAGTAGGAAATAACCAGAAGAAGAATGCCATAAAAGAAAATATAATCAAAGGACAAGGAATATGATATCAAAAATTAAAGTGTAATGAAAAGAACACTGAGTCAGAAGACTCAAAAGTTCATTCTGTTATCCTGGGAAAGTCCCTTTACCTGTTTCAGCTTTCTTATTCCTGTAAAATGGAATGCTTCCACTACATATTACATAGTACATTGTGTAACTATTCCTAAGTACAATATAAATTTAGAGAAGGAGGAAAAAAGCAAATAGGAAAGATTTTAAGGAATTGCCTGGAGGGACAGGTATGATTTAGGAAAAAGAATAAAACAGAAAATAGGAGAGTTGAAGTAGCATGAGGAAATTAAGACAGTTTAGACTTAACTTCATATATGTTTGGAACATTAAAGAGAACAATCAGACAGGTATATGCTTAGGGGTTATAGGAAGATGGGGTGGATAGACCATAAGACCTAAAAAAAAAGTCCAGGAAGCTTAAATTTAATGCTTTGGGCAACATAGTGTCATTCTGGATTCTATAGTAGGGTCAATGATTTCATTAAAAGGAGAATTTTAGGAAGATAAACCTTATTTTTGTCTTTCTCTCCTTAGAACTAAGTATAAATTACATATCTGAGCTTTATAAGCATGTACTTATTAAACACATGGCAGGCAATTATTAAATATTAGTTGAATTGAATTGAAAACAATGGATATGATGTATTAGATTAGAAAAAGATTTCCAAAGAGATGCCCTAGTAGTCTATAGCAGAAATACACTTAGGAGGCCTGTGACAGGATCATGGATTTTGAATTGGATGTTATTGTAGAGATAATAAATTCCAGTCCAAGGGGGATTTCATTGTGATTATTGTTTTAGGGAATTTCCTACCAATCTAGTCCATGTAGTCATTTTGAGGATGAGGAAGAGGACCCAAAGATGTTAAATGATTTGCTCAAAATTATCCAGGCAATATTTGGAAAAGCCCAGATTCAAATCCAGTTCCCTATCTTTTATCCCTACACCTTCAAGTAGGTCAGAGTACAGCCTGGCCTACAAGACTCCCCTTCCCTCTCCCCCAGGGAACATTCAAGGGGTAGAGAAATACAATGAACTAGATAATGTAGTGATTAAAAAGACCTGAGTTTGAATCTAAATTCAGATACTTACTAACTTTGAAGCCCCTGGGGAAATTCCTTAAAGTCTCTCTACCTCAGTTTTCTCATTTGTAAAATGGGAATAAGTATAGCACCTACTCCCCAGGACTGTTGTAAAGATCAAATAGAATAATATTTGTAAAGCACTATGCAAAGCTCTTTTAGTATATTACTATTATTATTACTTTAAAAAAATTATTACATTCAGTTCGACTTTGTAATAAAACTAAAAAATAATTGTCTGTGGGTCCCTTTATTCCTGTTGTGAAACTATTTGCCCAGTGGAGGGGCCAGGACATTATAGAATTGGATTTCAGGCATCATCATCTTCCCTTCTTTTTCTATCACTGAGTAATATAGGAAAGGTGAGAGTAGCAGCATTGCCAGATATAACCTCTCTGACATGTGGTTTTTCTTGCTTCCTCAATCCTCCCAAGGTGTAGACACCTCCTTAACTAATTCAACATGAAAAGAGTTGGTAACTACCTCTTAATCATCCGTAGTGATGTGGGTGGGATAACATTTTTTTGAATCCCCAAACCTCCAGATAGCCAATAATTTGGTTTTCCCTCCCACTGCCCCCAACCTGATTACTTTATAATTCCTACTAACAAGAAGCAAAATCAATAGATTACATCTTCCTTCCTCCTGGTAGCCACCCAGAAGTATGGACATACTTAAGGAATTACAGAACCAACCAAAGATTGCCAGGAAAAAGGGACACAAAAAAAGTAACAAAAGCTTTGGGGTACCCAAACCTCTGAGTAGCACAAATCTTTAGTATGACAAAGATCAGAACACGGGGGACAAAGGTAATGCCAAGAACATGAGGAAATTTCACAATTCCCAAAGCTATTGAGTCATACCAGGATGGGTGGCAACCCTACTACAAGGAGACAATCAACCTCTGAATAATTAAGAGTTACTTAATGCCTTTTTGTGTGGATATACTTGTTGCTCAGACATAGATGCAATTCAGGTGAAATCTCCCAGCCTTAGGGTGCAGCTGAGTCTAACCCAAGTTGTTTTCACTCAAAGAAGGATTCCAAAGCCCAAGGAAGGCAGCAGTTGCCTCCACTTCCCTAGTCTGCTGTTTCAGTTCTAACAGTCTAACTCTTCACAAGTCACTGCATGTGGTGAGTGCAATTGGTTGGAACGTTTTCAGCCAATGTCTTTTGTGAACTCAAAAGCTGTTTGCCAAGTTTGGAAAGCTGATTTGGATTTATTCCTTATTTGTACTATTTTCCAAAGCACCTCTCACAACCCAGAAGGGAATAGACACAGGAAACACTGAATATGGATCCTGTTATAAGACAAAGTCAAAGGAGGCAATATGCTAGACAGCACCAACTTCAAAGTTCAATTCTTACCTCCTTACCTGTCTGACCATCTCTAGGTCTATAATCCCAAGTAGGAGAAATAATCTCAATCTACTATTGTACTTTTAAACCATCTATTCTTTCAGATCTCTACCTCAGAGATGGAAACTCAAAATCACCACATGAGAACTGGAAAAACCTCAGAGTCATCTAATCCAACCACTTTATTTTCTTTTCATTTCTAGACACTGTCTATATACATTGGTACTTCATATTAATTGAAGGGCTTTCTATCTTATTAAAAATATTACCCCATTTTTTCCATTTCTAAAAGCAGTTATTTGAGTATTATCGTTATCTTTCTCTGTTTCTCTCCACACACTTCTCAAAATTTCCAAGTGAAACAGGTTAATTTAAAACTGTTCACTCACATATCATCATTCTTTCTCTGACTCATGAGTTGATTTCTATACAATTAAAAATTCTCCTAAGAAAGCAAGAAATGCAGAAACCCAACTAATTTGTTCAAGTTACTTTGGTCCTCTTCCATTTTATTAGCAAATTGTCAGATTAACTGCTTGGACTATAATACTTAAGGGCTCATCTGTCACACTTATTTGTTACCTATATTGAAATTACAAATTTTAAATTGTTTATATGAATTCAAATATACAGCATTTAAATATACAAGCAGCATAAAACGGTACTGACAATGAAAAAAAAGTGAATGTAGAATTAGCAAGTCCATTAGACAATAGTTGTATATTATTTTCCAAAACAAACTAAACTAATTCCAACTTGTTCAGGTATTAAAACATTTTCTAATAATTTGCCTTTTATTTGAAGTACATTGAAAGTCAAGTGATGATTCCATTCATTTATATTTCTAAAGACAATATTTTATTCTAAAAAAAGGAAGCAAATGCAATTTCTACCTGTTAGATTCAGGGCTTAGACATAACTGCTATCTTCATATAAAATTACTTTATGTTCTAGGCCCCAAATTATATGTCAAGGACCTCTAGGGAACTATGAACTAAACAGTGAGTCAACAAATCTTTAAGCAAACATACTGAATTAAACATATATACATTATTGGTTTTTCAAATCTGTGTAGATGGCATTATGATGAATAAAATCCAGATTCACAGGATTATACATTTACATCTGGAAAAGTAATTCATAGTTTACCTAGGTCAACCCATTCATTTTAAACATGAGGAAAATGAGGTGCGAGTAAATCAAAAGATTTACTGAAGGAGTCAATAAGAGGCAAAGCAGAGACCTGAACTCAAAGCTCCTGACTCCAAGTTCAGGATAGTATGTTCCCTCTTTTTTATACTTATATTTTCATTCAAAAACCTGTGCAATCTTTGACAAACCATGGCTAAGATGGGCTTTATTTGTTATAAAACAGCAAAGATGACATCCCAAATAGCTTGAAAAATGTTCACATCTCATTGAAATAGTTTAATAGTTGATTCTAAATTTTATTTTTTTAATTTGAGATATAGTGAGACAAGCAATATAAGGAAGGATTCTTCCCAAGTCCAATGAACTTTCCATATTTATATCATGTCTATCATACCAATCTACAGACACACACACAAAGATACATACATACATATACATACATACATACACACACACAGGAGATAGTGATTATTTACTGGACAAAGAGACTCCACCAAATTGCAAGCTCTTTTAATCTAATTGACATTCAATTTTCTTTACTCACAACTTTTTTTTTAGAGTCACAGTCATGTGACAACATGGCACAGATGAGAAGTTCCTTGACTTTGAAGACAGGGTACCTGAGGTCCTGAACTCAAATCCTGAATTCATAATAGCTTTGACCTTCAGTAAGCCTCTTGACCTTGAAAGGATTGGACCATGTGACCTCCAAAATGACTTTATAGCACTTCCATCCTAATATGACAAGAGGCATAATTTCCTTTATATGCTTTGAAGTCTTGTAAGAGAATTGGTTGAAGGTAGCTGACTCTATGAGAGAAGGCTAATACCAGCCAAAGCTTGAAATGGAACCATCACTTTAAAAGTCTTATTTTTCTCTTGGCATGAGCTAAGAGTTTTATGAATCCCTTTCTTTGTATCTTCTTTTCAAATGTCTATAAAAAGGACTAGAACAGATAAATCATCCACTTTACAACCTAGCTGTAGAGATCTGTGGGAGCTGAGTCCTCAGATAACTTGATTATATTTTATGTTTCTCAAAACTTCCTTTACAACAAACAATGTGTAACTTGGGTGCAGTGATCCTATGCAGAGCTTTGCCTCAGGCCACTGGCATAGAAGGGTTGAGGCAATTGCTCAACAGAGCCAGCTTCCAGTTTGACAGACCGGCAGTTCATTGTCCTCCTCCAGTCCTCACGGTGTGATGCAAGCATTGTACCAAGTCCTCACACATCCCTAAACTGACATGCCCAGGATTGAATTTCTATGGTACCCTTCTTCTGGTCTCCATCTTGTCACTGTACTCCCTCCCAGGGTATCAGGAGCAATCAGTTATGTTAAGAGAGACCAGACTCTCTGGGAGACAGACTACCTACACTTTTAGAACATACTAATCTGTGTACATAACCCCACCACCCCCGCCGCCCCATCCTCTCCTCACCTCCTCCTCCCAGTCTACACAATATTGCATAGTTATCAACACAAATATTCTTAATTATGGCTCCAAAGCAAGAAACTACTGGGACGATCAATTGTATGTGTGTGTGTGTGTGTGTGTGTGTGTATCAAATGGGTCGAAATTTGATTATTTAAAATAAGAAAGCATCTTGGATCTTTGTACTTCCTCTCCCCCCCAAACCCTGACTCCCCATCCCCAGAAGAATAAATATTTCTAATGCAATTGTCTAGTACATTTGAAATACTTTAAGGAAGACCACCACTCATCAAGAAAAAAAGGCTCAAATGAAATTTAATTTCCAAAGAAGTCAATTTGAGAATAACATGTGTTATAGAAGGCATGAGAATTTAAATCAAATGCAGAGGATAAAAAAGAAAACCTGGATGAAGTACTTACAGGTTGGTTTTGCTATCGGAGGGAATTTCGTCCGGGTAATAGCCAAAATTATGAAAATAATGACAGGCCATAAAATCAGGACAAGTGACCAGAGCTGTAAAATAATATTAAAAATGTTAATTGTATTGGTGGATCACAAAGCCTAGCTGAGAAAAGGTATATTGCACCATAACCTCTCTACCATGGACTAGCCTGCCTCTAACTTGTAATGAATTATTAATGGTAAATAGGTGGGAGTCAATCTGTCCAAAGGATAGAAGGATGGCCACAATCCTGTCTAAGACAATGAAACTTCTCTAGAGAGAATTATTTCAAAGTCAAGGTGGGATTAACCATTTTTTTCTCCCTACTCCAATAAAATTCCCTTAGGAAGATACTAATGGCTTGTGATTTTTATGGACCTATAAAATTAATAACAAGGAGCAGTAGAAAAATGTGTTTACGAAAAGATTGGCTACAGTGCATCAGCAGATCTAGAAACATAGGGGAACTATTAAAAATACTGTTTTGTACTACTCTAATAACCTGCTGTGTCTCTCTGCCTTTGGTAGAAATCCTTCACTCCCTCTCAGAAGTAATATTTGTAATATTTAATGCTAAGCATATCACTCTCACACATAACCCTTGGCCTAACTAAAAAGAAATATCAATACTTTAGCTTAGTGTTCAAGACCTTCCACATTCTGCTGCCAAAATATCTTTGCAGTGAAAGTTTACAATATTCTCTACTTCACAGTCACCACCATTGAAGTAGCTTGGCTTTAAGAAAGCTCAGTTGGGAAACAAGAAAACTGCATTCTAGTTTAGATTATGCAACCAACTAACTGGGTAACCTTGGTTCAATTTCTTCATGTAAAAAATAAGGGATTAAGAATAGCTGGTTAACACCCAAAGTCCATTGCAGATGTAAAGTTTTATGATTCCAATTCACTTGATCAAAGTTATATTCTGAATTTAGGTCAGAGGTGGACAAATATCATGTAATATAGGAAAGCAACCTTGTAGTGCCAAGCAATGTGAGGTTCTTGATAGCAGTGTCTATTTCTTTTTTACTTTTTTGGGGGTATTTATATCTAAATTGTTGTCATTTCTGTTGTCTTTGATTCTTCATGACCCTATATGGGGTTTTTTGGACAAAGATACTAGGGTGGTTTGTCATTTCTTTCTCCAGCTCATTTTACATATGGGAAACTGAGGCAAATAGGATTAAATGACTCACCCAGGGTCAGATATAAGGCCAGATTTGAACTCATGAAGATGAATGAGTCATTCTGACTTCGGGCCTGGTACTCTATCCACTGTGTCACCTAACTTCCAGTATATTATAGATACTTAATAAATGTTAAGTTATAAAATACTAGAAAAATATGACATAATACCATCTTGATCACCATCACTGCTGAGACCCTGTTGGAGACAACCCAAGTCTTTGGAATATTCGTGCTTTCAGCCCATTGTCAAATGCTTCATCATTAATAATATTTATGATTTTCTCAGTGGAAATGACATAAATAAGATGCATTACCACATGCTTTGCCACTCTATCCATTATAAATATATATATATATATATATATATATATATATATATATATATATATATTTAAAGTAAGGAGAGACAAGTATAGTGAGATTTGGGAATAGGTGGAAGTTCCAAAAGGGAAATAGAGAATTCAATCTAATCAGTCAAGTTTGTTAGCAAATATTCAATCAATTATAAACATGAAATGGGGACATTATTTGTAATACTTAAACTTTTATATACATGCTTTTATTTTTGTACACCTAAAACCTTTCTTCTATTTGTATTCCCAACACTTAGTATAGTTCTTTTCACATAGTAGATGCTTCATTCATTCATTCTTGTCTATCTTCCATTTTCCTAAGAAATCCCAAAAGGATTCTCGACATATTCATTCCTTTAATATTGAAACACTTAAATATGTTTAATTTGTATGATTGGGAAGTTTCCTAGTTTCCTATTTTAATTGTCATTTTCTTTTCTTTAAGTATATCTTTGCCTGAAGAGTTTCATTGGTTTAACTTTAATGAATCTCTGAGAGGTCACACAATATAATGGATATCATACTTTCTTTTCATACTTTCTTTGAGTTCTGTTATGTTATGATTTATGTTAACCTGGATTCAGGTTATGTTTACCTTTGACATAGCCTAGATGCATGATTATTGACAATTGATTAAATTTCTCACTATCCTCAGGCTACTTGCTTAATAATATTAAATTTTTCTCTTTTATTTTCCAAGTAATGATAACCTCATAAAGTCTTTGAAAATGAACAAAGAAATTCAAATAAGATAAGTAACAACCTAAACATTGTTCTAAATACAAAAGGACTCAAATTTTGTAGGACACATCAATTAAGCCACGATTTTGACTGACTCGGGTTGCTAATTTGGTAATTTTTCAGAAATATTAATCTTAAATACAAACTATTATACATAATTAAACTGTTGCAATGAATTTTTAACTATGCTAATATCAATAACCATCAGAAATTTCATAAGGAAACCCATCTTCCTGAGATCTCCTTTAGGATTCTAAGGTCAGATGGACCTATTTATACCTGATTATGTTATGTATATAATAAACGTACAACCCTCTACATAATAATCTTGCAAATGTGAAGTTTGGGAGATTAAATGTGAATTGAAAAATTTTTAAAAAAAATTGTTTTTCCAGTAGCAGCATTGTTTCCAAAATAAGATGACCTTGATCTTACATAATCTGGAGACCTATATGGTACCAAGAACCCTTTAGGCATTCCAATACTGAATTGTGCTTTTGGGCAATGTATTTTGTAGAGGGTCAAGACTCAGGTGTTAAACTTCTTAAAATCATGATTACTTCAGAAATTTTAGAAGAAATAGTTAATTAGTATTAAAATTGAATTAAAACTAATTCTTCTATCATCCACAGGGACTTCCATTTGACTTCCCAGTCCTATACCCCTTGGCATCTAACTTCAGGGAATATGTGAACATTTTGTTATGCTTTATGAAAAGTGTCTATTGAATCTTTTTATTTCTCCAGGGTTCAGTTCCCTCCTGTCCTATTTCAAAAATTTCTCCACTTCTTAAAAATTAAGGAAAAATAAAATATGAGAAAATGTTGAAAAAAAGAGATGCTTGGGAGATAAACAATCACTTGCATGCACTAAGAATACCCAAGGTACATTCCAATATGGGAAAATAAAGTTTGACTGGCTTCATTTCAATAAATAATCAGTTATCCAGTCAATAAATATTTATTAAGCACTTTCTAATATGTGTGATGTATTTTGATGAGTTTTGGGTTAATAAAGCTACAGGTCACCAATCTGGTCTATAGTGTGGGGTGTCAAACACATCTATCCAAATCATAACACTCCAGACTGCAACCCCAATCCAAAATATAATTGGGAAATATTTAGTGAAAACATTTTTAAAAATACAATAAAACACAGATACCATTATATTTTAAAACAAGATAAATATATTGTCCACAAGGATTCCTATGTACAGCCTAGTGGCTTTGTGAGTTTAATGCCACTAGTTGATAGTAATGATTGATTTTAATCCAGTCTTAGAATTTCTGTTTTTACCTAGACTTTGAAAAGGATCAGAGAATTTTGTGACAGAATGATAAAATTATTGATACTAACCTGGAAGGAAAGAGATGTTTGATTTTAATTATAATTAATTCAATGAACCTCTTCATTTTCTAGCTCAGGAAACTGATACCCAGAGAGAAAAAGTGATTTATATATCACACAACCAATAGTTCCAGAGCCAAGATTTGAACTCAGTTTCTGAGACTGGTACAGTGCTGCCTTTCCAAAGATGTTTTTTCTACTGATATTTTCTCATTAAATATCAAAACCTTCTATTTCAGCTCTCACAGGTCTGTCTGATTCTTCCATTTTGTACTCACCACTTCAACAATAGCCTTAGCACTTATACCATAGGCAAATCAAGAATGGGGTAGATGGGAGTTTGAAAGGGAAAATGAAAGAGAATTCAGTCTAATCAGTTAAATAAGTCAAATTAGTCAACTTCCAATCAATTATAAAATGAAATAAGGATATTATTTGTATACTTATATTATCCTTGTAAACTCTACCTGCATAAAATCTAGGCTATTCAAGTCATGGAAATTTTCCTTTAGTACTGATACATTTTGAATTGATAATTTGTGAAATTATGAAATGATGATATGAAAGCTGATTCTTTGAGGGCAATCATTTTAATTAGGTACAGAAGATATGAAAGCCAAAAAAACAGAGAAAAATGATGAAAGGGGTACTGAGGCACATGAAGTTGGGGATAGGAAATAGGATGGTAAAGAAGGCAGCATGAGGAAGAGGATGACAAGAAGGAGAAGCAAAGAGTAGCACTCTTATAA
Organism: Macrotis lagotis; assembly: GCF_037893015.1. NCBI lineage: Eukaryota > Metazoa > Chordata > Mammalia > Peramelemorphia > Peramelidae > Macrotis > Macrotis lagotis. Next base: position 72,868,046 of record NC_133663.1, on the reverse strand, counting down.
TCATGGATTAGAGTGGGGAACCTTGGATAGCATGAACCCAATGGAGATGGAAGGACACCTGAGATGGGCAGGCAGACTAGATACCCCACTATATCAACTTTCTTTTACTTCCCAGTGAGTTTATTCCTCAATATCTCTTTTAAGTATGGTACCCCAAACTGAATGCAATTAAGCAGACATGTACTAGCCAGTACAGGATACTGTGTAATCTCCCTTGATCTATAAACTATACTTACATTAAGAAGTTTAGGAACTGAGTCTTTAATTCTGTCAATGTAGGCAGGTACCTTCTCAGAAATTTATAGTCTACAAAACCCAGGCTTATAGTCTGGAACACTGAGAACTTAAGTGACAGATTCGCCCATTAACTCAATATGTGTTAGAGTTTCACTTGAACCAGGTCCTTTCATCTTTGAGACCTTCTCTTTATCTACTACCACCCCAGTTTTCATTAATACAGTCCAAAATGGAGTAAGTGATCCTTCATCATACATCAGTCTTTGCTTTTCTCTAATTGCTAAGCAATAATTATGATTTATACTTTGGAAAAAAAATTTCAAAGCTTCCCATAGAAAACATATTCTTTGTTCCTTCTTTCCCTACCCCTTGTTTACTCTGAGCAAAATCATCTTGAAAGGCATCTTGTATAATGTCACTGTCAGATGAAAACAATATGCTTCAAGATTTAGGTAATGTAAACTTTACATTATAAAAAGTGAGATCTATCCAACCTTTCTGGATAGCAGTCTGGAACTATGCCCAAAGGACAACAGAAATGTGCATACCCTTTGATCCAGCAATATCACTACTGGAGAGATGATGAAAAGGGGTAAAAACATGACTTGTACAAAAATATTCATAGCAGCCTTGTTTGTGGTGGCAAAGAATTGGAAATCAAGTAATTGTCCTTCAATTGGGGAATGGCTTAGCAAACTGTGGTATATGTATGTCGTGGAACACTATTGTTCTATTATAAACCAGGAGGGATGGGAATTCAGGGAAACCTGGAGAGATTTGCATGAACTGATGCTGAGCGAGATGAGCAGAACCAGAAAAACAGCAACATGGGGGTGATGATCAACCTTGATGGATTTATTCATTCCATCAGTGCAACAATCAGTGACAATTTGAACTGTCTGCAATGGAGAATACCATCTGTATCCAGAGAAAGAACTGTGGAGTTTGAACAAAGACCAAGGACTATTACCTTTAATTTAGAAAAGAAAACTGATATCTTATTGTCTGATCTTGCTATCTCTTATAATTTATGTTTCTTCCTTAAGAATATGATTTCTCTCTCATCACATTCAATTTGGATCAATGTATACCACGGAAATAATGTAAAGACTGGCAAATTGCCTTCTGTGGGGAATGGGGGGGAGGGAAGTAAGATTAAGGGAAAAATTGTAAAACTCAAAATAAATAAATAAAAATAAATAAATAAAATAAAATAAATAAAATCTTTTTAAAAAAATAAAATATAAAAAATGAGATCATGGAGGGTTTTTTGGATTGAAATGTACTTCAGAGATTATCTGGCTCAATCTTCTCATTTTTCCCCTTTGCATTGTTTTATAAATTTGTAAAAAACTTTATTTGGCCATACAGCTTGTGTCATGGCAAATATTATTTTAAAATAGAAGACATATATACTTTTAAATGATGTGTACTTAACACACTTTTCCCCAATAAACAAATGCTTCTCATTCATTTCTAATGACAGCAATATTACTTTTTAAATTTTTTCATAATAGGAAATTGATACCCATAGAGATTGAGCGATCAGCCCATAATAATGTGGGACAAGGCCTCATTTTCTAGTCTGATGCTCTTACCACTATCCCAAACTTATTGGTGTTAGCTAGGTGGTACAATGTTTGAGGCTATAATTAGACTTCTAATTAGAAAAACATGAGTTCAAAGCTCACCTCAGACACCTTCTAGCTGTGTAACTCTGTCAAAGTCACTCAGCCTTTCTCAGATTCAGTTACTTTTTCTGTAAAATGGGAATGACAATAGTACCTATCCCTGAGGGTTGTGAGAATCAAACAAAATAAAAATTGTAGTGTTTTTATCTTAAAGCACTAATAAAATGATAGCTGTTATTACTACCTAAATAACAACCTTTCAGACTCAGTTTCCTCACCTATAAAAAGAAGTATTTTTGACTAGATGATCTTTCAAATTTCTTCCAGATATGTATTTTGTGATCATAGGATCTTAATGGTCTAGGTAATTTCTTCCCAAATAGAATGTAAATTCTGTGAGGACTGGGACTATTTTGTCTTGTCTTTGTATAACCTAAGCTTAATAAATCACCTATGCTTAACAAATCTTTCTTGAATTGAATGGAAAAGAAATTAGTTACTAAAAAAAGCAAGTTATGAAGAAAGTTTGGCATAATATTTGGGACTTAGTTACATTTGCAACCCTAACTCGGGATTCTCTTTCATTCACTCCTTTGTCCACATTACCCTCTGCGATAGCTAAGACTTTTATTTTGAGTGTCTCTATCAGTCACAATGGCCAACTAAGATAGTACCTAGAACCCTAAGTTGCTAGGACTCACATGCTTTGCTAGGATCCACATGAGATCATCAGATTTCTCTACCAAACATTAAATAATTTAGTCTTCAAGTGGTTGACACTTCCTAAGCAACTACCACCCATATTTGTTTTCCTTGGGTGGTAACATGGGAATACTTAAGTGCTAATGGACTGAGTAAGGCAGAGTTAAGGAAGAAGAGGCCTATAGTTGGTACAAGGAGAGAGGGCCTCCCTAAGTGTAGAAACCCTAATTCAGTTAAACTCAGCTAAGGTTTAGGTCTACATCAACCAGCACTAACAACCAGGGCGTCGATCACCTAACTTTCCAGTTGATTGCCAAGATTAAAGAAAAAGACAGGGGAGATTCTTAGCTATCAAGCAGTATGGTATAAAGCAAGAAAGAAACTCAAGAAGACTTCAGAGAATCAGATTATTATAAAATTGTAGAGAATGTGTGTAACAGAAAAACTAAATGAGTTACCCTAAGTACTCAATGGATTTGCTCAGACTCAGAGGATCCAGCTCTATCCTAAGACATGAAGTGTCCAGTAAATTACTTCAAGTTTTCAATTTCATCAATGGGAATCAGACCACAATTTCTCTACACCTTAAGAAATAGTCTATTTGAGTCACTTTGGTGAAAATTATCCATCAACGACTGGACAATCTCTCTGAGCTTAGTCAGACATACTTATGGAAGATCCTCAGTCTACTCCTAGACCTGAATTTAAAGTATTTCTATTTGGGTTTTACTGATAAGAATTTTAGACTTTTGGATATAATCTGTGAGAACCCAGGTTTATCTCCTTGCCACAATGAAGACTCAGGCTAGGACTTTATTGAAGGGTTACATAAATTATGTTAAAGGATAAATAATTGGATCAAATCGCTTATCTTAAGTCAGAGGTTGAGAGTTAAATACAGTTTCTTACCAAGATTTGAAGCCATCCTTTAAGGATGACTCCCTCGTGCCTCATTCCTTTTGTCTTTCAGTTTGCAGAGTCTGCCATCTCCATGACTGTTCCCTGTTTTTAATAGATACCCCATTAAATGAACCTCCTTATTGCTACCCATCTCCTCCTGGAATGTATTTTTACTCTCCTATTATTTTTCTGTCCAGCTATTAATCCCAACTAGACAGGGGCTGTGGTTAGCTGATACTGTAAAACATCTAGCATATTGTTGATGCTTAATGCACTTTTTACTAGCATTTTAGAATAAATGATAACACAGAATTATGAATTGGCCTACAACTAATATTAGCACACTCCAATCTTTGTAGCCTTTCCAAAGGGTAAAAGTATACCCTTGATGACTAATGCAAGAGGAAGAAATCATGTGTCCAAGAAGAATTGGGAAGTACATATTTCTTCAAACGTTTTGCCCAACTGTTTCCATGAATGGCATAGTATGGTGGAGGGAGTCCTGAGCCAAATTAGAAGGTCTGCTCCTGTCCCTTAATTATATGAATAAGGGGAAATCACCTAATCTCTCCGTCTCTTAATTTCCTGTAAAATGGAGATAGTAACACTTGATTTGTCTAAATCATAAAGCCATTGTGAAGAAATCACTTTGTTAAATTGAAAATATTCTATAAACTTGAGCTGATAATATTACCAGTCAAATCCAATCACTGAACTTCTGTTTGATAATCTATACACTCTCTATTTTCCTTTCTTTACTATTCTACTATAGTGTAGACTTGTATTCTAAATGAACTTCCTTAACATAATAATAGTAGCTTATGTTAAAATAACTCATTAAAGTTTACAAAGTGCTTTAAAAATATAATATTATTGTGCTCGCTTTGGGAGCACATATACTAAAATTAGACCAATACAGAGAAGATTAGCATGGCCCCTGCACAAGGATGACACACGAATTCATGAAGCATTCCATATTTTTGCAAATAAGCTCTTAGACATTTCACTAAATAAATCCCCAGATTATTTGAAAAAAAATATATAATCTTATTTTATATTCTCAGCACCTGCAACCATGGGAAGGAGGGGCTATTATTATCTCCATTTTACACATGAAGAAACTGAGGCAGGGAGAGCTTAAGTGATTTTTCTAGGGTCATATAGCTAGTAAGTTTTAAAAGGCAAATTTGAACTCAGTTCTTCCTGATTCCAGTTCCAGCACTCTATTCATGGGTGTCTTAACCATCTTTGATTTACTGAGACAATTTTATTATGATTAACTTTGCTTCTTCATTTTAAAATATTATCCTATTTCTTCAGAACCTAGTAATAACTTTCTCAAAAAAATAGATTGTGCTAAATAATTGTTGGTTGAATGAATGAAATTGATTCAATTTAATTAGCATGCATTAAATTACTACCAGGCCAACCCAAGGATAAGGAATACAAGAGGAATAATAATATAATCCCTGCCCTCAAGGAATTTGAATGAAGGAATGATTCTTTTCTCTCATATTAGTTTGGTCCTTTTACCTCATTGTCTTCATTCTTGCATTCCATATTCCTATTTTCCCCCAATTTTCTTCTCCAAAAAGTAAAAATTTTATCTTTAAGATAAAATTAATATCTGCATAGTAGAAAAGTTACTGAATCTAAAGTCAAGAAAGGTCTGACTATGAAATTTTCTATCAAAGTGACCATGGGCAAGTCACAATATCATTAATACTCAGTTTATTTATCTATAAATAACTCTTGTAGGACCTAGACCACAGAGTTGACTTGAGGATTTTGCTGTCAGTTAAATCAATTTCATCATTGCCTTGATGCTAAAAATTATATTCACTTTAGAGTAACAAATTCAGGACCCTCTGGAGGGATTATGCTTATTTTGTTTTAACATGTTTGTCTGATGGATTAGAAAGCATGATAGTAGTACCAAGACTTTTATTTTGTATCTCTTTATATACTTTCATCATTTGCAGGTTTTCCAATTGTATCAATTTTCCCCATGCCCAAATTTTACCTTTCCACTTCCCTTCTTGCTCCAACATCTCTAATTTTACTTTTGTAGTTTCCTTATTTTCCATTTCTTTTCTCCTAAGGAACATTTCTCTTTCTTTCAATCAATTTATCAACAAGCATGTTTTAAATGCTCTCTATTATGCTAGGCACTGTATTAAGCCAAAACCCCAAGACCCAACTATTGATCTTTACCATCCAATGTCCAAAAATAGAGGTGACTTTTGACAGAATCTAAGTAGAAATCTTCTTAGAGGTCTTGTCATCCAATGAGCTAAATTTTCAGAGAACTTGATCCAAAGTCAAGTCAAACTTGCCTGTTGACTGCTAGTCATGATAATCAGTAGAAAATTTGAGAATCCTTGGTCAGAAAAAAAAAAAAGTGGTATTGCCCAATATCCTTTCTTTCCCAGTCAATTTCACCTGCTTTCATCTTGATTTTCTTTTTCTTTTTCAATCAAATATAGGTGCTTACTGGTCTTACTCAGACCCAGAGGTTCAGCATTAATCCAAGTGTCTGGGACGTCATAGGCATTTACAATCTATCCTATGACCTGGTCTCCAACTTTCCTGCCATGTTCTTCCACATAGAGGGTTTGACAGCTTATGAAATGAGAAAGAGTTTTGCTTAGTTGATCTTCCTGATGATGGTTTTTTCTGTAGCTTTCCAGTTGATCACTAAGGATCACTCTATACTCAAATATGGGGATAGTAGACAACGTATTGACTGTTCTAGATCTGACCAGAAATTTAGAAGAGTTTTGAAACACATGATCCATAGGACACAAGGTGACCCAAAATAGTATCAAGTATGACCTAAATAATACTAGATTGTAACTGGGAAATATTTAATAAAATAAATAAAAAAGAAAGAAAGCCAGAAAGAAAGCATGGGATTTTCTAAATTAATATGTAGCCTGAAAGGATCCTTAGGAACATTTACTACCTCCTTTTCTATTTGTGTTTGACTCCACTGCTCTAGAAGAACACCTGATATCCTCTTATTTCAATTTCAAAAGAAAAGGAGATTTATATACCTTTAGGGCAAACCATATCTGATACAACAGACACAAGAAAAGAGGAAAATTAATTTCATAATTCTCTTTTGCCTCCATGTGTCTAAATTCCATTCCAATCTCTGGAAGGGAACTTATAAAAGATTTTTTTATATTTGAGTCCTTGTTCCTTCAGTATAAATCCAAAGTGTGTTTAGAACAAGGAGAGAATTAGGCCCGAAAGATGCATCAAATCATAAGTCTTCCATGGGGATTGAGGATGTGGAAAGGAGATATAGCATCAAAAAAGTAGAAATAGAAGAAAGGTGAGAGGTCATTTTTTGTCCAATGCCCCTGCTTTACAAATGGATACTTTCAGATCTAGTAAGATTTAATGATTTGCCTAAGAACACACACTAGTAAGAACCAGAAGATGGATTTGAATGCATTTCCTCTGATTCTAAAATCAATGGAAAGTTCACTGCAACAGGTTGCTGATAGTGTTGTTAACTGGATAATAGGTAGAGAATCTTGTTGATTAAAAAAAGTCATCTACAAGTACTCCAACACTTATAAACATACATCACCCAAATGATGGAATCTTTTGTCCACCAAGGTGACAAATAATAGAACATGATGTAGATAAAGTGAGAAAATTAAAATTATTCTGTATCATTTAATAGTTGATTCTATCTGTACTTGATCCTATTCTGTATTCAGTTTTTTTTGTTCCTTTTTTCCTTTTTTTAGTCATGTACAACTCTTTGTGATCTCATTTGGGATTTTTTTTGGCAAAGATATAGGAGTGGTTTATGATTTCCTTCTCCAGTCCATTTTACAAATGAAGAAGCTATGGAAAAAATGATTAAGTAACTTGCTGAGGGCCACATAGTTGGTGTCAGCTTTGAATTTAGGAAGATGAGTCTTCCTGACTCTACCCAATAATCTAACTACTATACTATCTAACTGCCCATTCTGTATTGCTGCCTTATTTTGTATAATTGCTCAGGTCATATTTCTCCTTCCTGAGTTAAGTTCAGGGATGTAGATTTTCTTTTGTGTTAAGTTTTTACAAGTTAACTTTATTATTTAGTTAAAAATCACATGGTTACTTTTTAAACAGTATAATACCCATCTTGCCTATCTTTGTAAACCCTTCTGAACACCAGGGATTTGGATAACTCAGGTCACTTACAAGGCCAGAAAGATTCTGATGGGTTCCATAAAACAATTTAATACTTCTTCATTGTTAGAGAAGGGTGCCCACATGGGCTTGCTAACCCACTTTTTTTGATGTAACAATCATGTACCTACCCTCCAGGATGATTTCTACCCTGAACCAATCATCTTTTCTTCCCCACCTAAACAAATTTGTGCTCCTCAAAACTGTATTAAGACTGGTGAGTACTACATTAAGATCCTTAGTCATTGAGAGAGGGCAGTGACCCAATTTATTGATTACTGTTAGCTTAATTAATAAAATCATTATGATCAAACTATTGTCTCAGTTTGCCTTAATTTTAAAATTATACATTTTAAATTTCAAACATAAAGTTTGTCTCCTTTTGGAGTCCCTGTCCTGAAAGGTATTTCTGCCCTAATCTCTGAGTAATTAATTCTTTCTTGCTACCCCCTAACTTACTGGGTACCTTTCTGGAGGTGATTCACTCAGTTTTTTTCATATTTTATGTCTTTCCTTGATCTCTTCCTTGCCATTAAAATTGGTCACATTTCTTTAAGACCCTGTTCTTTCAATGTGATACTAACTCCATCACATAAATTGATTTAAGCTCATGAATTACTGCTATAAATATGTTTTTCTTTCACAAGTAATAAGAGTGGACTTCTGAAGAAAACTTTTTAGGACCTACTTCAAAAATGGTCATTTTAGGTAAAACAACAGATTAATGAGGGAATTATTTAGAGGTAGCACTGTACTTTTCATCTCTTTTCCTCACACTTTTCCCTTAAACCTCTCACCTTTCACCAAACCTCATTGCATCCTCTTGTTTCCAAATCCAATCTCTCTTCCCATTCACCTATGACTCCTTCACTCCTTTCACCCTTTAGATCACTGCTAAAATCCCATCAGGCAAGCAGCCATCTACTCTACCTAAATAAATGTTGGTCCTATGCTATAGAAAGATTACTATAGCTTCCCAGATTGGGAGAGATATTCTAACTAAAATGTCAAAAGGCACAGTAAGCAGAAAAAAATTCTTCTTTATAAGATTTTCTTACAGTGGGCAATAATCATGCATTTTTCAGGTTATAAAAAAAATTCTAGATTCAATGATCTGTTTAATGGCAGTATTCATCATTAGTAGACATTGGCATTGGACAAAAGAAAGACCCTAGCTAGGTGTTTCATCTTTTCTCTGAAAACTTTGTTTCATGCAAACCTCCCTCAAAACACACTCCTACATAAACACAATTGTTCCAAATAACTTATCAGAATTCCTTTGAAAAGTTTAAGCTTGTCCTTAAACTACGGCACCAATGTCTCCATAGTAGCTGCTGTTGCACAGAGGTAATTATTCTTTGGGGCTTATTCCATTGCAAAGAAACCAAATTTCTAATGAATTTATAATTCCATGCCTATAATTAACTAGAATGAAAATATAATTCTTATCCTTGTTTATTCAACCATGCTCAGAAAGCCAAGCGGAGAGCTACCTCCTTCTCCTGGCATACTTAATATTTGTTTTTATATTTATAGTCCAGTATCTATGTAATGTGCTGGCCACCACACACATACACACACAAAACAAAACCAAGAAATAAGTAAGAGCTAGATATAAATGCTGGCTTTTCATAATCCATTAACTGTTTAGCTATTATTTTAGCTTTTCAATAAAAGTTGAAAGATATTCTACTTGACCAAAACACATAGAGTTCCCAATTTGAATTTCTCATTTTCAAAGACTTCTGAATTTATGGCATGTAATAAACATAAGCCACTTCCACTCCCAATCTCCAGGGATACTATCTGATGAGAATCTAATAGCCTACACTATAATTGGAAAAGTAAACATCACTGTAAGAACAGAAAAAGATTTTGCAACGAACATCATGAGGATGGTATGAGCTATGGCAACAGCTCAGTAAGACCATCTTGATTTTTTTTATTTACCATTTTATTTGCCATTGGTTTTTGGTTCTAAGAGTTCTCACATATCCTATTATGAAAATCTTGACTTAATTTGCCTATATCCCTACTCCCTTATTTTTCCTCAGACTTATTGAATATTATTTCCTATTTGTTTTTGAAACTATTCTTTTTAATTAATACTTTTGGAGGGAAGAAGAATAAAACTCCTAATTTCCATCCATTCCAAATTCTAACTGAATTTGCAAAGAAAATATTCAAAGGCATTTTGACCTGAAACTGGAAATTATCCTTTGTTCTATACACTGAGCTTAACCTGGTCTCTAGATATACCATAATAAATTTTAATAAAATGGATAATGTTTTCCTTTGCTGAGATAATACATTGTCTGATTCTTTGAGTGTATGGAAAACCAAGCGTCTTTTTTTTTTCTTTCCATGTTTAGACTTGTCCTACTGACTATAAAGAGATACAAGAATGAATTCTAAATAGTTTGCTATTCTACCTAGAGTATCCTCACACATCTCTTCTTTTGGTCTCCTAATAGCAAAAAGTTTTGTGACCTCCTAGGAAAAATAAAACATCACAACTTCTACTTACCGGCTGCCTTTTGACACCAAGCCAATTTTTCCAGATCAGAATCCGTAGTTGATGAAAATGTGAAGCCATCTTTCAAACAACCAAAGGAGATGATACTTTCTTTTCTACCACTGCTGGAAAGTGAAATATAAAATGAATTTCACTCTCCCACTTGCAGTGTCCAACAGGATTGAACCCTCTTCAAGTCATAGCTTTGGTGGAAAGGAGACAAGGCAAAAATCCACAGTGCTCTTCTTCTGGGTTGATCTTCTACTGACACTGAAATTTCTTCCAACAGATATTCTTGTTGGCCCTGCTTCCAGCAAGGGAAAAGAGAAAAAGAAGCAAAATCAGAGCCTTCAGTGGGTTTTGCTCATTCAAGAATAATATTCAGTTGCTGTGAGTTGCATTATGTTAGACTCTAAAGAGAATGAATATCATTCAGATAATGTACTCACTGTTAAAAAAAAAAAAAAGAAAACACACCTCCTACTCCACATGAAATTAACTGCCTATCCACACCTTCAAGAACATGTCACCTGCATAGGACGCGTCATAAGGAATTAGGTGGTACCCTTGACAGGCCTGTATGACTTGTCTTGCATTTTCTTACCTTCCTTTATCATCTGCTTTAGGAGAAGCATGACACAGAAAATATTGCCCAGTGCTAGCTCTGGGCACAATTACTTTTCTGCTAATTGAACTGGTATTGTATCTCCTGAATCAATAAACTCAGAGTTAAGCTTGAAATCTCTAGCCTGAATTTTAACACATTATTGAATGTAATAGAGAATGGTTTGATGTTTAGGTCTACAATTTTGAGTTTTTCAAGTTATTGAATAAGTAAGCATTTATTATACACCGACTACATGTTGGCCACTATGCAGAGATTATTCTCCATCCTTAACTATACTAAAGTATTCTTTGAAGATGTAAATTCATGGCCTGGGGTCCTTCTCTATTTGAGAACATCATAATTTGATGTGAAATTATAATCTGACCCCACAAATCTGCAGATCTCTATTAGATAAATTACATAGTAGACAGGGAAAGAATTCAGCAGTTCTAGCATCAGTGGACAGTGTTTACTAAAACCCATATCAAGTTATTTCTACTCTCTGGGGCCAAATAAAGCCAAATCTATTTCTTCTTCCAAGAGATAAACCTTCTCTCTCTCTGAGACTGCCACCATCCTGGTGAAAGCCCTTATTGTTTTACAGTTGGATTATTGCATTATCCTCCTGGTGAGTCTGTCTGCCTGTCTCAAGTCTCTCTCCATTCCAATCCATCCTCCTTTTAACCACCAAGTGATTTTTTCTAAACTGCAGGTTCAAACAGATTATCCATCCCTCCCCCTCTCCTCCCATGAAACTTCAGTGGCTCCCTATTATCTTCAGGATCAAATATAAAATATTTCATTTGATCTTCCAAGATTAATCACCCTTCAAATCTTTCCAGTGTTCTTATACCTTGAAAACTCTCATCCTATGTGTTCATTGATTCAGTGGTACAGGTTTTCTTGTTTTTCCTCCATCTTGACTCTGGGAATTTTCTTTAACCAAATGCTTGGAATGCATTCTCTTCTCATCTCTACCTCCTAACAACTTCCCTGACTTTCTTAAAACCTCAGGTACAATCCCCTACAAGAAGACTTTCCTAATCTCTAGTGCCTTCCCTCTGCTGATTATTTCCATTTGTCCTGTTGGCCAGGTTAGCTTGTTTGTACAAAGTTGTTCAACTACTGTTGGATTATAAATTTCTTGAGGGCAAGAACTATCTGTCCTTTCTTTTTCTCCTCAGCTCTTGGCAAATTGTCAGCCATATAGAAGACATTTAAAAATGTTTATTGACTGACTCTATTACCTTCCATTTTATTGGATTTGACCCAGTGTTTTAACCCTTTAAGATCATTTGGTTTCTTGATTCTTTTGTACATTAGCTTTTCCTCTCAATTTAGTGCCATCTATACTTTAACCAAAGTCACTGATAAATGTTAACAGAATAGAACTGATATAGAACAGATATCCCTGTGGTACTCTACTGTTTTCCAAATGGACATCAAACCATTAATGACTACTCTTTAGATCCATTCAGTCAACCAACTCTGAATCTATATGTATTGTGTTTAAAACCACATCCTTATCTTCTTTACAAAAAAGAGCAAAAAGTTGCTTTTCCTTTTTTAAAAATACAATCCTTTGGGTGAATCTAGGTAAATAACATTTACTGAGACAGTTCAGCATTCAGTGCTAAGACCAGCAATGATGGACCCTTGGACCCTGAAGACCAAGAGTAAGTCCTGAAAATCTAGTATTCCGAACCTCAGTTCCAGGGGAGCTTAACTGAGGGAAGTAGAGGTCAGCACAGGAAACCAAGTGACAAAACAATGACAAGCAAGGCAGATTTCTCTTATTCAAAAGAGCAGCAGATTCTGGCACAAAGCCTCAATCAAAAATTACAAATTTAGAGATTCTCACCTCCATGCCTCCAGAGAGATTATTCCATAACAACTGCAAGCATAGACTCAAAGAAAAAATGAATTTCTCACACAGATGAAATGAATATCTAGAAGAAATGAATCTTTAAAAAATATTAAATAAAACTGTAGGGAAAATGTAGAAGGAGAATAAATACTCTAGAAGTGAAAGCAACTGGGAGCAACTGACTACCCTCACCTAAGGAATGGACCTTAACAAAACTGAAATAAATTAAACAGAAATCAATGATTCCATTAGATATTTCTCAATCAGTAAGAAATTTTTTCATTCACATGATTGAGAAAAATAGAGGAAATGGTAAAATATATATTATCAAAATCAAATGATGTGGAAAATTGAAAAAGACAATGCAAGAATCATTGGACTCCCTGAAAACAGGATCAGAAAAGAAAAGAAAAAATCCCCAGTATGAGACATTGGCATAGTCAAGCAAAATGATTTCACATTGTAACCATATCCAAAACTGAATATCTCTTGGACCTTGTGTCCATCACCTCTTTGCCAAGAGATAGGTAACAAGTTTCATCATAGATCTTTTGGAAACACATTTTCCCTTCCATATGAGAAGATATCATTGTCATTGCACTGACTGGAGTTTTCAAGTCTTTTAGATTTGTTTTCTTTATAATGTTATTGTCCTTGTGTAAGTTTTTCTCATGGTTTTGTTCACTTCACTCTATATTAGTTGTTAATACCCAGGATTCTCTAAAAAATTGGTTCTAGGGGTGGCTAGATGGCGCAGTGAATAAAGCACCGGCCCTGGAGTCAGGAGTACCTGAGTTCAAATCCAGCCTCAGACACTTAATAATTACCTAGCTGTGTGGCCTTGGGCAAGCCACTTAACCCCATTTGCCTTGCAAAAACCTAAAAAAAAAAATTGGTTCCATCACTTTTTAAAGAACAATAATATTCTATGATATATATGTATAAACATATATATGTTTATACATATATCACAAATTATTTAGCTCTTTTCCAATTATTTAAGAGGAAATCAAAGGCATCTCTTAAAATTCTAGTTCTATTTTTTCTCTCCCTCATCCTATCTCCCATCTCCCATTGGAATTAGAAAATTTATTTTGTTTGAAGCTATTACCTCCCTATAAAGATATTACCTTTCTTAGCATCATCTCCCTTTCTTTCTCTATTACTCAATTAAATTTGAAGTATTGCTATTCCAAACATTTTGTGTGTATATGTGTGTGTGAGTATGTATATGTGTGTGTGTGTGTGTGTGTGTGCTCAATGATCCTCTGTTTCAGCTAAGTTTATCTGATGGTCGCTTCCTTTACCCCTATATTCATGCATACTCTTCTGCTCATATGCTCCCAATATGAGAAATGCAAGTTCCATTTCCTTCTTCCTTTCTGCACTAATGTGTTCCTTTTTTTGTTCTCCTTAAAACTCTCAGAATAGAATCAGTCTACTCCAAGTGAAGGCTTTGGTTTGTTTCTTGGGTTTGGTTCTGCCTTGAAATGAATCACAACTCAGATAAGGGAATGCAGGTTTTGGAAAGAGTTTTATTGAAAGTTACAACACATTAAGAAAGTGATAGAAAAGTGAAGAAGAATCTAAAGAGAAGACCATGTGGATGACTGATTGAACTGGTCAGGCCAACTGACCAGGGTTTCAACCAGAGGCTGGAAGGTGCAAGAGAGTGAGTCCCTTTCTCAATCTCCTTAAATTCTCCCTCAGAGTCCCTGGGAGGGGTGGTAACCTGGGAGTGACCCAAATCCGGCATTGGTAATTTTGTCTTTTGGAGAGGGGTCTCTTTTGGGTGGTTTTAGGTGTTTCCTGTGCTCCCAGGTTGCCCAACCAGAAGACAATGCAATCCAAATCAGGTTGAAGGTCAGGCCCTCAGGTGTGGCCTAAATTAGATGATAAAGGAAGGAAGGAAGATTGCCTTTACAAATGCAAACAAAAGATTTTCAAAGTGTTTTCCTACTGATCTCTTCACTCCCATGCATCACAAGGACCCCTGTTTTATTTATATAACTCTCTAAACACCCTTTGAAGATATTAAGGTTCTGAAGAGACCCTTATTCTTCATCTATTAAAAAGGCAGGCACTGTGTGTGGTTATGCTTGGCGTTGTCTGACCTAACTCCTCTTTGAATCAGAACAAACCTTTTCAGGAAATTTCAGGATCAATGTAATCCCTCTGAAGATCAAGTTTGCCCTCTCAGTATTTTCCAAAAACCATCAAACAAAGGAGTGGACTCCTCAGCTCTTAAACTCACTTGACTACAAAAAAACATTTAGAATTATCCCAAATAGATCTAAAATCCCTGCAACCTAAAATTCTGTTTCAATTAGTAGTTTAAAAAAAAGTGACAGCAAACTGTGGTTTTTTATTCTTGAGTATTAATCATATACCCAAAGATTTCTAACTTTTCTTTCTTGCTATCTAGAATTTTTCAGAACTTGTGGATAACATATCAAAACTCTTGCCATTGCCATCTCAGCAAACTTCCTGGCCCTATATTAAATAGGAGGTTTAATCAAAGGAATTGGACCTGAAAGAGAAGGTATCTAGTTCAACCCCTTAGTTTTTACAAAGGAGAAAACTGAGACTCAGAGAGCCCAAACTCAAACAAGGATTTTTTTTTTATCAGAGTGGAGATTCAAATTCAGATCTCTGATTCAGAATATAGTATTCTTTCTGTTATATTATCATGTTTTTCAATTTTCAAGGAGGTACTTCTGATTGAAGTAAGATTAGATTCAGATTGAAATTGTTTTTAGAACACATACAACTATTTATAGGATGTTAAGCAAGGTCAGTGTTGTGTTGTCCAAATTACCTGATTGGCAGGTTACTAATGATTACCTGTGTGAAGCCTACCACATTATAGTAAGAATAAGATTAAGGCAAAAACTTTTGGATTGGTAATAACGGGTAGGGACAGAGGGAGGATAAGGACTATTCTTACTGTGATTACCCCTCAGGGGCATGTAGGGCAAATTCAAATTAACAAGGAAATAGTTTAGAACAAAAACACTAAAGCCTAGAAAGGCAAAGGAAGAAGTCTGATTGAAGAGCAAAGCTTGAGCATACCAGAGCTTTGAAGGAGCTACAGACCTCCAGGTTGCAGTCACACACTGAGAAAGGATGGAATAATAACTGAGAATTATAGCACCCCAGTTAACATGGAGGGAAGGGGAGCTACTAGGTAAAACAAATGGGCATGTTTAAATTAGTCTAAGGACAGGGGTCATGGGAGTTGGGGAGGTTGAGGAACTGGTTTAGCCAAGTCCATCATTTTACTATTCCTCATATATGATGTTACATTTCCCATTTTGACCTTCTTCATTGTCATTCCCTCATGCCTGTTTCATTCTTTTCTTTATTTCTCCAGCACTTAGCACAGGGTCTAGAACATAAGAGCTTAATAGATGTTTGCTAATAAAAGATTGAAACAAAGGAGGCAGGGTTTGGGAAGGAGAAGAATGTGACCTTGGTAAAGAGTGAGAATGTCAGGAAGTCTGCAGATAAAAGCAACCAGAATATGGACAGGATGAAGTCAATCTTGAAAGGGTGAGAAGAGGTTTTTTGGAATGAAAGGTACAAGAAAGAGGATCTAAAAATGGCATTGGGGAGCAAGGAAAAGCCTAAATCCTTCTAGATTTGCATATTGGTTAAACTTAGAGAGGGCTCTAAGTAAGATGCCTTGTATTAGATTTTAGTAAGCATTAGAAAAATGGTAGAATTTTGGAAGAAGGACTCATGAATAAAGGGATATTTATAAATAGAGGGATTTCAGCATAAAGGAGTAGAAAGGAAGGCTAGGAGACATTAGGAACTGGAAGGAGTTAAGTTAGCATCTGGTTTGGGGAGGCAGCAAACTACTTTTATGCCATCTGAGATGGCTCATATGCAGCAATGTACACGTAATTATTTAATAATTGACTCTCCAAAAAATGGAAAAAATACAGGACACAAAATGACTTGCCCTGGATCACACAGATACTAAGTTTCTGTGGTCACATTTGAACTCAGGTCCTCTTGACTTCCTGTTGTATGCTCTATCTACTGTGCCTGTTATTTCCATTTTTTTCTTTTTTTACATTTTAAGTCTAGATAATCACCAAAACATTAAATACAGAGCTGATTTGAGGTGGTTCAAATTTCAAAGATATAAATGATTACATTGAAAATTTAACAATTAATTTGAGCCATGCATACCATTGCATATGACATGAATCCTTAAACCAAGGGGTCAAAAGAAAATAAATTATAGATTTAGAGCTGGAAGGAAACTTACTGCTCTGGGGTTAGACAAACCTGAAAGAGGTGCATGATGGTTTTGGAACCCTGGAAAGTGACTTTCTAGGGTGGGATGAAGAAACAGTTTGGTTGAACAGATGCTTCTCCTCTAGGAAGAAATACTTGAACCAACTGGGAGGGAGAGAGGGAGCATCCCTACAAGTTGGTATCTGATGCAGTCCCATCAGTATCTTATTTTTTTTTCTTCTGAGTTCTGGCTCAGAGAGAGACTGAATAGCCTTAATAAGAAAGAATTCAATAAAAAGAATTTAAATAATTTGGAATGTGGACATTGACCTGGGACATCCCCCAGAGCATTTTCTTCTTTTGTTGTTACTTTCCACGAGAAAGTTTTAAAAACTAAGCATAGAGTTTTATTTCATTTTTTCTTTGAGAGTTTTACCTGTAGGCCTGCCTTTTTTTACTTAAAATGGTTTCTCTGGTGATGTCACCACCCCACACTTTGTCCCCTATTGTTCATCTCACACAATGGCTTTGTAGTATAATAACTTTACTACAGTGGAAGGAAATTTGTGGATATGAAACAAGTCAATATGAATTTATTAAGCATTTACCTGTACCAGAATCTGTACCAAAGGTTCAAAGTATATATAGGTAAGGAATGTCAGCATTATTATATCTTTGTATATGTATATACTATACATATATATGTATATATGTTATTATATATATATTAAAAATATATATAAATATATATAGTATTTCCTAATTTTTCTGTTTCTATGAAGAGCACCATCATCCTCCCAGTTTTCTTGATTTTATAACCTCAGAGTCTTCTTTGATTCTTCCTAGTCCTATCAATTAGCTATGAAATTCTGTTTATTCTACTGACAGAAGATCATCTTATTCATCTACTTTTTTCCTACATGATGCTGAAACCCTCCTTCAGATGTTTATCACCATAGATGGGCTATTGTAATAGCATCATAATTAGTATATTCTGTCTCTATCTCCTTCAATTCATTTTCTTCATTTCTACATTTTCTATTCTTCCTATGGTATATCTGACTATATTACTTATTGGCTTAAAAACTATTCAGCAGTTTCTGGAATATAATGAAATTTCTCAACTGAATTTTTGAGGTGCTTCAAAATTTAACCTTAATTTATCTTTCCAGTTTTATTTCATATTCTTCCTTCTGTTTTTCTGATCTGCATGTGACTACTTACAATCCCTCATATGTGGGGAGGGGGGGCACATTTCCCCCTTCTTATCTTCTAGAATCTTCATCTTCCTTCAAGTAAGCTTATGTTCCATATCCTCCATAAAGCCTTTTCTGATCACAATCTCCATTCTCACAGAAGAATGTAAGGTTCTCAAAGGCATTTGTATTCAAGTACCTCCACGAGACTTTCTCTAATGCCAAATCATGATATGAAAGTGACCCTCAGTTCTTAAAGGATGTCATCATATGACAGTCTCAGTAAGGTTCTACCATGCTGGAAAGACATTAAATATGCCTCTGCAAAGAGATTGTATCTGTTTTTCAATGATCAATGATCAATCTTCAAAGTAAAGAGAGGCTCATCATCATTGGGCTGGTAGACTTGATGATGGATTATTTGATCATGGCATCTTCTGAAACAAAGAAACAGAAGGTCAAACAGTTCCATACTGGTCTGTTTCTATTCTGTAGTAATTAGGGCAGACTGGTGGGAAAGAAGGCATAATTTCCTAGGAATTAGACAATTTTTAGATCTTCTATAAACATTAAATAACTGTTGGTGCTTTAAATCCATAGGTGAGATCCTTGTTCCATGACCAGCACGTGATGGGCTGCTGGAAAAAATCATATCAATATTGACATTTCCAATATAAATGAACCAGAAGAAAGCTAAATGGAAGAATGCCTCACATACTTATCACAGAGAAGCAAATAAAGCAGTCAATGAAGTTAGTTTTATTGTACTTCCAAAAACAACACAACATTATTTTGTGAAACACTTTTCTTACATTACAGCATTTATGACAAACAAAAACTATATTGTGCAAAAGGCCTAGCACAAAGAGAATGAAAAGGTAGAAAAATTGTATTAACACAATTTTGAGATACATTGAATTAAATCAAAATATATTTTAAATCTTAGGGAAATCAATGAAAAAAAATGGGCAGGTGATAATGGAAAAACCATACTAAAAAACATGATTTGGAATTACAAAGACTTATAGACCTTATGAAAGGTTCATTCTTAAAGATCATGAATATTTTCTTCAAGAAGAATGTTGAGGGGAGACTAGGTGATACAGTGGATAGAGCACCGGCCCTGGAGTCAGGAATACCTGAGTTCAAATCTGGTCTCAGACACTTAATAATTACCTAGCTGTGTGGCCTTGGGGGCAAGCCACTTAACCCCATTTGCCTTGCAAAAAAACTTAAAAAAAATGGGGTCTTGGAAAATTATATCATAAACAAGAAAAATGATATTTAAACAGTCAGGAAATTACTGGTTACTGACTTGGGAACTATTTCTGAACGAAATATCTGTGGCCAGTCAGAAACACTGACATATGAGATCAAGGATTAAAATTGATACCAAATTAAAAGGAACCATCAAAATGAGATGTAAGTAAGGCATTTGAGGTGACTATAGGATGATTTATTTAAATAACAAAAGTGGTAAGTGGGTAAAATGATAGACTTTCAAACACACCATGACCATTTCCTTAAAAAGCTTATTCAACATATATCATCAACATGAAGATTTGATTTTTTATTTTTTTTAGGGTTGTTTTTTGGCAAAGCAATGTGGTTAAGTGGCCTGCCCAAGGTCACGCAGCTAGGTAATTATAAAATGTCTGAAGCCAGATTTGAACTCAAGTACTCCTGACTCCAGGGCTGGTGCTCTATCCATTATGCTACCTAGCTGCCCCAATTTTTTATTTTTTTTATTTTTATTTTTTAGAATTTTTTGCAAGGCAAATGGAGTTAAGTGACTCACCCAAGGCCACACAGCTAAGTAATTATTAAGTGTTTGAGGTCGGATTTGACCTCAGGTACTCCTGACTCCAGGGCTGGTGCTCTATCCACTGTACCACCTAGCCACCCCAATTTTTTTATTTTTTAAAATGTATTTATTTAGTATTTAATTTTTCCCCAGTTATATATAAAAATAATTTTAACATTAGTTTCAAAACTTTGACTTCCAAATTCTCTCCCTTCCTCCCAGCCCCCTTCCTTGAGAAAGTAAGCAAGTTGATAAGGGTTATAAATGTATAGCCATGTAATACATTTCCATAATAGTCATGTTATGAAAGTAAATAAAAACATCTCCCCCAAGAAAAGAAATCTCAATTACCAATTACATTTTTTTTTAGGTTTTTTGCAAGGCAAATAGGGTTAAGTGGCTTGCCCAAGGCCACACAGCTAGGTAATTATTAAGTGTCTGAGGTCAGATTTGAACTCAGGTACTCCTGATTCCAGGGCCGGTGCTCTATCCACTGTAACACCTAGCTACCCCAAGAAAAGAAATCTCAAGGAAAAATAAAGTTTAAAAAAAAGATGCTTCAATCTGCATTCAGATGCCATCAACACTTTCTCTGAGGATGGACAGCATTCTTTATCATGACCCCTTCAGAGATGTCTTGGGTCTGTGAAAAACTAATTCATTCATAGCTGATCATTCTTCAATATTGTAGTTACCTGTACACACAGTACATTTCACTTTGCATCAGCTCATGTAAGTCTTTTCAGGTTTTTCTGGGAGCATCATGTTCATCATTTCTTATAGCACAGTAACATTCCACCATAATCACATAACATAATTTGTTCAACCATTCCCCATCTGATGAGAATGCCCTCAATTTCCAATTCTATGCCATAGAGAAGAGTGGCTATAAATATACTTGTACCTATAGGTCCTTATCCTTTTTGTTATTCATCTCTTTTGTAATACAGACCTATGAGTGGAATTGCTAGGGCAGAGTAGCCATAGTTTTATAGCCCATTAAACAGAGTTCCGCATTACTCAAAATAGTTGAATCAGTTCACAACTTCACCTATAGTTAATTAATGTCTCATTTTCTCTACATCCCCTCCAACATTTGTCATTTTCCTTTTATGTCCTATTGATCAAGCATATATTCGTTTTTCAGAATTGTTTTAATTTGCATTTCTCCAATCTATAATTGAATTAGAACATTTTTAATATGCCTATAGACAGCATTGATAACCTCATCTAAAAGTTGTTCATATTTTTTGATCCTTTATCAGTTGGGGAATGGTTCTTTCTTTTATAAATTTGACTCAGTTTATTTGATCAAAGCTTTCAGACCTTTTTCAGAGAAACTGATTTCAAAATTTTTTTCACAGTTACAATTCCTATCTATATTTCTCTCCATCCTATTCCCTATCCCTCTTTATTTTATACTCTCTGCTTCTAATTAACCCCTCTCCAACTCTTCCCTCTTGTCCTTCACCCTCCCAACTTTCTCTTATCCCCTTCCTCTCCTGTTTTCTTTCCTAAAAGGTAAGATAGATTTCTATGCTCAGCTGAGTATGCATGGCCCTCTTTGAACCAATTATAATGAAAGTAAGGCTCATTCACTCCCCTTCACCTCCCTCTTCTTCTACTCCACAATAAAAAAATTTTCTTGACTCTTATTTGAGACAATTTACCCCCTTCTACCTCCCCTTTCCCCTCTAACCCCTTAATTTTACTTTTTAGATATCATCCCCTCATATTCAACTCACACCTGTGCCATCTGTCAATATATACTCCTAGGAACAATAAGGAACTAGTATGAATCTTCCAGCATCCTCTTCCCATGCAGAAATATTAAAAAATCAGCATTATTAAGTCTTTTTGAATTTCCCTATCTTGTTTACCTTTTTTTTGCTACTCTTGAGTCTCATATTTGAAGACCAAATTCTCTGTTTAGTTCTGTTCTTTTCATCAGGGAAGTCTGATAATTCCCTATTTCATGAAACAGCAATCTTTTCCCCTGAAAGAGTATGCTCAATTTTGCTGGATAGTTGAATTTTGGTTGTAATCCAAACCCTTGCCTTCCAGAATATCATATTCTAAGCTTTATGATCATTTAATATAGAAGCTACTAAATATGGTGTTGTCTTGTTTGTGGCTCCATTATATTTGAATTGTTTCTTTCAGGCTGTTTGTAATATTTTCTCCTTGACTGGGAGCTCTGAAATTTGGCTATCCTATTCCTGGGAGTTTTCATTGTGGTATCTCTTTCTATCTATGATCAGAGGACTCTTTCAATTCCTATTTTGCCTTCTGATTCTAGAATATCTAGAATATCCTCAATAATTTCTTAAAAGATGATTTCTAGGATCTTTATTTGATCAAAGCTTTCAGGTAATTAAATAATTTTAAATTATCTCTTGGGTCTATTTTCCAGATCAACTGCTTTCCATTGAACTATTTCACATTGTCTTCTATTTTCATTCTTTTGGTTTTGTTTGATTGCTTCTTGATTTCTCCCAAAGTCATTTCATTTGCTCAGTTCTAATATTTAAGAAATTATTTTCTTCAAAGAACTTTTGTACCTCCTTTTCCATTTGATCAATTATACTTTTTTAAGGAATTTTTTCTTCTGTAACTCCTTTCTTTTGCACCTCCTTTTCCATTTATCCAGTTCTGTTTTTTTAAAGACATTCTTCTCCTCTGGCTTTTTGAATTTGTTTTACCATTTGGTCTACTCTGATTTTTAAAAAGTTATTTTCTTCATTACTTTTTGTGTCTCCTTTACCAAGTTATTGATAGTTTTTCATGATTTGCTTGCATCACTCTCATTTCTCTTCCCAAATTTTCTTCTACCATTCTTACTTGATTTAAAAAAAAATCCTTTTTGAACTCTTCCATAGCCTGAGACCAATTTGTATTTTTCTTGGAGGTTCTAGATGTAAGAACTTTGTTATCTTCTTCTGAGTGTGTGTTTTGATCTTCCTTGACACCATAGTAACTTTCTATGGTCAGAGTTTTTTTCTTTTTGCTCATTTTCTCAGCCTATGAATTTATTTTAACTCTTCGTTAAAGTAGGTCTGTGCTTCTAGGATGGAAGGTGTACTGAACCAAGTCTCTGGGGTATTGTGTGGTGTTTTCAGAGATATTTCTAGGGATGTTTAAATGTTATTACTCTCATGGCCTGTGTTCTTGTCTGTGGGTGATCACAAATACTTTTTTTTTTGCCCTGGGACTATAAGGAAGGTCCCTGCTCCCCTGAGGTAACAAACTCTGATGGGCTTCTGCTTTTCTCTTCCTGGAACTATGACTAAGAACTGTGACCCAGATCTGAATATTATCTAAGCAATAGAGTCCTGCCTCAATGCTAGAAAAGCATTGTAATCACCTTCCTCCTCCTTTACTATCTGTTGGCTTTGGGAAGTAGCTGCTATAGCTCTTGGGCCTGGGGCTGCTTGCCGGCACCTGCACTGGGCTATGCCCCACTCTCTCCCTGGGGTTGCAGCCCTTTCTTGTTGATCTCCTAAGTTGGGTTTGTCATCTGTGGTCTGGGAGGTCTAAAAACTGCCACTGATTCACTCAATCTGCTGCATGTTTCTGTATTACTGGGCACTACTGCTCTGGCATAGTCTGTATTGTACTATGCTCCTCTCTTACCCTGGTGTAACATCTTTTTTGCCAACCTTCTAAGTTGTTTTGGACTGGAAATTTTGTTTAGAATCATTATCTAAAGGTATTTGAGCGGGGAAGGGGTTGAGAGAGAACTCTGGAAAATTCCTGTTTTTACTCTGCCACCTTGGCTCTGCTTTTACAAAGAAGACTTCAAAAGGTCCTTTTAACTTTTTTTCGGCAACAAATACGTCATCTCTTTGCCAAACAGAGAAGTACAACATCCAAGGTCAATGCTACTTTAAAACATAAGTTTATTTCACTAATGTTATTGAAGTGATTGGTAGAAGATTATACATGATAACTTCTCTTTTGGAAGTGAAAATGTGTTTACAAAATGTTTGGTGAGAGGTCCAAAGAAACCAAATCATCCCAGGAAATTAAAGAATAAAACTGGAAGGAGGACATTATATAGGCAGAAATGGAAGTTATCCATAAGGGTTTCTATTTTAGATTCTTTTATTTCTCAATGAAAGAGAACCAAAATGAGAGCAGGGGAGAGAGTGGGAAGGAGGAAGGTAGACAGAGATAAATAGATAGATGAATAAATAGATGGATAGATGAATGAGAAAGATGAGAGGAAGATAAAGATAGAGACAAAAAGAAAGACAAATAGATGAGAGGTAATCCTCTCACTCTGTGTGTGTGTGTGTGTGTGTGTGTGTGTGTGTGTGTGTGTGTATATATATATATCCTTATCTGAGAAAAAGTTCTATGTATGTGCTTTGTAAATGTATATGAAATGAAAACCATGTGAAGTAATAGAAAAAAATAAAAATAGAAGAACTTTGGCCTGGGAGTCAGGAGTTCTGAATTCTAGCGCTGGATGAGCTATTACCTATCTGATCTTTGTGATGTAAAAGGAGAGGGTTGGCCTTGCTTTGAAATTCTAACATAACTATATAGTCAAAAGTAGAAATTCTCAGGAGAGCTTGAAACCTACCTGGTAGATGCCCAAGCTTGTCATTTTATCACACTCCCATTTTAAAGGGTGGGGCTCCATTGAGGTGGCTGCAGTGTCAGGGGAGGAACAGAGCATATAGGATATATTGTAGAGGCAAAATTGAGAGAACATGGCAAAGGATTAGATGTGTCAGGGTGGCAGGGGATAGGGAGAGGAATTGAGAAAGAGTGAGGAGTTGTTTAAACCTGGGTGACTGGAAGGATGGTGGTGCTCTCAATAGGAATAAGAAAATATGGAAGAAGGGAGGGAAGATAATAAACCAAATACATTAAATGAAATATGAAAAGTCCTTGATTAATTTGAAAAGAGTCAAAGGCATTGAACAAATGAATTAATATTGCACCAGAAATGTGTTGGAATTATCTGACAAGACCCAGTCATAGTTTGTGGGTTTTGGATAAAGCTAGCAAGCTAACTTGTAGTCAGAGATTCCAAATCCTGAGAGGAAATTGCTTGGGACAGAGGAGAAAGTCTTCTTAATCAGGGGAAGATTTGGGGCCATCACAAGGACAGGAAATTTGACTTTCTCATTCATATACTAACAGGATCCTAGTAATACCAGTGACTGGAGTCAGTCATAAGAAGCTAAGGGCATAGGCATACTGAAATAAGATAATTTCAGGACTCTGTAAGGGCTCCAGTAGACATCTCCAACATGCCTAAGGAGAGCATCATGAATGTCCCATAAATGGGTAAGAAAGACTTCAGAGCAATAAGAAGTTATAAATTATCCCTTTGCAAAAAATGATAAATATTGGAATAGTTGTGGGAAAACTGGGACACAAATGCACTGTTGGTAGAGTTGTAAACTGATCCAACCATTCTGGAGAACAATTAGGAATGATGCCTAAAGGGAAATAAAACTGGGCATACCCTTTGATCCAACAATACCACTAGTAGGTCTATATCCCAAATAGATCATAAAAAGGGGAAAAGTGCAGCATACACAAAAAATAGGCATGGCAGTTCTTTTTTTGTGTTGATAAAAGAAACTGAAGGGATACCTATCAATTGGGGAATGGCTAAATAAGTTGTGGTATGTGAATGTAATGGGATACCTTGAGAAATGATGAAACAGAATTTAGAAAAACCTGGAAAGACTTACATGAACTGAAGCTGAGTGAAGTGAGCAGAACAAGAAGAATATTGTGTGATGATCACCTAGGATAGCTTAACTCTTAAAATTCTAAAAGACTTGTGATAGAAAATGCCATTCACATCCAGAGAAAGAAATATGGGGACTGAATGCAGATCAAAGCATACAATTTTCACTTTTTTTTTAATTTGTTTTTTTGCTTTTTTCATTCTTGTGGTTTTTGCCTTTTGTTCTGATTCTTCTTTCCCAGTATGACTAATATGGAAATATGTATAACATGATTGTGCATGTATAACTATATCAAATTACTTGCTGTCTTAGGATGAGAGGAAGGAGTGGTGAGATGGAGAAAATTTTGCAAAAATGAATGTTGAAAACTATCTTTACATATAATTGGAAAATAAATAATAAACTTTAAAAATAAATAAATAAATAGATGAATAAATTATTCCTTTGCTATATATGCATGCTCAACTTTAGAATACTTTCTAAAAGTGATGGAGGACTCCTAAATACTGGAAAAGTTCACATGGAAATGGATCCTTACTTGTGAGAGATATTATCAAGGGGATTCCCATTGAGATCTAGATTCCAATTAAATTGTTCCCTCCTCCAGTCTTGATGCCTTCTCACACCCCTATCAAGTAGCTACACCTAGCTGATAATAATTTGCCTCTCTCTCATCCATTTTCTAAGTGTATAATGTTTAAATCTTGGATCTCTATTTTGCCCTTATCATAATCTAATAACCTTCAGGCATGCTCACCATGTCCATATCACATACCTCCCCTAGATTATAAGCTTTCTGAGAATAGATATTATATTGTTTTATATCTTTTATATTCCCAATAGAGTATATTGAATGTAGCAAGCACTCCATAAATGTTCCAGGTGCCCTTTGCTCTTTTAACATGAGTAAAATGTATTTATGCTTCTCAAATACGATGTACCTAGCAATTGTAAGAGATTGTACAAGGCCCAAGAAGTTCAAAAGACCTTTTAGACCTGATTCTGATTCTCTAGAAGCTTACAATCCAGATGGAGAGTAATACAAATACACATAAAATAGTCATGAAGCATTGCAAGGTGATAAATGATACTTGCTAAAATGGACTAAATAGAATAATCATGTAGGAAAAGGACTACTATTGTGTATTCCACATATTCCAGAAGTCCTGAGGTCTTCATGAAGGAGGAGGGAATGGAGCAGGAATAAGAAGGACTGATAGCATTTAGATCAATGGAGGAGTGGGAGAAGAGCACTCTTATTTGTGAAAACAATATAATCAAAAGTTTAAAATAAGGAATAGGGGCAGCTAGATGGCGCAGTGGATAGAGCACCGGCCCTAGAGTCAGGAGTACCTGAGTTCAAATTTGACCTCAGACACTTAATAATTACCTAGCTGTGTGGCCCTGGGCAAGCCACTTAACCCCATTGCCTTGCAAAATACTTAAAAAAAAATAAGGAATAAAGAGGTGAATGGTCAAACCATAGGTGTGAGTTTGTTTTAGGGAAAGATTAGGAGATAAAAAAAAAAGGGCAGCAAGGTAGAGCAGTGGATATGGTGCTGGGACTGGAGTTAAAAAGCCCCGAGTTCAGTTCCAACCTCAGATGCTTACTGTGTGTCCCTGCACTAGTCACTTAACCCTGTTTTCTTTGATTTCCTCATCTGTAAAAATGAACTGAAGGAGAAAATATTATGGACCCTTGAAGTGGTGAACACAACTAAACAACAACTATAAAAAAGATAAGGTAGATGTCCATCTTGGAGCGAGCTTTTCATGCCAATTGATAATTTAGTCCCCTTTCATATAGATGCTAATTTGTCATTTGTAGTCCTTGAGCAAGGGTATGATATAAAGATGTAAGTCTTTTAAAAAGACTAAAATCTTGAGGTTGATTAAGGAAGTTGAAGTAAAGTCCTCTGTTTAGATGAAAAGAAACAGTGGAATGAGTAGATTACATCAAGACTAAAGTGGAAAAGTTTGTCTTTTTTTTAAATTTATTTTTATTTAAGGCATTGGGATTAAGCGACTTGCCTAAGGTCACACAGCTAGGCAATTATTAAGTGTCTGAGCTCAGATTTGAACCCAGTTCCTCTTAACTCCAGGGTCAGTATTCTACCCACTGTACCATCTAGCTGCCCCCTAGTTTATATCTTAATGATCACTAGATCTACAATTTACTCTTTCACTTACTGTCAACTGGTGCCAAAGTCTCTTGAGTTGGAGTCAAGAAGATCAAAAAGTTCAGGTCTGGCCAATGGCTTACTAGCTGTGAACCTAAAGAAGTTGCTTCAGCTCTCACCTCAGTTCCCTTATTTGTAAGTTGTGGATCATAGCACCTGATTCACAGGGTTGTTGTTAGAATCAGATGAGATAATATATATCAAGAGCTTTGTAAACTTCCAAGAAATAAAAAACAGTTCTTACTATTTTATCTTCAAATTGCTAGAGGGCTATTATGTAAACTACAACTTAATGGCCTCATTTTAGTTTTACCCAAAAGTAGACATTTGAGCCCCTCAAAGTAGAAGAAATCAGAAAATGAGGCAAGTGTCCTAATTTAACCCCAGCTCAACTATGCAACAAGAGGGGTGGGGGAAATTGCAGATAAGTCACTGAAAAAATAATAGCAGACTCTTTTCATGAGGAGGGTGGGACCTAACCATGAGAGTTAAGATAATGAGACACCAATTACTAATACATCATTACCAAAGATCCACTCAAGATGTCAGATGGTGATATGAGATGATATGCTATGTAACATGTGGGTGTGGGGAAGGTTTCAGATTCAGGATTTTCAAGTGCTATATCAGAAGTATTCCAGTGATGACATATGGGCAAGAGGATTCTTTCAGGAAGCAGAGGGTAAAACCCTGACCCCATTCCCTCCAAGCTTCCAAACAACAACAAAACTGGTGGCAAAATATCAGTAGGTCTGAACTCCCCCTCCACAGTCAACCTTCAGAGAAAGATAAGACATGGGACAATTTTCTCAACTGACTTAAAAATTTGTCTCAATTTCTTTTAGCTGATACTACTTGATCCAAGAAAAAAAAATTTTCACACCATGAAATTTGTGATCCTGGAAAATTAAAAAAAAAAGTTTACAATTTGCAATTGGCAAGTCCAAACAAAGAATGTTGATAAATGGACAAATATTAACTTGAGAAAAGTCATAGAATCAATGGATAGAGATAACCAAAGAACTGACAAAGAACATGAATTGAGTATTTTAGAGACCTAGTCATGTACATATCTTTATGTACATAGTTTTTTTCACTTTTTGCAAATTTGTTTAATTTTATTTTCCAATTTTTAAAATATTTTTGTTTAAAGTTTTGAGTTCCAAATTCTTTCCCTCCCTTACTATCTGCCCTCCTCCCTTCCTGAGATAGTAAGCAATTAGATATGAGTTATACATGTGCAATTATGTAAAACATTTTCATATCAGCTATTTTGTACCAGAAGATTCAAATTAAAAAATGAAAGTGAAAAATAGCATACTTCAGTCTTCATTCAATCAATATCAGTCCTCTCTCTGGAAGCAGATAGTTTGACTTGTTAAATTTCTTTTTCTAAGATTGGGCTATTTATGTATTTTTTTTTTCTATTTACTTGGATAATTTATACTTTTGTAGATATGATATTCATATATTTCATTTAGATTGTCAAATTTATTAGCATATAATTGGGCAAAATAACTACTAACAATTGTCTTAATGTCCTTTTCATTGTTGGTGAATTTGGAACTTTCATTTTTGATATAACTAATTTATTTTTTAAATCAAATTAATTAATGATTAATTTATCTTATCAACTTTTTCTACAAAACCAGTATCTAATTTTTAGTTCAATGGTTTTCCTACTTTCATTAGTCTCTCCTTTGATTTTCATGATTTCCAATTTGTTGTTTAATTGGGGATTTTTAATTTGTTCTTTTTCTAGTTTTTTTTAAGTTGCATGCCCAATTCATTGATCTGCTTTCTTGGCTAGTTTATTGATATAAGCAATTACAGCTTTAAATTTCCCCCTATTGTTTTGCTTGCATCCCATAAATTTTTATTGTCATTGTTGTCATTTTCTTTAATGAAATTATCAATTGTTTCTATGCTTGTTTTTTAGGTATTAGATTATTTCATTTCCAATTAATTTTTCATATCCCTTTTCATTACCCATTTTAATGTAATTTTATTGTATTATGATCTGAAAAGAATGTGGTTACTATTTCTGCTTTTCTGTATTTTGTTATGAGATCCTAATACATGGTCCTAATACATGGTCAATAGTACATGTGATGTACCACAAAGAAGAAGATATATTCCTTTCTATTCCCATTCAATTTTCTCTAGAGATCTATATATCTAATTTTTCCATAATTTTATTCACCTCCTTAACTTTTTTATTGTTTATTTTATAGTTTCTTAGAGGAAAATGAGGTCCCCTTCTAGTATAGTTTTATTATCTATTTCCTTCTATAACTTATTCAACTTCTTCTTCAAAAATTTAGGTGGTTTACCAATTAGTGAATATATATTCAAGAGTGATATAGCTTCATTTCCTATGGTACTTTTCAGCAAGATATAATTTTCTGGGGCAGCTAGGTGGTGCAGTGGAGAGAGCACTGGCCCTCGAATCCAAATTTGCCCTCAGACACTTAATAATTGCCTAGGTATGTGACCTTGGGCAAGTCACTTAACCCATTACCTTAAATAAATAAAAAAATTTAAAAGATATAATTTTCTTCATCTCTTTTAATTAGATCTGTTTTTGCATGCAAGTAATCAGTAGATTCTTTCTATTTATATTTTGCCTTCTGGTACTAATATATCTGGGCAGTTTTCTTTGAGTATTTCTTGAACATTGTTATACAGGTTTTTGGTTGTTCATTTTTATCATGACTTTCAGGTAGTCAAATAATTCTTTAAATTATCTCTACTGGATCTATTTTCTAGTCAGCTGTTTTTCCGATGAGAAATTTTACATTTTTCTTCTATTTTTTCTTTTACTTTTTTGATTATTTTTTATTGTATGTTGGTGTCTCTTAAATAGTCCCCATTTGCTCAATTCTAATTTTTTTTATTAATTTTTCTTATTTTTGCCAATCAGTGGGGTTAAGTGACTTACCCAGAGTCACACAGAACTGAGGTTTTCCTGACTGCAGGCTGGTTCTCTATCCACTGCATCACTTGGCTGCCCCTCAATTCTAATTTTTAAGGAATTAATTTCTTCAGTGAGTGTACTTTCTTTTCCACTTGGTCATTTTATTTTATTTTTTATAGGGAGCTATGTTTCTCAGTAAAATTTTTATATCTTTTCTCATACTAGATTCTTTTTCCTTATTCTCTTGCATTACTTTCATTTCTTTTCCTAATTTTTCTTCTACTTCCCTAATTTACTTTTTTAAAATTCTTCTTAAAATTCTTTGAAGAATTCTTTTTGGGCCTGAGGCCAAATTACATTTTTCTTTCTGTTTCATATATACTCATTTTGACACTATTTCCCCTCCTTTTGTTTATAACTCGATGCTCCCTTATCAAAATAGTAACTTTTAATAGTCAAAATCCTTTTTTTGTTTTTTGAGGTTTTTTTGCACATTTTTTCTGTCTTTTTTGTGACTTGAAGTTTTCATATGACTATTGGACTATGGTCCTGCCCTATCCCAAACTTTTTGTGCTGGGGTTCTGCGTCTTATTACTAGCTTTCGCTGTTTTAGGGCTTAACTGCTTGCTTTCTCTGTAGGATAGGCTTCCTTCTGTCTTGTATTGGGGTCAGAGGTCTTCCAAGTAGCCTCCCCTAAATATGTGATTTAGGGACTGTCCTGTTCCAGGAGTGGTTGCTATAGTGACAGAATCTTTCTGATGGCTTACTCCAGAGGAGGGATCTTGTCACTTCTCTACTCCCAGGGTAGGGCTTTGCTGCCAGGTTGCTATGGAAATAGGGTCTCTCTACCAGTAACCTCTAGAAGTGGGGTCTGTTAGCCTGCTGTAAGGTGGGGTACTGGTCATGAGTGGGGTCAGGAATTCACTGGTGGCTTTTACTGAGGGTGTTCACTGGGCTGGGCTCTTGCTGAAGAATACAGACTGCTCATTTGTCTGGGAGGATTCTGGCTTGAAGTTGCTTGGGAGGGAATTTGGGAGTGTTTCAAAGGGTTCCTTCCTCATCCCCCCATCTTGATACCAGAAGTTCTGTGCATTGCTATTTGTGTGTTGTTTCCCCCCCTCTTAGAATGTGAACTCCTTAAGGGAAGAAAACATTAATTTGTATCCCCAGTTCCTAGTACAGTCTGCAAGACATGGTAAGGTATTTTAATAAATAAATATTGGACTGAGAAGCCTCTTTATAGGCTCTATACTTGTGTATCATCATGCAATGTACCTTATCTGAGTTTTCTCAATTGCAAAATGAAGGAGTTAAATTATTTCTAAAATTGCTTTCTGTTCAAAATCTTAGAATGCTATAGATTTACTGATCAATAAACCCTAAAATATTGCTACAAAATTAGTCAGTCAACCCATCAGTAAGTATTTATTAAGAGCCTTCTCTGTGAATTGAGAAAAAACACCCTTGGTTCCCTAAGGATAAGTTTAAAAGAAGTTCCACTATTTGCTAAAAAATTTAGATTTAACCTCAACATGATGAAGTAAAGAGAAAGGATAAGAAGTCTGATGTAATATGGTAGTAAGAAACTCAAATAGAAACTGGGGGGCACTAAACAATACCTAAGGACCTCTGTAATTGCATATTGACTTAAAAAAAATCACATAACAAATTCTGAACTTTGAATTCAGAAAGACCTGGATTCAAATCTTGCCTTGGACATTTACCAAATATTTACCCCTGGACATAACTTTTCAGGGTTTCAGTATTCTCATCTGTAAAAAATGGGGGGAAGGGTTGGATTTGATTGCCTCCCAAATCTCTTGTAGCTCTGTATCTATGATTCTACAAAATGGAAGTAGTGGGTCTCTAGACTTCTTGCTTGAGGTTTTGACTAAGGAAGAAAAGTGAAAAATTAGATAATTGTTGGAAGGACAGAATGAGGTCACATTGAAGATTAATGAAGGTATACAATGTGGAGTCAGTGAGGCTAAGTAACCCATTATGGCATGTGGAGGTGTATTATGAGAAAACTGTAACATATTAATGAATAATTGATTACTGTACATTGAACATGTGCCTTCTATTGTTCTTTCTAGAGACTGCAAGTTTTCGTTTGGAGAATAATCTTAAAGGAAACAGATTCATTAAAAAATTACTCCTGAGCAATTCATTTTTTGGTTTTTTTATTCTAGTAATTTCTTATATTCCCATTCCATTGAATTCTCTCTTGAAACAAGGAAAATTAGTTAAGTAAAATCAACTAGTAAATATATAGTATGTATATATATATATATATATATATATATATATGCATATGTAGATATGAAAGTAAATATTATTGTACATCCATAGCTCCACATCTCTTTATTGAGGGGATAACCTTCTGTTTCATTATCTATTCAGCTGAACCAAGATTGATCCTATCAATTTTATGAACAAGAATAATGAAGAATAAAGTAACTGAGGAAGCATGGTATAGGGCAAAATCAGAGAACCAGGGATCAAATCTTTTTCTACTACATACTATCCATATAACCATGGGAAAGTGATTTCATTTCTCAAGGCCTAAGATTCTTCATCTGTAAAGGACTGAATGATCTCTAAGTTTCCCTCTAGTAATATATCTATATCAAATATAAAATCCTTTATGTCTCTTAAAGTCATTGGCCCCTTCCTGCTTTTCCAGTATTCTTAAGCCTTACCCCTTAGACTCTGCAATCCAATGACAATAGCATCCTTGTTATTCCTTGCACTAGACAGATAAGACTAGGAATTTTCATTTGTTGTCTTCTTTGCCTGCAATCCTCTCCCTCCTCTACCTCTTCTGAATACCTGTATTCTGACTTTGCTGACTTTCTTCAGGTCCCACCTTAAAGTCTCACCTCCTGTGACATGTCTTTCTAAATTTCTTTAATCTCTTGCTACTTTCTAGTGAAGAACTCCAATTTATTCTGTATATCTTGTTTATACATAATTTTTTTGAATTTTCTCTCTCTCATCAGACTGGGAACTCCAGGACTGTCTTTTGCATTTCTTTGTTTTTGTAGCTCTTAGAAAAGTGCTTACTTCACATTATTGTTGTTCAGTCATCTTTGTTGATTGTGACTGACTTTAGTGACCCCACCTGGGGTTTTCTTGACAAAGAAAATGGAGTGGTTTACCATTTCCCTCTCCAGTTCATTTTACAGTTGAGGAAACCAAGGCAAACAGGGTTACATGATGTCAGTTGACTGACTGACTGAATCCTTCATGGGCCTATCATGAGAGAAAATGAGCCAGGCAAGCCACCCAATTCCTGCACAGCCAGAAAAAAGTATTATCTTCAGATATGAGCTCTTCAAAAAATACATTCTGGGGCATTCAGATTGTAATTTCTATTTATGAAAGATTAAAGCTGAATCCTACTGAGCTTGACATGCAAAAAATCTGGACTGACAGGAACAAAATTTCTAATGGCAATAGTGCATGTGGACAAAACTACTTGATTTAAAAAAAGACTATATGGGCCCTTTGAATTTTTAAAAAAAAGCTCAGTAGATGAAAATTCATTTGTACTCAATTTTTAGGAAAATATTCATTGCACAAATTGAAATACGCTTACAATTGTTGTCCCTGCTGCAAAACCATAGAACAGGTGAATGGGGTAAGAGGAAATAGTGGAAGGGGGAAGGAAAGGATGGAGTTAACTCTACTAGCCCCCTCCAGTTTAAATGAATTACCATCCAAGTGATTCATACGTGAAACAGCTCTTAGCCATCAAGACAGCTTGGTTACAAGAAAAAAATGAACCTTGATGCATCCACAATATAGTCACATATCAAATAATATTTGGATCAGTCATTGGCCCCTTTTCTTCTCTGATACCAAGAGGAAAAGAAAAAGCACACCTTTAAATAGATCTAAAATATAGAGTGAGTGGGAACAACTGAAAATAAAACTGTAAAGTCCTGAGTTGGTCAGTTATTAGAATTTATTGGGGAAAAATTTCATGACATGAAAAACAAAATTTACTAATGGAGTCACCAAAGCACTGGAAAACAAATGAGACAGGACAGAAACGTTGTTCAGGGCTGTCCCCAAAGCTGAAAACTCCATTGACTTTTGGGGCACTCTGCACAGTGATTTATCTTTAATAGATTAGGCTATAATTTAGGAAGGGAATAAGATAAACCAGAAAATTTTGGGATGGATTAATAATGGCATTTAAGTAGATGAATATTTCCTATGGGAAGCAATATATATATATATATATATATATACATATGTATATGTATATATTTGTCATGAGAAGCAGTGTGGCTCAGTTGTTATCAGAGTCCATAAGTGTAAATCCTGCCTCAAACACATCCTGGCTGTGTGACCTTCAGCTATGTGTTTAACCTACTAGTGCCCAGAAACTAAGACTGGAAGTTTTAGAGCAGGTGCCAAATTAAAGTAATAGGAAGACTTTCCTTAACAAGTATGACCTATAGTAATAAAAATCAGAGATACAATCAAAACACACACATTTTTACATGATGCAAGCATATATATGCTTATGTATATCTATCTATCTATATACATATATTTAATGATTTTTTTGTTCTTCATTTTTAAGACCATATCAGGGAGGTAATGGCATGACAAGCATGTGAATTAGATTTGAGTGAGGAGGTGCTGTGCTAAGTCATCAGTCTCACTGTGTTCTCCAGAGCCATCTGGGATTAATGGCCAGATACAGATCAGGACTAATGGAAATGGTCTTGGGTGCGAGGCAATCAGGGTTAAGTGACTTGCCCAAGGAAATACAAGTAGTGAGTGTCAAGTATCTGAGGCTGAATTTGAACTCATGTGCTCCTGACTCCAAGGCCAGTGCTCTATCCACTGCACCATCTAGCTGCTCATATATATATATATACACATACATATATATATATAATGTATGTGTATATATATATGTATTGTGAATGTATATATATTTGTTGATACATGCATAATATACAGATGTGTGCACATGTATGTATATACATGTAATAAATTCCTATGTAGATCCATATAGTGCCTAATATGTGTATATAACATGTATCATCAGGCATGCATTGCTTGTCAGCATGTCATATTTTCCATGTGTGTCCATATATAGGCATGTATATCACATACTATACATATATCACTTAAACTATGCATTATATACATATATCACATAAACTATATGTGTGTGTGCACATATAGTATGTATGAATTTAATTATAATATATAGTATATGTGTGGTATATCATGGGTTGTGTACATGTGATTGTATAATCCTAAATGTAATATATTCATGTCTTATATATGTTTATATCTAAACAATTACTAACTGTTCTATACTGCTACCAAAGTTAAAACAGTAGGATTTTAAATGCAATATAAAATATTTAAGAATGCATCTACCCAGAAAATAAGAGAAAACATTAATGAATTCAATTATTGCATCTGAAACTGAACCAGAAAGGATCCTGTTTTCATATTGGTATAGTAAATATTCATTGAATTATTTTTGTTGATTTTGTTGAATAATATCTTCAAAATATATTACCTGACTGTGAGGCATGTTAGACAAAGATATGTATATTAAACAAAAACTTATCTATTAAACTATCCCAAGCAAGGGTCTGTGCCTATGAATTGGCTACCTAGAATCCTAGACTTTAAAGCTTGGGAGATCAATTAGCCTAGAGGTGTCAAATACTAGTCGACCTTTCCAAATACAGCCTGAAATAGATTAAATTATAAGTGGGAGATATTTTACAGAATGAATAAAAGTACAATATAGATAATGCAAAGTTGTGGTTTTCTAAGGCAAATGCCTCTCCTTAACCTAGGTTGTTGGCTCAAGAGGTCCTTCACACTACTTTGAAGTTAATGGCACATCCTAAACAAATGGTTAGTTGAGCTTCTTAAGATTGTCATTGCTCACTATGGAGAATGGGTGCAGTAGAGGATAAGGGACAGATTGAGGTCCCAGGGTCAAGGTGGAAAAAAGAAACTTCTTTTTCCTTTGAGTACTGCTAGTGAAAATATCTAGAGGCAAAAAAAGAGAAGCATTTGGTTGGAGTACATCCTTAGTGGTTTTATCATGGAGTGCTAAGATGTATCATCAACCAGGTACACTGGAAAGAATCATTGGTTCTAAAGTCAGAAGATCTGAGTTCAAATATTTCTTGCTATGGCCTTGGTTAAGTCATTTAAAGCCTTTGTGGTGGTGGTGTGGGGGAATTTAAATGAGGGGAAGAGTCTGCACAGTCCCTTTACTTCCTTTTAGCTATAAAACTATGATCTTGTTCTCAAGAGCCCTGAATACTTAAGCTTTCAAATGACTTGGAGATATAAAATGGAGACCTCTTCCCTTAATATTTAATCATCATACATTTTCCACAGGTTTTCATTCTAGCTATAGGTTATAAGAACTAACACTTCGCTTTATTATATGAATATTATATACCAAAGGGCAACTTAGACCAGTCACAGAATCCAAAGAGTTTCAAATATTTTCATTAAATAAATAGTAAAACAAATAGTCTCTTCAATGTGTTCTTCCTGTAAAGGAAAGTTTGGCAAGATACTTTGGATAATATCAAGCCTTCCCCCCCCCCCATTTCTCTCCTATAATTACTCTAGGGTGACCTACAACTAATGTTCTATGGATTTCTCAACATTGGGAAGTGCCCAAGCATTTTTTGGTCTACTATACATTTTTTTTCATGACTCACTAGTGGCTTGAACATACATTTCAACCTACTGTCTTAAGACAACTAACAAAACAATAAGTCAAGCTCTAATTTGTAGCCTTTGTCAATTTTTGAAGTACAAGGATGACCTTGAAAATTTAATAATTGGTTTTTTTGTTTTGAACGGATTCCAGTACCCTGTAACTGGAAGCAAACTACTTTCTAATTCCTTTGGGTATATACTTTATTGCTCCTTGGATGCTCCAAAATAATGTAGCTGAGGGCAGAAAACATTTATTTCTTCCAACCTGGAAGTAAAGCCAAAACTAATACAGAGTTAATAGGGTTTTATTTCATGGTCTTGACCAATATCTCTGGTCTACTGATATCTAGGGAGCACCACCAACAACCATATGCCTCTTCTCATGTTCTTGCAGAAAGAAGCTAAGCTACAACCAGACTCCAGGATTCCATTGTTGTATTATTCTTCCAAATTCTATCTCCATTGGATCAAAAGTGGGAACTCTGTCAGAGAACTGAACATTCCTTCCTAAACAATTATACTTCCAGTTTGACTGTCTCTGGGCTATCCCACATGGATTGTAACTGTTCCCATCTAACATTTTAGAGGTTACAGATATTTCTTGTCATGATGGCCTTGATTATTCCATCAGTGCAATAATCAGGGACAATTTAAGGAATTTGGGATGGAGAATATAATCTATATCCAGAGAAGGAACTATGGAGTTTAAACAAAGACTAAAGCATATTATCTTCAATCTTTAAGAGTTGTCTTATGTAATATGTAATTTTATAATCTCTAATGTTTTCTTTTTTCTTTTTGGATTGGATTCTTCTCTCACAAGTTCAAATTCGATTTATGCTTACCATGGATGCAAATATAAAGCCTATATCAGACTGCCTTCTGTTGGGGGAGGGGAAGAGGGAAGGGAAAGAGGAAGAAAATTATAAAACTTGAAATTTTGCAAAAAAAATGATTAGTAGAAACTACCATTGCTTGAAATTGGAGAACAAATAAAATATTTAAAAATTTTTAAAAGTTTGTTGAATTAATCAATGTATAAGAATTTATTAACTAGGTACTGTTTATCATGACAAACTGGTGAAATCAAAGAAATATTCTGGGAAGACCTGGAGATCCTCAACATTAATGTGCCAAAAGAGGGCAAGCTTATAATTCTGATTGACTTTAATGCTACGGTAGTTGCAGACTTTCAGACATGGTAGTGAATTCTAGAGAGGAATGGAGTCAGAAATGATATCAGGTCACTTACTCCTGAAGATTGTTCATCTTTTGACCTCATCACCAATACTGTCTTCAATTTACCTAAATGCAATAAATAAATAAATGCAACCTTTTAATAGGCTATGCCATTGCAAGGAGAAGAGACAAACAGAATGTAGGAGTGATGAAGGCAATACAGAGTGTAGGACTGATCATAGACTTATCCTCTCCAAATCAAACATTCTCATGCACCAAAGTAAGACAATTATCAGAAGACTTAAAGTCACAACAGATTAACACACTTCTTTGTGTGGGAACAGTTTATTGCTAAATTGAAGGGAAAGTTGAACCAGCACATGACTGGCAGCAACAGAATAGAAAAGCAGTAGGCAACATTCAGAGATTTGGTGTACAGGATCATGTTTATTGATCTAGATCAGAATATTTACAAACATCAAGATTGGTTTGATGAAAATGATCAGGAAATTCAGAAGCTGCCAAGGGAAAAATGAAAACACAGAATTTACCAAAAGAATAGTTCATCCATCTCTAAGAAGGCAACATTTAACTCCATCAAAAGCAAAATGCAAATGAAGATTAAAGAGATGCAGGATTTTGGGTTCAGTAAAAAGGCAGATGAAGTCCACTTTTATGTTGCTAGCAATAATCCATACTGATATATAATCTATCTAGTAAATAAAAATAAATGCAAAGTAATATCATGTAATTTCCTTTTTCTCCATGTTTGAAAATGTATGCCTTATTCTACACTTATAGTCTATTACACCTCTGCTGTGAAGTACAAGACATGCTTCATCATCAGCTCTATGAAATCATGTTTGATTATGCCATTGCTCAGAATTTAAATGTCTTTTGTTGCTGCTGTTCAATTGCATCTGACTTTTCAGGATTCCATTTGAGGTTTACTTTGTAAAGATACTGGAATGGTTTAACATTTCCTTCTCCAACTCATTCTACAGATGAGGAAACTGAGGCAAATAGGATTAGATGACTTATCCAGGGTAACCCAGCTCAGGTGTTTGAGACTTAATTTGAACCTAGAATTTGCTGACTTCAGGTCCACAGCTCTATCCCCTGTACCACCTAGCCATCTTTGGAAAAGTGCTAATATTTGGAGGAATCAGAAAAGGCCCAGTATAGGTGATGGCACCTGAGCTGGACTTTAATGGAAACTATTGGACCAGAATTATACCAAATTATTCCCCATATGTGAAGATTACCTGTAAAAGGAGAGAAAAAGCTCTTCCCTCTCCAATATTTCCATTTTTCCTTCATTTCCCTTAAAGAGGGATACATCAGAAGATGGTGGCTGAATCTCCCTCCTTGAAGAGATTCTTGAAGGAATTGGATAACCATCTAACATGAATGGCTCAAATGTTCTTAACTGAAAGGAAGAATAGATCTCTTGAGGTTCCTTCCACTCATATTATTCTCAAAATAAAGGAAACTTATATGTAAAACCTCTCCTTTGGGCTTGAGAAAGGACAACATATTCAACTGATTCAACAGAATTTTACTCCCATCACCAGCTACTGTCTGATTTAATCACAGAGAATCCTGCAGTTGACAGAGACCCCAGAGGCTGTCTAGACCAACCTTCATTTGAACAAGAATTCCCTTCTCCAGATTTCCTGGCAAGTAGTCATCCACACTTTGCTTGAACATCTCCAAAGACGGGAACTCATTACCACTCCCAGACAACTCATTCAATTTTGGAATAGTTTTAATGATTAAGAATTTTTTTATTTCATCAAGACTCAACATTTTCCTTTGCTAATCCATACATTCTTTCTAATGTTGCCAAGCAAGACTCTATTCTCTCTTCCTTAAACAATCCTTCAAATATTTGCATAGAGCTATCATGTTCCCCGAGTCTAGGGAGTTATATAAGATTAGTAAACTGACATTTCAGTTGACCTTTGTATACATTAAAATGTATAACAAATAGATAAAACCATCTAGAGTTTGCAAAACATTTCTTTCAAGGATATCATCCAAGGATATCTTCTATCCAGGATGAGAATTGCAACTGAGAAAACAATCCATCCTTGATATCAGTTAGAAGCAGAAATGCAGTAATAATCTGTGATCACTGTCTGAATACATTAGTGGGTCTCAGAGTTCCTCTCAAAGGAGAAAGTACAGGGGGCTAAAAAGCTTAACCTAGTTTTCCCACCATGTTTCATTTGGTGCTAATGTTACTCTCTACCCTATTTAATCCTCTTATGGAATAATAGTAATCATTTTAGCTCCCCTTTGATAAAGAATTCTGAGCACCTCAATTTGTCAGAATTGGGAGGGGAACAACAGCAAATCTCGGTTATAATGTTTATAAAATTAAGGAATGACATAGGTATACATTGAGGGTAGAGAGGTGTGCCCAGACACAATAGAACATGTCAAAAAAATTTTGGTATCTTGTGTCTCATTTTTAAGGTTGATATAATTTAAGAAAATTTGTTGCTAATTAAAAAATAGGTAGTTTTCTTGTCTTAATGTTTTCATTTTATTTGATGAATAAATATAATCCTCTTTGTGATTACATATTTAATAAATATTTGCCTCAAAAAAATTCCCTGGTTGAACATCCTAACCAAACATCCTATACATGTTTATGAGCAAGGAGTTATGTGCTTCCCATTGTAAGAGGGGGAAAAGATCCCTCTGAAACTTCAAGAGGATCATTTAAACCATAAATCCATTATAATTTTTATGGAACAAATTTCTAAATCTGCCTCTCAAGGGAGACATTTATGTATACCTGACTTAGGTTATTTCGGAGCTCCTTCCTACAGCATGGCAGAAGCAACTGTAGATATATACAGGGAGGTAGCATCACAGATATGTCTTCTTGGTTGCTCTGTAGATGCCCTCTAACCTCAAGCAAGGTGAGATCTCTGAAGTAAGGAGAATTATGTTACTTGGTCCTTTAGTCAAATTTGTTTTCATTATTATTACTAATAGGTAACATTTATAAGATACTTTAAGATTGGCAAAGTGTTTTATACATATTTTGGTCCTCACAATAACTCTCTGAGGTCAGAGTTATTATTATATCTATTTTACAACCTGGAAGATTGACAATAAAAAAACATTAAGTGGGTTACTCAGAATCACACAATTAGTAAGTATTTGAGGCAGGATTCGATTCAGTTCTTTGTGCCTCCCAAATCCTCTATCCAATTGGGAATATATTTGTCCTGTTTTGACAATAGTAGAAGGGAAAATGCTGAGTCTTGATGAAATAAAAACTTCTTAATCATTGAAACTATTCCAAATTGGAATGACCTGTCTGGAAGAGGGCAAGGTTCTCTTCTTCAAAGATGTTCAGTCAAAGCCTGGATGGCCTTTAGCCAATATGTGATTACTTACCAAGTCTTTATAAGGCACTGTACTTGGGGTCATTAGAGTTATATGAATAAATAAATTAATCACTGTCTTCAGAGAACTCAGTCTAGGAAACTAATGTGTTATTGTTTCCTTCATTCTTATCTAATTCTTTGTTGGGACCACATAGACCCTTCTATACTTCACTATCTCTCAAAGTCTGGGCAAGCTCATCTTCATTGTTTCCATGACACCATCTATCCAGTTCATCTTCTGCTATCCTCTTATCCTTTTGCTTTCACTCTTTCCCAACATCAAGGTCTTTTCCAACGAGTCTGATCTTCTCATTATGTGACCACAGCATCAGTATTTGTCCTTAACAATGAAGAGTCTGAATTAATTTCTGTAAGTATTGAGTGACTTGATTTCCTTGCTTTCCAAGGAATTCTCAAAAGTTTTCTCTAGCACCAGAATTGCAAAATGTCAATTCTGCAATGCTCAGTTTTCCTTTTAGTCCAACTTTCAAAGCCATACATTGTTATTGGAAAAACCATAGTTTTAACCATATGGACCTTTGCTGGCAAATATTTGCCATAGATTTTCTTCCAAGGAGCAAACTACTTTACTTGCTGCTTTCTAATTAACCAAAATTTTTGTGAGGATTAATGAGCACATAAATAAAATAATACTCATTTCTTTGCAGACAAGACACAAATATTAAGGGATATTTTAGAGCAAAATTTCATTTTCAACTTTCTTTACTAATTGCATCAGGAAGGGGAAATAGGAGAATGTCTGCATTATAGACACAAGTAAAAAGAGCATTGATCCTTCTGACTTTGATTCCAATTCTTCTTTTCATATTTACTATCAATGTGATTTTGAGTAAGTCAATTTAACCTCTTTGGGCTTTGGTTTCTTTAAGAATATAATGATAGAAGGGGCAGCTAGGTGGCGTAGTGAATAAAGCACCAGCCTAGGAGTCAGGAGTACCTGGGTTCAAATCTGGTCTCAGACACTTAATAATTACCTAGCTGTGTGGCCTTGGGCAAGACACTTAACCCCATTTTCCTTACAAAAACCTAAAAAAAAAGAATATAATGACACAGTCATACTAGATTGCCTCTGAGGTCCCTTCCAATTCTACATCTTTTGTTATTTGTCCTTTATTTTTGAAGAGAACCAAAGACATCATAGAGTGATGTCTTGATTCTCAAGTAAATTGGATTTAAGTGAGGCAGAGTTGCAAAGAATCATCTCTCTCTCTCTCTCTCTCTCTCTCTCTCTCTCTCTCTCTCCCAGATTCTTCAGAGTGCAGTGGCAGAATAAAAGTCAGGACTAATGACAATGCTGTGAATGACATTGGTATCTTCAATGTCTGACCAAATTCTCAGTACTCCAGGCCTCCTGCTTCAGCCATCTTCATGGTCATTGGAACAAATTGCTCTCATCCATCCACCAAGGGAAGTCTTGTGGTAAATGTCCTCCTAGCTCACCAATGGGTTTGAGACTATGACTTACCTTCATCCTTTATCCCATCTATTAAGATGTTTAAACCAGGGTATTGTAGCTTTATATGCACAAAGTTTTTGGAACACAGGTAAGAGTTGCTCACCAAAAGTGGATAGAAAAAGTCTGAAAAAGTCTAGTAAACCCTAACCCTGGAGGGGCCAGTCTTCCTTGAATATTCCATATGCCCCAAGATCTATGAATCTATTATTCATCTAAGATCTAGCACTATGAATCAACTAAAGACTAGAGGACAGTGGCCTGACTCTCCCCATATATACATACTATTTCTATGTTTTTTGGTATGCTTTTTGCTATGTTTTCATTCCCCTTCCATTTTCTTGGGAAAATCAAATAGCAGGTACCCTATTGACCTTTGCCCATAGTCACCTTTTTCTTTTGCTTTTTTTACCTTGATGGAATTTTATTTTTTCCATTTACATATAAAGATAGTTTTCAACATTAATTTTAATTGATTTTTTCTTTTATTTTTCCAATTACATGTTATAAAGTTTTTCAACATTCGTCTATATGAAAATTTGTTATACAAGTTTCTTCTACCCACCCCTTCCACCCCACCTCCCTTCAGAGGCAAACAGTCTACTTAAGGA
Organism: Macrotis lagotis; assembly: GCF_037893015.1. Lineage (NCBI taxonomy): Eukaryota > Metazoa > Chordata > Mammalia > Peramelemorphia > Peramelidae > Macrotis > Macrotis lagotis. Next base: position 72,823,928 of record NC_133663.1, on the reverse strand, counting down.
CAAGTACATTGGTGTTTAACATGTTAGCATATTAGTCATTTTCAGTATGAGGAATTAGGACAAAGAGAAAAGAAATAGGAAGGAAAACATAAGAGAAGTTTTTAAAAAGTGAAAATAGTTTTCACTCACATTCTGTAGTTTTCTTTTTCTTTGTTTTCTTTTGTTTGTCTGGATATGGATGGCTTTGTCCAGAACAGATCTCTCAGGGTTGTCTTAGCTTTCTGAAAGGCTGAGAGGAGCTGTATCCATCAAATTAGCATACATTTTTATAAGATTTTTGAATTCCAAATTTTTCTCCCTCCATTCCTTTCTCCATGCCTCCCCCATGAAGCAATCATGTACAATCATGCTAGACATATTTCCACATTAATTATGTTGTGAAAGAGGAACCAAAACAAAAGGAGAGGAAGGAGAAAGGAAAGACAAAAAAAAAGTGAAAATTATATGCTTCAATCTGAATTCAGACTCCATAGTTCTTTGTCTGGATGTGGTTAGCATTTTCCATCATGAATCTTTTGGAATTGTCTTGGACCATTGTATTGCTGAGAAGAGTTACAACTATCATAGCTGATCATCACAGTGTTGTTGTTGCTATGGACAATATGCTCCTAGTTCTTCTCCTTTAACTCAACGTCATCAGTTCATGTCTTTTTAGTTTTTCTGAAATTCGCCTACTCACTATTTCTTTTTTTAAAATAAGTTCTTTATTTATTTTATTTTATTTTTTTAGGTTTTTGCAAGGCAATGGGTTTAAGTGGCTTGCCCAAGGCCACATAGCTAGGTGATTATTAAGTGTCTGAGGCTGGATTTGAACTCAGGTACTCCTGACTCCAGGGCTGGTACTCTAGCCGCTGCGCCACCTAGCTACCCCTACTCACTATTTCTTTTAGCATAATAGTCTTCTATCACATTCATATACCACAATTTGTTTCTCCATTCCCTCAATCTCCAAGTCTTCAATACCATAAAAAGAGCTGCTACAAATATTTTTATACATCCCCCCCCTTTTTATGCCATCTCTGGGATGCAGATCTACTACAACATCCTTTTTCTAGAGATTGGCATAGACAAGCACTGTAACTAGGGCAAGGCAGTCAATAGGTAGCTATCCTTTCAAACCTAACACAAGGATTACCCTCTCCAAGAAACCTCCTCAATATCCTTAGGCTGTTAACCATCTGCCTCAGAACTCATATTTTTTATGGGATTTTCCAAAGGGTGCTTCCTCTCTGTATGTCACTCCTTGGGGTATAGTGCTCAATCTTCATCAATTTAGAAACCCAAAGTAAGTGTCATTCCCAGAGGTATTACACCACAGGTGAACATGCCTTCTCTCCCCCATTATTACCATTTGAGCCAAAATTCTAACATATATATATATATATATATATATATATATATATATATATATATATATATATTATATCACAGCTCACATCATTAGGCAAAGTTTAATAGTTTGTACTTTGCTAAATCTTTGGACTTTAAGAAGTAAGATTAGATCACCTACTGGGTACATTTATGAATTGTTTTGGAAGAAAAATGATTAAAAATATCAAATATCTCTAACAAACTCTCCGTAATGTTGGGGAAATGACAGTTAAAGTGAAAATACATCATTTTCCAACATCAGAATATATCTAAAACTATATATTTCAGTCAATTTGGTTCTAATACCTGAGTCAGTACTTACTATACACCAATGGAGAAATATCTTTTTTGGTTTAAGAAGGAGATTCAGGAAGAATGTTCTACCTTGTTACTTGACTAACTTGGGAAGAGGGAAGAATAGTGTGTTATTGATGACTGCATCTGTACTTCCATATTAGACAACTGTAATGAAAAAGATTTGAGAAAATATATTGCCCTTGGTGAAGAAGGCATCAAAGTAATGTTATTTAAGCAACATTAAGAGAAATGGATAGAGCAAAACTGTGATCATTCACTGAATTCAAGAGTTATTTACAATCTCAGTTCTGACTCTGAAAACAGTAATTTAGCAAGAAGTCCAACAGTGGGTATGGGATTTGAGGAGGAAGAAAAGTTGAATTTTCTGGAACCTCGTTGCAAAGCAGATATGGGAAACCTCTGTTCAAAAACAAAGAGCAATAATGAAGTCACATGGACAGTCAATCTTAGTTATAGACTAGAACAGGTAAAGAAATTAAGGTTTATCAAAAGAACAGAACCAGTTAAAATGAGAAGCTAATGAATTTTCTTCAGTTAAACTGACCATAATAAAGGGAAAGAGATCAAAGGTGTGCTAGGATTTTCAAAATCCAAAGCCATTACACTCTGGAAGAATTAAAGAGACTATTATAAAGTCAATGCAGTCCAGAAAAAAATAATCTTTGGAAACCAATGAGAGAGAAGACCTTTTCTCATCCAGGAAGTGTTGGTTAAACACAAAAATACAAAGGGATTTGAAGTCATCAAAATTCCTTTCAAGGATAGTAAAAGAATTCTTTGAAAATTCTGGTATTTCTGTTAATCTGAGGGCCATTGGAGGAGTCTCATAGAAGCTGACTTTAAAAGTGCCTTCTGCTACCTATCCTTTCAAACCCAACACAAGGATTACCCTCTCCAAGAAACCTCCTCAATATCCTTGGGCTGTTAACCATCTGCCTCAGAACCCATATTTTGTATTTCTCCAAGGCAGTTACTTAGCACCAAATATTATAGTTTTTCATGCTTTTGTCATTTTCCCTTGCTGAATTTAAGCTCCATAATAGCTTTACCTAAATTCTCACTCTCCCCCAGAGTCTATAGAAAAGTACACTGTACACAGGAAACAATAATTGTTTATTAAATGAACTAGCATTTATCTCCAGAGAAGGAAATGGCAAACCACTCCGGTATCTTTGCCAAGAAAACCCCATTGACAGTATGGTCCAAAGGCTCACTGAGAGTTGAACATGACTAAACAATTAAACAACAGCATTCAACTCAGATAGGCTAGGGCCTGAGCGATGTGAGAATGTGAGCTGAAAGAAGGGATAGAGTTAGAAATTCAGGGGACAAAGGAAAAACCTCAAACTCTTCCTTAATTAGAATTAAATGGCTAAAATTGGAGGTTCAAATCAGAAAGGACGAAGTAGGTTTAAAAGAGATTCTCAGTAATGATTGGTATTGGGATATTGGATGGCACAGTGGATAAAAAATAAGACTTGGAGTCAGGGAGAGAGAGGGAGAGACAGAGAGAGACAGAGACAGAGAGACAGAGACAGAGAGACAGGGAGAGACAGGGAGAGATAGATAGACAGACAGACAGACAGGAAGAGACAGAGACAGCAGAGAGCCAGAAAAACAGAGAGGAACTGAGACAGACAGACAGACAGAGAGACAGATAGACAGAAAGACAGACAGATAGACAAACAGAGGACTCACAACTCATAGCTAGATTATGAAAATATTCTTGAGAGGTCATTGGCCTATTTAGTATTTTACTGAGTAACCACAAATAGTTTCAATTATTAGGCACTTAAAAATAAAGAAAATACTCCATGTATGGATTATATTTTTTTTCTATTTTGTTGTTCAACTTGTATGAGAGTGTTTGGCTCTTTGCCAAGTTATCAGTGAAATGTCCACAAATGAAAATATTGCATCATTGTATTATTTTTATAATTTTTATTGCAATTTCCTGCCCTCACTTATGAGGTCCAATGTCTTCACTTCCCATTGTAATAAGGCCCTAATTTTAGCTGTCTGGGCTGACAATGTCAATGAGGACCCATGACAGAGCTCCAAATATTATTAATTCCAAGTATGAGATCTCATGCTATTTATCATTAAAGTCACCCAGAAAATATATGTAAATTATACATCTGATGGAATCTAATTAATATCAAAGCCCAAGAAGAGATTTTTTTTTAGGGAGGGGGAAGAGACGAGGTGGAAAATACATATACCTGTTTGTTATTTCATCCTTTGGCAAAGATTTCTGCGAGAGGATTTTTAATGTTCTTTTTAGTATTCATTCAAACAGCCAACTGAAGAGGATGTTGTGATTTGGAGAATGATTCTCTCAGACACATTTACATCTCTAATTTCTTTTTTGAACCAAGTCAATCAAAGTGCCATTTGGGAGACACCTGGAGGGTACCTTATTCAGAGTCTTCTGGAAAGGGAGAAAAACTGAAAGTCTGTTTGCACTGGAACTGCCTATATGTGTTTTCCAAATTCTCCAGGCACTATTATGGTCAGGGAAAAATGGAAAAGATACCAACTGAGTCAGTTTGATATATGATTTTCTGATTTCTTTCTTTCAAATGTATATTCTTGGAATAAATGCAGCCCTCAGCTTCAGGGTCTCACCATGAAGCTGAAAGCCAGCCTCTAAATGTCCTTTAAAAACAAATGCAGGATGGGGAACCATCCCTCTTTTTAGTCTTCTCCAGCTGCCTACACTCATCTCAACTTTGCGGCATTGACGTGAACATCATAAATATAAGGAAAGCAAGGTGAGCATTCCAGAATTACATACAAACTCTTAGCCTGGCATTCAAGGCTCTCCACGGTCTACCTCCAATCACACTTTAGTCCACATAATTTCATATTCATGTACTCTGCATTGCATCCAAATGAGAGGGTCACTGCGACCATTTGCATCTCAGCAATTGTAAAATGTTACAAATCAGGACTTGATTCATTATTTTGTTGGTTGTCTAGTCTTAAGAAATCAATAAAAAATGATCATAATACAGATTAAATTTAAGCATGTATCATATATATATATATATATATATATATATATATATATATATATATATATATATATATATATATATATATACACCTCCTCCCCCACCACACATGTATACATAGAACTATTGGTTGTTAAACATTTACCAGCAACTCCCAGAACTAGATTTCCATTGATTCTCTGAATGGAAATATCAGCTCTCACTTCTGATAGAATCTTATCTGCCTTAGTTTTCCTTGAACTTAATGTATTTGTGTGACATTGTATTACCCAAGTAAATTGTAGGTTCATTGAGGGCAAAAAATGGTGTCATCTTTTTCCTTGGATTACTTTGTTGTATAGCCATTTCAGTCATCTCTGACTATGTGGTGCTATTTGAGTTTTCTTAATAAAGATAGTGAAATGGCTTGCCATTTCCTTCTCTAGCTAATTTTATGGATGAGGAAACTGAGAAAAACAGGGTTAAGTGTCTTGCTCAGGTGTATACAAACAGAAGAGTCTGAGGTCAGATTTGAACTCAGGAACATGAGTCTGTCTGGTTCCCAGTCTGATTTTCTATCCATTCACCACCTATCTGCTTTGGATTACTTTGTTATTGTTATAAATAACATTTCATACATGTATACATATATGTGTATATGCATGTCTATATGTAATAGTACATATATATGTAAATAAATGATGTTGAATGGAATTCCAATATCCTCGTTCATTCATTCATTTATCCATTCAATAAACATTTGTAAAGCAACTATCATACACAATAGATTGTGCTCAGCACTATGGAACATACAAATATTTTTCTTTTTCAAAGACATGCTTCTATACCTCATGAACTCTACAATTTTAGTTCACATTTAGAAACTCTCCTAAATCGATTTTTCCCTAGCCTACAGAGCTTGATACTTTTAACTCAAGACTCAAATACAGAACCTTCTTTACAGCAAAAGTGATTCTGAGTCAAAGGGTTAGAGCTAGTTGGAATTAGGATGCAGGCCTTGAAAACACATTGTTTTACTTTGCCTCCACAATGCTCCTCATCTTGTGTATTGTCCTTTGTGAGCTTTCATTTGTTCATCTTTCTTCTAGAAAAATTCTAATCACAATCAAGGGACCATTAGTGAACACTGAAGCTTTGATCACAAAGATTCATGGCTTCATCATGAAGAGATCTCCACACATTTATAGCTTATTTCAAAACACTTGGTTTCTCAGTGAAGCAGATGGAGAGAAAAGAAGGGAGAGAATTTGGAACTCAAAGTTTTAAAAATGAATGTTAAAATTTATTCTTATATATAATGGGAAAAACAAAATATTAAATAAGAAAGAAGAGAATAGATCATGATGAAATCAACATTTCTTAATAGTTGGAGCACCTGAAACAAACAATAGTTAAGTGACTTAACCAGGGTCATAGAGCTAATAAGTACCTGAGGAAAAATGTAAACCATGTCTTCCTGACTGCACACTTTACATAATGTACTCCCTAGCTGCCCTAAATGCTCCACCCCTGTATCTTGTCCTGGTCATGGCACAATATGAAGAATTGTCTTCATTCCTCAGCATGTCTCAGGAAGGGCAGAAATAAAATGGAAAATCAAGAAGAGGATGACTACAATAGCAAAGCTCCTTGAATCATGTTACATGAGGGCTGATTAGCAGAACTGGGAGATGCTGTCAAGATTTAGAGGGGAAACTCATTAGCTGTCTTCAAAAATTAAAGAACTATCAAAGAATGAAAAATGGGATTAAATTTGCTCTGCCAAACACCAGAGAGTAGAACCAGGAGCAATTGATGCAAGTTGCTGGAAAGAACATAGCATCAACATTCTAGAGCTGTCTTCAGAGAACATTCAATCCCATTCCTTCATTTTACTTATGAGGAAAATGGGAACCAGAAAGCTTATGTGGCTTGTTTAATAAGATCATATTGCTAGTAAATGTCAGAAGGGGGGATTTTTAAATTTTATTTTGATTCTGAAGATTGCATCAAACAAAATGGGCATATCTCTATGCATTGTAGAATCAAAGGGGAAAACAAAAGAAAGGAGAAAAAAGAAAATTGCACGCAAAATTGCAAATATCTCTTGTGCATAGTTTGATTTTTTTTAAGTATATACAGATAAAAATAGCTTCTACTTCTATCTCCTGTTGTGGGGATAAAATTAAATAATATTTGCAAAGTTTGTTGGAACCTTAAAGTGCTACATAAACATTATCTATAACTGGTCATCTTTATCAGGGGTGGTATGTGGCTCAGGGCCTCTTGGCCCCAGGACAAGTAATCAGTCTGCTGTGCCACTCAGCTACCCTACAGCACATTTTAGAAGATGGTCAGAGTGAAAGGAGAGAGAAAATATATATGGTAGTGGGGAGGTAGGAATGGAGGGAGTTGTGATCAGCAACGGCAAAGGTGGAAAAATATGGAAGTAGCTTTTGTGATTCACTTATCATAAAGGATGTGATCCACCTGCGATAGAGCTGGTGGTGTTGGAACAAGACTGAAGCACATTTTTTTCCTCTTTCCTTGACTTTATTTCTCATGAGGGTCTATATTTTGGGGGGGAAGGGTATTATGTTTACTCTTAAACAATAATATTTCAGTAGCGAATTAAAACATTTGTACAAAAATAAAAAATAAATATATTTTAAAAAGCAAAAAAAAGAAAAGTGTATATACTTACTAGATATTGGCACTTAATCTCATTGCATTGCAAAAACCAAAAGAAAGAAGAAAAAAGAAAATGTATATAACCACTAATCATTGATGTGTTTAATTGACATTTATCATTTGACAATTGACAATGATGTTCTTTTTCATATATTTGTTGGATTAGATAGACCCTAAGCTTTTTTGTTTTTGTTGTTTGGGAAGGAGATGTTTTGGTTTTTTGGCTCTACCTACACTCAGATTTGGAATTGTAAAAATACTTTTGAAAATTTGGAGAGTGCATTTTTGAGGACATCTATAACAAGGAATAGTACAAATAGAGGTATTCTCTAGATTCTGTTTTTTTGATAATTTCTTATTACGGTGGTCAAAATTCCATCTTCATCATTCCTGCATCATATTCCTCATAAATGCTAACAAACAATCTAGGAACTGACATTACTAATTTGAAAGTTCATGTTGGTAATCAGAGAAGTTTTAGTTTTGTATTAAACATTAGAGATTTTCAAAGTGTAGAGAGATAGTATCAATGTTATTATTTCTATTTTATAGCTAGAAAAACCAATGATCTGAGGGTGAAACCTAGGTACCCTAATTCCAAGTCCAAACTTCTTCCTATATAACCTCACTGATGTGAGTCATCCTATCTATGTCTTGCCACTGGATCCAAACAGTTCTGAAGGAGAGAGAGACGAGAGAGAGAGAGAGAGAGAGAGAGAGAGAGAGAGAGAGAGAGAGAGAGAGAGAGAGAGAGAGAGAGAGAGAGACTGGTGACTTGTGACTTTGTACAGCATCTCTTAACTTAAATCCAATTCTCTTACAAATCATGACATCATCTTCCTGATGTCATGATCCTCTTTGAGGATGAAGGGGAAAAATAACAACTGTTTAGATTTATATAATATATATATATATATGTACACACACATAAATCACACTTTATGGTCTTTCTAACTAATGAAGAAGAGGAAAATGTTATACAAGGCTATCTATCTCTATTTATCCAGGTAGTATAAGGTGAATCTGCTCTAACAAGTCTAATATCCTCAAGGTGAATGATTGCTACTCTCTAGGGCTGTAGAGAAGCCTCCCAGAAGTTTAGACAAAAAGACAACAATTCCAAAGTGCTCTAGAAATGTTTCAAATGGTTTTCCTATTGTCACATCTCTGATAGAAATACTTTCAATGTAGGACAATGTAGTGAGATGACCCGTCTGTATCGTGTATATGGCTGAGGTCCTGGAATCTCAATTATAGGAGTAGGAATTGGTCGAGTTCCATAGCTTCCCAAAAGGGCAAGAGGTAGAACCATGATAGCAGAGTTGTGGGAAGAAGAAGGTTAGCAATCTCCCCCCTCAAACCCTTATAAAATGGATCTAGAAAACACATTAAAGTAGCATCCATAATAATCTTTTTTACTTATATGGTAAGTCATCAAACAATTTGGCAAATCTTAAGGAATTATTCCACTGACCATATACTAAAACTGACTATTCTTGTTTAAAATTAATAGTAATTAATAATGATAGCTGGTATTTCTAAAGCACTTTAAGGTTTACAAAGTACTATATAAATGTCAGCGTTAGGTCCTCACAGCATTTTAGCTTTACAAAACCTGGAAGGTAAGTATTCTTATTATCCCCATTTTATAGATAAGGAAACTGAGTCTGAAAATGGTTAATCACTTGTCTGGGGTTACATAAGTAGCAGGTATCTGAAAGAGGAGTCTAACCTAGATTTTTCTGACATCAGGTCCACTAATGTGTTACCTAGATGTTAAAACGTAATGGCAAACCTGTCAGGAACAACCATCCAATAGTTGTGTATGACCAAAATTTGAAATGACTTATGAACAGTTTGCTTTGAAAGTCTGTCCTATACTTTTAGTATCAGAAAAGGTATTAGTAAACGTGAAAAATTAACAGGAATTCACTGTGATAAGGCCTTACTTACTTCTGGATAAAATACCATTTCCAGTCATCGATGATGACTATAAGATTCCAAGAACACCAAAAACTAATTGGAAATCAAAAGAAGAAGGAAGAAAATGTACATAACAAACTGGAAAGAATAAATTTACAGAGAACACATTGACCAGGAAATTATTTCTGGAAGGTACATACTTAAAGAATGTTCATTGTCAGGGTAGCTCAAGCCTCTGATGCAAAAAGCTGCCAATAATGATGTCACCATGCCTCTCTCTCTGCTAAGCATCCTGTCTCTGTAAAGCTGGGCATCGAGTCTCTACTCTTCACTGGTCTTCTCTCTGCTACCATTTTCTGGGTTTCAGCTTTTTGAGGTCATCTGTTAGGCACCCTGCTCCCAGAGGCTAAGGGGAAATTATTTGAAAGTCTTTCTCTTAGCTTATTTTATCTTTACAACATGTATTGTACCAAAACTCAGGATTTTACTGTTTGATAAACTATACTTCTTCCAATATCTTAAGGACCTATGATGCCATCAGCATGAAAGCATGTTTGATTTAGAATTAGGGGTCCTAAGTTTAACTTACCAACCTTTTGAGGTAGATGCTACAATTATTCCCATTTTTTTTAGAAGAGGAAACTGAACTAGACTGAGGTTAAGTAACTTTCCCACTTTTATGCAACTAATAGATGTCTGAGGCTGGGTTTGAACTCAGAACTTCCTGATTCCAGGTGCAGTGTTCTACCTATTGCCTCCCTGAGTTGAAAGGTGCTCCATTTTATCCCATTTCCCTCTCAAATTTTATTTATATGTTTGAAAACCGAATCTTTGAGGTTTTAATTGCACCTTAGACTATTATTACCTTTGAAATCTTTTCCATTTACCCTAGTATCACACTTCTCAACTCAGGTTTACAGTTTGATCCTTTTTACTTAAATAATTTATTTTAGGACTTTGATTTTTTTTTCTTTACGAACTTTGGTGCAATGACCCTTTTGTGAACTTTTAATGTATTGATTTTAAACTTATTTCACAATAAAGCTTCAGAACAAAGAGCATCAACTAAGATATCATTTCAATTTTAATAGTGCTACTGTGCAACCTGTACACAAATAGCCCCTGTTAGAGAATGGCTGCCTATTTTCTTTGAAAGCTTTAGGCTACAATATATTCCAGTTTTCCTGGTTCTCCTTAATAGTCTCATCTATTCTAGTCATTTCTACCTACTACCTTTTGCATTTCTAAGTTAATTGTATGACTATATTTCTTATTGTTGACTGGAAAAATCACTGTTCAACCTTTAAAATAAGTTAATTCCAAAGTTTGGCAGGGACCTGGTATTTACAGAGCAGCCTGAAGGAAAAATAACTAGTTATTCTACAATCACCATGGACTCTTAATTATCCTGAAGAATTTATTTCAACACACATTTCATTAAACTGAACTTGTTCCTCAGTTCTAATTTTAAGTTTCTGTCTCTTCAGTTTCACATGTGTACACGTAGAGAACTTGAATAGGCTTATAGAAGAAATGACCTTGTCACTTGTTTCAACTTGTGCAGATTTAAAGTGATGGCATTTAATTCCTAAGAGGATGAGAAATCATTTTTGATTTTGAAATCAGTGATTAAAAACAGAGTGTATTGTACATTCAAATCATTATTACTGTAGCAAAAAGGATTTAACTTACTTCTAACACATTAACACATGGAACATTCTAAGCAAAAACTCAAATTTTTCAAGACAGGAGGCTGAGAGACATTTATACAATTAGCTTTCCTCTTTTCCAGGCTTCATTTTCTTCATCCATAAAATGCCAAGAGTTAGAGTAGATGACCCCTGAGCTCTAGATCTATAATTCTATAACAATTCCATGTGGAAAAACTATAATTAACAAGATTGTTATGGTATCCTAATACCCAGATTCCCTTTCATACTACCTGGGGAAAATACATACATACACACACTCAACCACATTTCCTCATTCACTTTACCTATTCACCACCTATTGATTTAGAAACTGGTGATAAATTATCTCTGCCTCTCTTCTTTCTTCTTTGGTTGCCATTTTGCTACCTTCTTAACATCTGTATCAGAAACTCTTTACTAAGTGTCAATTTTATTGGAAGAAGGTCCTAATGATAAGATTATAATAATATCAGGTCTGGGTTATACTTGTATCTTCAGTATTGTACTGTTTAATAATTTCTATCTATTCTAATATTTTAAGGATCTATGAAGTCATCAGTATGGTACAAATGAAAGAATGCTGGATTTGGAATTAGAGATCCAGACTCTACCATTATGATCTTGGACAAGCCACTTAACATCATCTGCAAAATAAAGGGGTTAAGGGGCAGCTAAGTGGCACAGTGAATAGAGCACTGGCCCTGGAGTCAGGAGGACCTGAGTTCAAATTTGACCTCAGACACTTAATAATTACGTAGCTGTGTGACCTTGGGCAAGTCACTTAACTCCATTGCCTTGCAAAAAAACAAATAAAATTTAAAAAAAATAAAGGGGCGGAGTGGCTAGGTGATGCAGTGGATAAAGCACTGGCCCTGGAGTCAGGAGTACCTGAGTTCAAATCCAGCCTAAGACACTTAATAATTACTTAGCTGTGTGGCCCTGGGCAAGCCACTTAACCCCATTTGCCATGCAAAAAATAAAACAAACCTAAAAAAATAAAATAAAGGGGTTAAAATAGATGTATGAGGTCCCTTCCAGCTCAGGAGCTCTAGTCCATTGATCCCTCCTCCTATGATGTTGGAAAATTCTCTGCATCATATTAGGAGACCATCTCTATCCATTTCTTCACCAGGCTTGTAATCAAAACTCTTCCAACTTCTTCAGATATCTTCAGATATCAAAACCACCTGACATAACCTTCAAGAATCCAAGATCATCTTCATGCTTCAAAGAGGAATCTAAATAGGAATTTAGTAGAGGTAATAAATGTGAAATGCTGATTTACACTTTTTTTTCAGTGTTTATTTTATATGTACCATAACTCACATATATAGGACACTTAAAGGTTTTAAATAAATCTGCATCATGGCAGCCAAGTGGGAAAGAGAATAGAGCACTGACTTTGGAGTCAGGAGGATCTGAGTTCAAATCAGGTCTCAGATATTTAATAGTTACATGACTCTGGGCAAGTTTTGCCTCATAAAAAGTTCCCCCTCACAATAATGCAGAAATGTAGAAAAAATAGGATCCCTGTTTTGCAGATCAGAAAACTAGAGCGTAGATAGGTAGGTTCTCAAAGACATAAATAATAATTTACAGAGCCAGGACTCAAAATCACAACCCAGAATCATGGAATCTTAGAGACAGTTTAATCTATATTCACATTTTATCTAGGTGAAATGCAAACCAATCAAGAATCCTCTTTACAGGTAGTCATTCAGCCTCAGATTGAAAGTTCATTATATTTAGAAAGAGAATGCAATTCCAGCCTATTTCATTCATTGGTTGTATTTTTTTCATTAAAAAACATTTTTATTTAAAGTTTTGAGTTCCAAATTATATCCTTTTCTTCTCTTTCTACCCCCTCCCTCAGTAAGCTATCAGATATAGGTTATACATATGTAATTATGTGAAACTTTTCCATATTAATCATTTTGTATTAGAAGATTTGAATTAAAAAAGTGAAAAATAGCATGTTTCAGTCTGTATTCAATCAATATTTCTTTCTCTGAAGGTAGATAGTATGATTCATCATTATTCCTTTGATATTGTCTTGGATCATTGTTTGCTGAAAATAGCCAAGTCATTCACAATTCTTCCTCAAGCAATATTGTTGTTATTATGTATTATGGTCTCCTGGTTCTATTTATTTCACTATGTAACAATATTTTTGTACAAATAGTTCCTTTTCCCTTTTTTTTTTTTTTTGGATGTCTTTGAGATATAGATCTAGCAGTGGTATAACTAGATCAAAGGGTGTGCATGGTTTTATAGCCCTTTGAGCATTGATCTAAATTGGGTTGCTTTCATTGTAAAGTTTTCCTTGCATTCAGTCTAAATCTGATTATTTCCCCACATATCTCAATGCTACTAGTTTGCCCCCAATAACAATGGTTAAGCAAAGTGAATTGAGATTCACTTTTAAATGATAACCCTTCAAATACTCAAAGATTTCTTTTATGTCTCCCTATATTTACTGTTCTCTAAGGTAAACATCTTTAGCTTTTTCAAACCTTATGACATGGTCTCCTGGTTCTCTGGTTTGAAATTTGACTCTCTTTCCACTACTTTATTACCTATAAGATTATGTGGTAGAAAGGCATGACAGGAGGCAGGAAAGAATATATGTAAGTTGAAGGAGGTGGGTGAAATACCTACATGTATCACATATTTATCTTTTTTTTAGGTTTTTGCAAGGCAAATGGGGTTAAGTGGCTTGCCCAAGGCCACACAGCTAGGTAATTATTAAGTGTCTGAGACCGGATTTGAAGCCAGGTACTCCTGACTCCAAGGCCAGTGCTTTATCCACTACGCCACCTAGCTGCCCCCACATATTTATCTTAATGTGAGAAAATGATGGATCAGACTGAAGCATGAGAAGATACTTGGGAAAGTACAATCATCCACCCAAGCAATGGAGGCCATTTATTGTGTCATTTAAAAATACACTAAAAAAATATTGTGTCATTAAAAAATACAATTAAAAAATACAGAAATCTCCATCATGAAATAAACAGGGAAATTTAAGTTATGGGCTTTGCTAATAAGTTGCTAATTATAGTCAAAGAGGGTAATAACTGAGTGGCAATTGATGGAATTTTTTAGTTCTGCCTTTTAAAAGCAAATAGAAATAGCTAGCATTAGAGGGGTTATAGAATGATGGACTCTGTAATTCTATGTTGATAGAACTATGAAATGGTCTAGAGTAATTGGAAATAATGCAAAGAAGTAGAAATATTACTGCTAGGCATATGCCCTAAAGTCAATGATTTAAAAAAAAAAGTTGCCTCAGATAGATAATATAGGAGCATGTTTTATAGCAACAAAGAACTGGAAGCAAAATAGATGCTCATTGATTTTGGAATATTTAAACAAATTGCCATATATGTATGTAATGTGTGTGGCACAGTGAATAGAGTTCCAGGTCTCCAGTCAAGAAGGCACATCTTCATGAGTCTCAGATACTTGCCCGAAATACTTACTAGCTGTATGATCCTGGGCAAGTCACTTAATCCTGTTTGCCTCAGTTCTTCATCTGTAAAATGAACTGAAGAAGGAAAATTGGCAAACCACTCCAATATCTTTTCCAAGAAAACCCCAAATGGGAACTGGCATGATAGAAATAACTGAACAACAAGAAAAAAAAAACATATAATGAATACAGGAAAACCTAAAAAGATTTATACGAACTGATAGAAAATGAAGTAAGCGGAACCAGGGAAACAATATATACAATGACTATAAAAATATACATGGAAAGAACTACAAAACTAAATGCTTAGACATTCTAATGACCAAGGTCAGTTGCAAAGAGATATGAAAATATACTTTGTCTCACTATTCTCCCCCCCCCCCTTTTTTTCAGAGATGGAAAATACGATAGATGTGGAAGACTATACCTAAAATTAGACCTTTGCAATATATTGATTGTTTTTGCTGAAATTTTTGTTCTCTTTTGAATGGGGAAAAAACATTGTGTTAAATGTAGGTAATATAAAAAGAAGAGATATCAGTCAGTCAGTGAATCAATAAATATTTATTTAATAACTACCATGTGCCATCTTCTATGCTGCTAGAGATGCAAAGAAAAGCAAAACCAGTTCCTGCCTTCAGGGAATTAACAGTCTAGCAAGGAAGACAATATGAAAATAACTCTGTACAAATAACTCTACAAATGGAGGATAAACTGGAAATTATCAACAGAGGAAAAAAAATAAATTGATATTTTTCATGAAAACCCTTTGATATCAACCCCCTTTCTCAAATAAAATAGGTGTGTGTGTGTGTCTGTGTGTCTGTGTGTCTGTGTGTGTGTCTGTGTGTGTGTGTGTATCTGTATGTGTGTCTGTGTGTGTGTTTAGATTAGCAAACTACTAGGAAGTGGTCAGGACACATGGTGCAATAAAATGAACTCTATATTTGGATTTACATGAGCTTCATTCACTTCCTAGTTTTTTTTCTTTCGAGCCTTTAACTTGGGCCTTTAGACAAACAATCTAAATTTTTTGGATTTCAATTTCATCATCAGGAAATTCAAGTCCCTTTCACTTCTCAATATTTGTTATTGTTTTTGACTGTTTGTGATTCCACTTGGAGTTTTTTTTGGCAAAGAGACTGGAGTGGTTTGTCATTTCCACCTCCAATCCATTTTATAGATGAAGAACTAAGGCAAGCAGGGTTAAGTGACTTGCCTAAGGTTCCACTGCTTTTAAGTGTCTGAGGTCAAATTTGAACTTGTGAAAATGAGTCTTTTTGATTTCGAGCCCTGAGATCTATGTACTGTGCCACTTAGCTGCCCATCTTTAAATATAGGTTTCTATGATTTTTTTCTTGATACAGTTTCCAAGGGTGACCAGTTATTGCTGCTCTTGTTCCTTACTTTAAAAAATATAAACTACCCTACAGAATTCTAGATAAATGACTCATTGTCCTCTGAATAGCCTGACATGGTCATGAGAAGAACTAAAAGAATGCCTTAAAATGAACATAAGGAATACTTGTGGGTGGGGAATGGAAAAGGAATCTCTCCAAATCATAGGAATCCTTGAATACTAGATTTATCAACAGAGGTTTCGGATCTTAAGCATCGTCTTTAAAGAGATGTCTCACATGTCTAATGCAATTCGATCTAGTCATTCTAAGGGGGAAAGTGAGGAAGGATAAAGGCAGAAGGAAGGAAATCAAAGTTCAGAGAACATCAAAGTAGTTAGTTTAACTGAAACAGTATAAGAAGGGATATGAAGAGCATTAAGTCTAGACAGGTACAAATGGAACCAAATTGTATAGGGCTTTAAAAACTAGGCTGATGAGTTCTATTTTATACAAGAATCACTGAAGTTTCCTAAGTAAGGAATTGCCATGATTAGACTTGTACCTTATAAATAATCCAGACAGGAGGTGATAGTTGCTATAAGAATGAAACAATGGGAACACAAGAGTAAAAACAAAGGGGATAGATGTGAGAGATATTATTGAGTAGAATCAACAGAAGCTTGCTCCGAATTGACAAATGATCAAAGGATATGCAAAGGCAATTTACAGATAGGGAAATCAAAGCTATCCATAGTCACATTAAAAAAATTGTTCTAAATCATTATTGATTAGAGAAATGTAAATTAAAGCATCTCTGAGGTACCACCTCACACCTCTCAGACTAACCAATATGACCAGAAAGGACAATGATCAATGTTGGAAGGGATATAGGAAATCTGGGACACTAATGCATTGTTGTTGTGAAGCTATGGATTCATCCAACCTTTCTGGAGAGCAGTTTGGAATTATGCCCAAAGGGCAATAAAAATGTGCATACCCTTTGATCCAGAAATATCACTGCTGGGTCTATACCCTGAAAAGATCATGAAAAAAGGGTAAATCAAGCACATACCAAAATGTTCATAGCAGCCCTGTTTATGGTGACAAGGAATTAGAAATCACAGGGATGCACATCAATTGGGAAATGACTGAACAATTGTGGTATATGTACTTTATGGAACACTATTGTTCTATTAGAAATCAGAAGGTATGAGATTTCAGAAAAACCTGGAAAGACTTGCATGAACTGATGCTGAGTGAGATGAGCAGAACCAGAAGAACACTGTACACCCTAACAGCAATATGGGAGTGAAGATCAATTTTAATGGACTTGCTCACTCCATCAGTACAATAATCAAAGACAATTTTAGGGTATCTATGATGGAGAATACCATCTGTATCTAGAGAAAGAATTGTGGAGTTTTTAAAAAGGTCAAAGAATAATACCTTCAATTTTTTTTAAAAGTTCTCTTATGTACTACAGAATTTTGCTATCTCTAATATTTCACTTTTTCCTTAAGGATGTGATTTTTCTCTCAACACATTCAAATTTGATCAGTGTTTAAGCATAGAAACAATGTAAAGATTATCAGACTGCCTTCTGTGGGGGGAGGAGGGAAGGGAGGGAGGAGGAAATGTGTAAAATTCAAAACCTTACCAAAAAATGATAGGTAGAAATTACTACTGTATATAATTGAAAAACAAATAAAATATTTATATAATAAAAACAGAAGTTTGATATTTGATTAAACACAGGGGAAGGTGAGAAGGTAAGAATTAAGAATAGTTCTGAGGTTGCAATCTTAGGTGACAAAAAAATAGAGAGGGGAATAAGGAAATCTGGAGTAGGAAAGATAATTATGTCCATGTTGACATACTGTTTTCGATGTCCAGGCTTTTTGTCAGTTAGGTCTCTGCTTTATTATTTTTTTTTCTAGTTTAAGCCTTTTATAGGCCAAATACCCATAAGTATTTCTCTCTTTTTCTTATTAAAGCTACTCTGTTCAGTCACAGCCCTGTGAGTGAATATTTTTCACCCTGACAGAGAAGACCCTAATTTAAATCTGCAAAAGGATGATGCAAATGCTGGTGAACAGATGGCTTTAAAATAACAGCAACCTATTCCTGAGTGGGGGAAAAAGCCTTGGTAGGAAGGTTTAAGCTTCAGTTTGGGATAGGTCTCTTACTAAAGTAAGATGAAGTAGTTCTGGCACTTATAACAGCCCAAGTTTGCAGGTGTTTATTACTAGGGTGGAAGTCATTCTGTGAAGAAGCAAAAGCTGTTTTCTTCTGAAAGTTGCAGCAATTAAACCACAACAGCTGGGTGACCTTGAGATAATGTGATGTATCTAGTTCTGAACATTTCCAGAGGGTCTTTGAGACAACTTGCTGTCACATGTGAGGCAACATTCCCTCAAACAGACATTTAAACCAAAGTAACCCCCCTAAGGCAATTGTACAATACATAAACCAATACAAGTTTCTGTGTTATCTGTCTCTTAGAGTTCCTTAAGAAGGTTGAGCTCAAAAACTGTACAGATTACAGCACAGTACTTAGAAATAAACCAGATGACTGTTCAGTCTGTTCTTAAATACAACATGAAGCTTTTTTCCTTCTTTGGTACTAAAACTATGAGGTTGGAGAAGTCATCTAAAACCTAAGCTTTCTTCAGGAAATATTAATATTTGCACTATTATTAAATTAATCTAATTTAATAACCTCATTTTACTATTCTATCTCTGTAAGGAGGTACATTCTAAGATTGTAAAGTGCTGGTTTTGTATTTACTTATTTGTGTAGGTGTTTAAACCTCCTCAGCAGAATGTAAGCAACTTGATGGAAAGAAATGTTCCATGTTGTTGATCTTAACATGGAACAGAACCAGTCACAAAAATATTCATTAAAGTAAATTGAATTGAAAGGAAAAAATGTAAAAAGGTTATTAAATATGAGTAAGTATTAGGAGGAACTTTCCTTTTGTATTACAACCATTTGGTTGGGAAAATTCCAATTTGCTTCTAATGGGTTTCATTTTCCCCATCTGTAAAATGGACTAGATGCTCTCTGAAGTCTTTTGTTTCTGCCTTGGCAAATTTTATGTCTTTCAGTTGGAATTTTATTTTATTTTCCCAATTACATGCATAGGTAATTTTTAACATTCATCCATTTATAAAATTGAGTCACATTTTTCTACCACCCCTCCCTTTTGGCAGTGAACAATCTGCTAAAAATTGTACATGTACAATTGTGTTTAACATATTTCCCTATTAGTCATTGTGTGAAAGAGGAATTAGAAGTAAGGGAAAAGAAAAAATCAGGAGAAAGGAAGGAAAAACATAAAAGAAGTTTTTAAAAAAGTAACTCCATTGTTTTTCTCTGGATGTGGATGGCATTTTCCATAGCAGGTCTCTAAGGATTTTCCTTGATCTCTGAGCTGCTGAGAGAAGCTGCATCCATCACAGTTGATCATCTCACCATGTTATTGTTAATCTGTACAATGTTCTCTTTGTTCTGCTCATTTCACTCAGCATGTAAATTCACATAAGTCTTTCCAGACTTCTCTAAAGTCTGATCGCTCATGATTTCTTACATAACAATAGTACTCAATAACATTCACATACCATAATTTGTTCATCTATTTCCCTATTGAAGGCATCCCCTCATTTTCCAGTTCTTTTGTACTACAAAAGAGTTTCTATAAATATTTTTGAACATGTGAGACTTTTCCTATTTTTTAAATGATTTCTTTGAGATGTGGACCTAGTATCAGTGTTGCTTTAAAGGATATTAACAGGTTTATTACCCTTTGGGATAGTTCCAGATTGCTCCCCAGAGTGACTGGATCAGTTCACAACTCCACCAACAGTTGCCAGATTTTAAAAACAATCAACTGCCTGATATTATGCAACCTGAATGTTCACATTTCTTACTTCACAACAATTCTTCCATTTGGACTGTTTATCTAAGAGAGTCATTTTTCTATTTCTCAAATATGCTTATTTGAAATTTAAAGTGATTTGTTTACTTTCCCATATATTTATCTCTTCCATCCCTTCCTATCTTGAACCCCATTTTCTGATCTAAGGGAAAGTGTGGATGATATAACAATAAACACTTCAAGATAAAATGAAAGCCAAATACTGGTCAATTCATCAGATCCAAGGTTGTATATGCAAAGGGAAAGCTAATTATGACCCCCTTCTGATGAAATCTAGGATTCAATTAGTGAATGAATTCCGGATAAAAACTCAAGACTCAGATTTAAAAGAGACTTAAGTTGTATTATATCATGATATTATTATTATTATTAGTAGTAGTAGTAGTAGTAGTATTTATATAGTTGCAATCAGGCTAATCCTTTTGGGACAAGCAGCTAACTGGATGATACACTATGGTTTTATATAGGGAAACAGGACAGAGCTATCATGTTGGAAGGGATATGGGGTCAACACAGGTATAGTATAAAGGATTATGTCAGGAGATTCAAGGATAGCGCATTTTGAGATACCATTCATTTGAGGTAACAGTATGCTAGTTTGATACTCTTTGATGGGCCCTAGCCTCCATCCTTATAGGATCTTTGTGGCAGCAGAACTGGGTGTCCTATCTAATTGGCAAGACAGAATTCCCAAGATAATTGTTATCAATCCAAGATCTGATAAGGAGAAGAAATTCTCAGGGATGGCAGCAAATTTTTGCCAATGATGGTTTTTCTACACTCTAATTTCTTAGGTAAGTATAGAAAGGCAAAAAACTTAACTATTTGCTCTCTGCCAAATATTTCCAGGATATCACTTCCTCTGAGCTTACTCCAAAAGGGAATCTACTTAGGGTAAAAAAGGATGTTAGGGAAAATCTCCCTTTTTCAATAAATTCAGTGTCTGACTCCGAGTTGTTTTCCCCTCAACTCTACCTTCGTCCTAAACAACTTCAACAAACATATTGATAATCTTTCAAACACTTTAACTTCTTAATCTTCAACTTACTCATTTTCAATGACATTTATCTCTACCCCACCAGAGATAGACCTAACCTATCTCTTTTCTTGAGTCCCTTACCTCTTTATTCTTTCCATGATCTCACCTTGCCACCTCCCAATATTACCATTGTTCCTACCTTTCCAATACTTCTTACTCACCACAGCTACTTCCCCAAAACCTTTTATCCCTTCCTAAACCCTTCTCAGTTCCCCCATTCACTGTCTCAGTTGAAAACTTTGTCATATTGCATTTGAAAAAAATGAGGCAATTCAGACAGTTCTTCTTTCCCCTTATTTTTCATACATATATACATACATATATATATGTATATATCTTAGATACCTCCTGCAACTATTTCCTCTTTTATCATTATTTCATATAAAAGTTATCCCTTCTTGTCAAAGTAAGCCCCCATTTACATAAGAGATCCAACTCTATCCCCTATTCTCCAACAGGTTCCCATCATTTCTGCTCTCCCTAATCTTCAGTTACTCCCTCACTGTTGGCTGCTCCCCTGCTATCTACAAACAGGCTTGTGATTTCTTTGATCCAACTTCCATCCATCTCCAATAGCTATTGTATTAAATTTAGCCTCCCTTTTGTAGCTAAACTTGTGATGTTTCCCTTTGTCTACAAAAGGTGTTTCTACTATCTTCTTAACTGGGCAATCTGACTTCCACACTTATTATTCAATCAAAACTGCTATATTTGAAGTTACTAATGATTTCTTAATTGTCGAATCTAATGATCTTTTCTACCTCTTCAACATTTTTGTCCTCTTGGCAGTTTTTGACATCAGCATTCACCATCTATTTGATATTCTCTTCTTACAAGATTTGGATAGCCATAATCTTTTCTAGTTCTCCTTCTCTGTCTCCTTTGCTGGATCTTCACTCAAGTCTCACCTACTATCCACAGAACATGAACTTGGGTTTAAAGAGATTGGTGATTTTGTATGAGTCATTTATTTTTTTAGATCACAACTCCATTGTCTATCAAATGGGGTTGAATTAGCTAACAATCAGCACTAAAATTCTATTTTATAATGAATATACCATTACATTCTTTTTAATATTTCTAATATTTTATTTTATTTCCAATTACATATAAAAACACTTTGTAATATTCACTTTTAAAAATTTCAGCTCCAAATGCATTCCCTCTCTCTTTGAGATAGTAAGCAATTTTACAAGAATTATACATGTGCAATCATTTAAAATAAATATCCATATTAGTCAAGTTATGAGAGAAATTCTAGGGAAAAAACCCCACCATGAGAAAACAAAGAAACTTTAAAAATAGTAAGCTTCAATGTGCTTTCAGACATCATCTGATCTTTCTTTAGTGGTAGAGAACATTTTTTTCATCATCATGTATCCTTCAGATTTGTCTTGGAACTTTGTGTTGCTGGGAATAGTTGTCATTCACAGTTGATTGTCACACAATACTTCTGTTATTATGTCAGTGTTCTCCTGGTTCTGTTCACTTCACTTTGCATTATTAACTTGTGTAAATCCTTATGCTCTCCAACATTTGTCATTTTCCTGTTCTGTCCTATTAGGTTTGAAGTGGTATCTCAGAGTTGTTTTAATTTGAATTTCTCTAATCAACCATGATTTGGAGAATGTTTTTTATTTGTCTATAGATAGCTTTGATTTCTTCATCTGAAAACTGCCTGTTCATATCCTTTGACCATTTATCACCTAGGGAATAATCCATATTCTTATAAATTTGATCATAGGTTCTCTATACATTTGAGAAATGAGGCCTTTATCAGAGAAACATGGTGTAAACAATTTCCCCCAGTTTTCCATTTTCCTTTTGATTGTTGCTACATTGGGTTTTTGTACAAAATCTTTTTCAATTTAATGTAAACAAAACTATACATTTTATATCTCGCAATGCTCTCTATCTCTAGTTTGGTCAAAATTTTTTCACTTATCCCTATCTGACAGATAAACTATTGCATGATCCCCTTATTTACTTATGTTATCACCTTTTATTTCTAAATCTTATTGACCTTATCTTCGTATATGGCATGAGATGTTGACCCATACTTAGTTTCTATCATTCTGTTTTGAGTTTCCTCAACAGTTTCTGTCAAATAGCAAGTTCTTGTCCCAAAAGCTTGGATTTTTGGATTTAATCACAATTAAATTATGTGGTCATTTACTATTGCACACTATGTCCAGTCAATCTAGTCTGCTGATCTACTACTCTCTTTCTTAAACAGTAATAGATTGTTTGATGATTATTACTTCGTAATAAAGTTTGAGATTTTATTCAGCTAGGCCACTTTCTTTTATATCTCTTTTTATTAATTCTCTTGCTATTTTGAGTTATGCTCTTCCAGATGAATTTTATTACTTTTTAACTGTCTAAAATATTTTTTTAGCATTTTTAGTTGGTATGACATTGAATAAGGAAAATAATTTGGATAAAATTGTCATTTTTAGTATATTTGTTTAACCTACTCAGGAACAATTAATATTTTCCAATTGTTCATTTCTGAACTTTATGACTATAAAAAGTATTTTATAATTCTGTTTATATAGTTACAAGTTTTGTCTTGGAAGGGAGAGTACAAAGTATTTTATATAGTCTAAAGCTATTTCAATGAGAATTCTCTTTTTATCACTTGCTGCCGGACTGTGTTGGCCACACACACACACACACACACACACACACACACACACACACAAACACAATTTTCCAAATATACAATCATATCATCTGCAAAAAGTGAGAGTTTTGTTTCTTCACTATTTGTAGAAATAGATAGTTCCTATTCTAATTACTTCAATTTCTTTTTCTTCTCTTATTCCTATAGCTCAAATTTCTAGGACAAAAATAATAGTGGTGATGATGGCTAACCTTGCTTCACATGTGATGCTACTGGGAAGGCTTCTAGCTTATCTCCATTATAAATAATGTTGCCAATAGTTTTAGATAAATATGACTTATGATTTTAAGAAAAGCTCCATTTATATCTATGCTTTCAAGTGTTTTAATAAGAATAAGTCTTGTATTTTATCAAAAGTTTTTTCTGTATCCACTGACATAATTATTTGATTCTTGTTATTGAGATGGTCAATTATGCTGATAGTTTCCCTAATATTGAACCAACCTTACATTCTGGTATAAATGCCAACCTATATCCATGATATATAGTTTTAATCTCCTTGATAATATTTTATTTAAAATTTTTGCATCAATTTCATTGGGGGAAACTAGTCTACAATCTTCTTTCTCTATTGTTGCTCTCTGTGGTTAGGAATCAGCACAATTTTCCATACTGTCTATTTATTGTTGGAATTAATTGCTCTTTAAATATTTGGTAGAATTCACTTGTGAATCTACCTGATTCTGATGATCTTTTTCTTAGGTAGCTCATAGATGCTTATTACATTTCCCCCCTAAAATATGCTAAAGTAGTCTTCTTCTGTTAATATGGATAATTTATATCTTTGAAAATATTCAATCATTTCACTTAGATTGTAAGATTTATTGGCATATAATTGAACAAAATAATTCCTATTATTGCTTTAATTTCCTTTTCATTAGTTTTGAATTCTTCCTTTTCATTTTTTTTCAGTTTTTTTTGCAAGGCAAATGGGTTAAATGGCTTGCCCAAGGCCACACAGCTAGGTAATTATTAAGTGTCTGAGGCTGGATTTGAACTCAGGTACTCCTGACTCCAGGGGTGGTGTTCTATCCTCTGCACCACCTAGCCACTCCCCCATTTCATTTTTGATACGGAAATTTAGTTTTTTTTTTTAATCAAGTTAACCCGGGGCAGCTAGGTGGTGTAGTGGATAAAACACCGGCCTTGGAGTTAGGAGTACCTGGGTTCAAATCCGGTCTCAGACACTTAATAATTACCTAGCTGTGTGGCCTTGGGCAAGTGACTTAACCCCATTTGCCTTGCAAAAAAAAATAAATCAAGTTAACCAATAGTTTACTTTATTACTTTTTCATAAAACCAGCTCCTAGTTTTAGTTATTAGTTCAATGATTTTCTTACTTTTGATTTCATTAATCTCTCCTTTGATTTTCAGGATTTCCAATATGATGTTTCCATTAGTTTTCAATTTTCTATCTCCATGCCTCCTTGCTCCTCATATTCACCTCTACACACACACACACACACACACACACAAGCTCAAAACAGAGCAAGATGAAGGATGTCTGGGAGAATAGTAATGGTGTGTTTATTGAATTCAAGACATTGACAATTTTTTTTTCTTTCTCTTTATTCTACAATTCCCATTTCTTTCCAGCCTCATGATTCTTAAACAGGGATTCTTAACCTCTACTGTGCCATGAATGCCTCTGGCAGAGTGGTGAAGCCTATAGGACTCTTTTCAGAATAAGATTTTATATGAAAAGAAATTCAAAGGATGACAAAGGAAACCAGTTATATTGAAACAGTTGTTTAATTTTTTAAATGGACCTCTAGTTAAGAACCCCTGCTAAGGGGGCTAGGAGAGAGAAGAAAGTAGGAACTTTTTCTCCCAGAACAAATTGGAACTAATTTTCCAAATCCTAAGTTTCATTTGCTTACATACCAAAGAGCTAATAATAGTGATATCAAAACTATTTTTCCTGCCTAGGCCCTAAAGTTAGTCATCATGGGAGGGTGTTGAAGCAAGAAAAATGCTTCACTATCCACTCAAGGGACCTTTAAACTGAAATCCCCAGGACCTCACCTTGCTCCTTGGACATAAATCATTAGAGAGTAAAGTTAAGGAATGGATCTGGGGTTTCATTATATATGAAATTTCTATAAGGGAAACCTCCCTCTACCAGTGTGGGTCCCTACCTCCTCTCCAACTCACTTTCTTAGAAAACTGTCCAGCTGAGTGAACTTGTTTAGAAAGTTGAGTACTTAAATGAACTTGCCCAAGTTCACCCTGAAAGTATGATTCAACCCAGAACTTAAACCCAACGTTTCCTGGTTCCCAGATGAGATCTCTATTGACTACCCCATGACACCTCTTTAATAAATAGATACCAGAGATATGGAGTGGACTTGTGATTTGATTAGAACAGGAATATTCCTCTTTCAGTGCAGAACATTACCTTCTCTATGGCTTAGAATCTTAGAAAATTGCCTAAATGATGGTTTAACCAGTGGTCAAACTCAAATAAAAATAGGGGGACAATGAAGAATACTTTAAGATCCCAGGTTGCATGTTGAATTAGTTTTAAAATATAATATTGCCTATTTTATTGCATTTTAATATATTTTGCTAAATATTTTCCAATTACAATTTAATCTGATTCCAGGGACATTTGGGAGTCTTTTGAACTCCATGCTGCTTGCTGGTTGTGTATTTGAGTGACATAAAACTCTGAGTTTTCAAGGATCACAAAGTCAATATGTGTAACTAGAACCCACTTATTGCTGATTTATTATCCAATTTGGCTCATTGCCTCTCTAAATAAATATTAATGTCAAAAAATGAACTAGAATGGAGTGGTAGAGGGGTTATATAATGTTTTCTATCTTTCAGATTATATTATGAATTAAAAGCAGCTCTCAAAGCAAGGTCAATTCAATTTTTTGTTCTATGGATCCCTACTCACTCCATCATTTAGTTAATTGTAAGTTCCTTGAGAGCAAGCACTGTCTCTTGCCTTTCTTTTTATCTCCTGTGCCTAGCACAGTTTCTGACATACAATAGTTCTTAATAAATTCTTATTGACTGACTGGATGGGACTCTGAGTTGTGAAACTCAAGCTCTGGCAGGTCCTAACTAGCTGAAAAAAAAAGCTTTGAGGATGGGCCAGCTGGCATCTTCTTCTGTCATCCAAGGGCCAAACTCTCTAAGTTCAGGGAGATTCATTACCATACTAGTACCACCAGGTGATAATTTTTTTTCTCACAGAAACTCATTAAAACATCTACTAAGTGTTAGCAGAAAGAGACCCAAATGAAATCACCAATCCTTGAAGTGCTAAAGGAGTCATTCATGGGCAACACTCCAACACCATCACTCCATAAAGGGAAATCTTAGCATAGTGAAATGATTGACTTCTCTGCTGCAGTTGCCACAGCCATGATTACATACACAGACAGTCTATGTTTCCATTAGGGCAGCTCCTCACTATCCCTCAACTCTATGTTCTCATGTCAGAATTTCCTTCTTTTCCTTCTTTGATTGCTTCACTCAACACTCTTAAGAGGAAATGCAGGAAAACTCTAAGTCCTCCCTATGTGACTCAGGCACAGGCATCCTTCCTCCTGTGACTGATTCAATTGTGCACACTTAGGGAGCCAGTCACTGGGTTTGGTAGTTTTCCCAACTGCTCTGTCCTATGGTGAAAAGGAACATTTATATTTAATGAAAGTCCAAGCATACAGATAATAGCAGGATTTTGTTCTAGTAAATTTCTCAGTCCTAATAGGTCATGAACAAAATTTTCAATTCTTTAAATACAAAATTTTACTCAAGTTAATTTCTGAGGAAAATGTATTTATTAAAGTGACAATCTGAAAAAAAAAAGTTAAGGATCTTGTGTAAGTAAGATGGAGAACCACTCCCCCGTGAGTCTGTGATGGTACAAAGAAATTGCAATGTGGGGGTGGAAGGAAATAAGGCGTAACAGAAAAACCTTAAACACACCCAAAGCTTATGAATGAAATCTACACTTAGAAATTTGTTACTGAAGTCTCTGAAATATAAAGTTATTTTTAAAACCTTCTTTAAATGTACATGTTGGATTTAGAGAACAAAGGAAAAGATTAGAGAAATTCAATAATGCTTTCTTTTTTTTGAAAGAAGAGTTAAAAAAGAGAAAAGAGAAAAAAATGGTAATCCATTTTTAAACTGATTTTTCTCATAGCCAATAAGGTATCTTGGGATCAGATTAATTCAGGTGTATAAATGGAAAACCTGAGGCCATGTAGGCTTATAAAACTTGTCTAATGTCCAATTAACCAATCTCTGTCACTTTTAAATATGGCCTTCCCAGGATCTCCATCCCAAAACTATGCATCATGGAATTGGTTTGCCTTGAGAGGAAGGGCTATACATAATCTGTTATTTTTAATAAAAATTGTAGTACTCATTTTTATTATTGTAATTCTTTAAGACATGTCTATGTAAGAAAATTAGCCTTACAAATGATCTTTAGCTAGTGTTGACCTTCAAAAAATTATATTCCTGGACAGTTAGAGGATTAACTTGTCCTTTTCATACTTGCTAATGGTTGGAGGTATTTCTTTGATGAGCCCTACCAGTAGGTGGCTCTTTATTTATTAATTTCCTTTTTACTCTGGACTTTCTATTAGTGGAGGTCATAAGAAAAAAGCTCATTCACTGTTTTAACTATTTTTCTTTCCATTTGTATGACTTTGCTATGCATTTAATACAGCCATGTAATTAGATATATACTATTGTTAATTAACTGCTATATGATCGTAGACACTATTTAATAGCTAGATAAGGGTAGCATAATTGTATATGTAAAATGTCAAAAACTTATGATTCCATCAATGTGAGAACTCCTTCCCTCAATATATAGCTTAATCCCAGAGAAGAACAACTAATATTTATAAGATATTTAACATTTGTAAGGCACTTTTACAAATGTGACCTCATCTGATCTTCACAGCACTATGCTGAATCATATCAACTGTGCAATTCTCACCATAGTCAAAATCAGAAGGAAGAAGAAAGTTGTAGCTAAATGAAAAGATGGTTTACAGGTTGCCCTAGGCAAGACAAATAAAGAAGAGGCCAGAATTCATTTTATTGAGTTTCTAAAGACAAAATGAAACATCATTTCATGAAACATTTGGTCATCTCATACTGAAGTGTCCATAATTAAATATATGCAAAAAGTTATCATGAAAATGAGGTACAATTTTCATTCCCATTTAATGATAAGGCTAAAAAAAAGGTCAAATAACTTGCCCAAGGTCACACAGTGTCAGAAGTAGATAGTGAACCCAAGTCTTCCATGTAGTCACCATATAATCCTAGGCAAATGATTTAACTTCTTTGGACATCAATTTGTTCAACCTCAAAATGAGAGGACTGGATTAACCTTAGACAATTTCTAAAGTTCTATCTATGAGCTATGTTCTATGTTCTATCATGTAATACTAGCTCTACATTTTGTAGTCTAATTTGATTTGTCTACTATCACATTGTTCTATTAGACTATGAGCTCCCTGACAATTAGAATTGTATCTTGCCTTTCTTTTATCCTGACAGAAATACCCAGTAAGCTCATTCATTAGACCATGTTGCTTCTCTATTCTATGTAATATATGATTGCTAAATAGCAATTGTTCTTTATCTGGAGTTTCTGTGCAATATTCATCATGCTCCTTCTTATCAACTCCTAAAATTGATTGAATAGATTGCCACTTATTGCGTGGTCTTGGAATTACATGTGTAGATTCTATGTATTGAGACACCAAAGAAAGCACCAGAGGCAAATCATCATCATTCACTGGCTGGCTTAGCTGTCAGTCAACATCGTGTCAAACAGTAGTGGTAGTAACTGCTGTTATTCCAGAACTGTGTAGCCTAATGCTGATTGACAGTTCAGCCAACCAAAGAATGCAGATATAATGAAGGATACTGGATATGCCCTGGCAACTAACTTCCTTTTTTTCTCTTGCTTTCATCTGAATATGAGGAAATGCATTATGTCCATCTGAAAATATGAATAATAGTGATGATGACAAAAGTAACTAGCACTTGAAGATTTAGAAAGCACTTTAGAGATGATTACTTTTGATTATTACAATAGTGGGAAATAGAAGCTACCTAATGATTTATGATAATAATAATCATAATTTATTTAATGATAATTTATCCCCATTTTACAGAAAAAGAAAATTATTCTGAGAGGTTAAGGGAAGGATTTGAGGCAGGATTAGAACTTGTCTTCCTGATTCTAGGTACAGTATCTTCCTAATTACTTAGGTTAGAAATTTGTGGGAAATGATGAGGGAGAGAAGGTTGAAAGATGGAAGTTAAGCATTCAGTAGCAAAGTAAAGGTCATGTCCTCATCTTGCATGGGGAAGGAAGCCAATAGTGATAATTGCCCTAGCGACTCATCCTTGCCTTGACTCAGAAATTTCATGAATTAGGTGGCTGAACTATAGAGCTGGGAAGAACCATAACGAACGAAGTAATGAAGTGGGGGGGGGAAGAGGAGCCCACCTACCCACTCACCCTCTTCAGCTGGACCTGGAGGAAGGTGGCCTCCATCAGGGGAACACTCAATTTGAGACTGTGAGGGTTTTAGGGAACTGATGTGAAGATTAATGTTTATTCATTCAACACTCACCATTTTGTTTTTCTCTTTTTAATAGAACTTTCTTCTTTAATATTTTGAAGTTCATTTTTATCAGTGAGAAGCCCGCCTCGGTATATTAAGGAAGCAGCATGAAAATATTTCCTCTATTTCCTTAGGGAGAATAAAGAAGGCAAGAGAAGTGAGAAAATCCTCTAAAATAATCCAAGTCCTAGGATCCTTCATGTGGTGAAATACAAGGTTTTATTCCATGTATCTCTCTCTTTCTCTCTTTCCCCTGGCAACGACAGAATGGTAGCACAGGGATACTTTCAAATCCTTAGAGGGCTCTGTACCATTCTCTAGAAAAGAGTAAAGGAAGAAGGGTCCTTCCAGTTGGATCTCAGATGTCCTCAAATGTGACAATGTCCCCATATGTTCCAGTGTGGTTTTGGAAGTTTAGTAATTCCCGTCCTCTCACTATTAAGTCTTATCATTTCCACATGTAAGCTATGAAAATACCTTTATACAAGGTTGCAAAATACATTTGTACTTGAAATGAAAGAACTTTTCATAAGTAATGGTTGTAAAAAATATCTTCCCAGACTACCTTAGATGAAGTATGAAATGCTTTATCTCCAACTACTGCCACTTAAAAGCAACTAAGAAGCTTATTATAACAGTCCTTTTAAAAAGAATTTTTCAGAGCTATGAGTTCTTCCACCTGGCATGCGCTTGCCTCCCCCTGCCTCCAGGTGTGGCACCACCGCCTCTCTCTCTCTCTCTCTCTCTCGGGTGATGATATTGCTGCTCTCATTGTTGACAATGGCTCTGGCATGTGCAAAGCTGGCTTTGCAGGAGATGATGCCCCTCGGCCCATCTTCCCTTCCATTGTTGGCTGCCCAAGACATCAGGGTGTGATGGTGGGTATGGGCCAGAAAGACAGCTACGTGGGAGATGAAGCTCAGAGCAAGAGAGGTATTCTGACTCTGAAGTACCTCATTGAACATGGTATTGTCACCAACTGGGATGACATGGAGAATATCTGGCATCATACTTTCTATAATGAGCTCTGTGTGGCCCCTGAAGAGCAGCCTGTGCTGCTCACAGAAGTTCCCCTGAACCCCAAAGCCAACAGAGAAAAGATGACTCAGATTATGTTTGAGACCTTCAACACCCCAGCTATGTACGTTGCCATCCAGGCTGTGCTGTCCCTATGTGTTTCTGGTTGTACCACTGGTATTATGATGGACTCTGGTGATGGTGTGACCCACACTGTGCCCATCTATGAAGGTTATGCCCTTCCTCATGCCATCCTCCATCTGGATCTGGCTGACCCTGATCTGACGGACTACCTCATGAAGATTCTGACCGAGAGAGGGTACAGTTTCACTACCACAGCTGAGAGGGAAATCATGCTTGACATCAAGGAGAAGCTGTGCTATGTTGTCCTAGACTTCAAGCAGGAGATGGCCACTGCTGCCTCCAGCTCCTCTCTGGAAAAGAGCTATGAGCTCCCTGATGGGCAGGTTATCACTATTGGCAAAGAGAGGTTCCGATGCCCAGAAGCCCTCTTCCAACCTTCTTTCTTAGGTATGGAATCCTGTGGAATTCATGAAACTACCTTCAACTCCATCATGAAGTGTGAAGCTGACATCCGTAATTATCTGTATGCCAATACCGTATTGTCTGGTGGCACCACCATGTACCCGGGCATTGCTGACAGGATGCAAAAGGAGATTACAGCCCTAGCCCCCAGCACAATGAAAATCAAGATCATTGCCCCACCTGAGCGCAAATGCTCTGTCTGGATTGGCGGCTCCATCCTGGTGTCTCTTTCTACCTTCCAGCAGATGTGGATCAGCAAGCAGGAGTATGATGAATCTGGGCCTTCCATTGTCCACCGCAAATGCTTCTAAATGGACTGTTTGTGTTTGTTTTTGGTTGTTTGGGTTTTTTCTTCTTTTTTTTTCAAAAGGGTGTGATAATGCCCCCCCACCAAAAATGAGATTGGCATGGCTTTGTTTGTTTGTTTTGTTTTGTTTTGATTTGGCCCTTGACTCAGGATTTAAAAACTGGAATGGTGAAGCAATCTAAGTATGTTGGAGACAAACATCCCCAAAGTTCTACAGTGCGTCTTCAGGACACTGATTGTACATTTTTTAAAGATATTCCAAATAATCGTATAATGCATTGTGACAAAGTTACTTGCCTCTATGAAGGCGGCTATCCTACTCTTAAAGAAAAGGAGCTACTTAACAAAACATCCAGTAGGGGGGGAGGGGGAAGGTACTAGTATTGCTTTTTATGTAAGTTAATGTAATCTTTTAAAAAAAAACTTTTTGTATCTTCCACCTTAATACTTGTTACTTTTTTTTAATTGTCAACCATCATGGATGGGCCCCTAAAATCCCCCCTACTCCCAACATAGATGTGAATGAAGACTTTTTTTGCAGTCTCCCTGGGAGTTTAATAAGATTGGTACCAGTTCTTGGGGGAGGGGACAAGCTTTACCTGTACACTGACTTTAAGACCAGTTCAAATAAAAGTGCACACATTAAAGAATCTTGAAAACAAATAATTTTTCATATTATAGAGTCCAGAATGCCATGATTTTGTAATTCCTACTTATTCTCTAGGACTAATGGAGTTACAGAGTCTATCCAAACAAATTTAGAGGTCAAAAATAATTCAGTTTGTTTCTACCAATGCCAAATGACACTTCCTTCTATCTTCTTTTTTTTCTTTTGTGATAGGGGAACTTAGAAACTAAGAACACTTGAACTTAGACTCTATTCTCTCAGATAAGTTCTCCAATAACCTTGTGATCTAAGGGCTATCATTATTATCATACCTATCTTACAGATGAGAAAACTGAGGCATGAAGAGGTTTAGTTGATTTGCCCATAGCCACACAGCTAAGGTCATAGATGGAATTTGAACTCAGGTCTTAATAAGTCCAGGTCCAGCCCTTGATTCATCATCATGCTGTCTTTCTTGTTAGTCTTTGATAGTCTACAATGATGTGTTATCAAGTATCTTCACCCACTCCTACAATTCCCCTCTATAATATCACTTATGTTCTGTATGGGGAAAAAAGGAGGGGGGGAGAAAATGATTAAATATAATTAATAATTTGAGCTAAACATTAATTCTGCATTTGCCTGATAAAGTTTGATGATTGCATATAGTCATTGCCATATTTTTTATAACTATATTTCATTCCCTTCCAGACTGCATTCTTGACTTTCTGAATTTTTTCTACCATATCATAGAATCCTTGTCTTCGTAGAAGCATTTACTCTTGGACTCCCTATGTAGAAAGTGCTCTCTATCTCTGACTGGCTAGTTCCTTCTAGAATCTCCATTTTCAGGAGGATGCCCAGGCATCTGTGTCCTTATTTTTCCCCAGGTTCTGCTCACAACTTTCCTAACTTTCTTCTCTACTTGGTGGCCCTTGAGTGCCTCCTCCCAACCATACCATTTTTCTGATTCTTCTCCTGAGATCTCTTGGCCCATTTGACTACACTTTAAGACAAAATGATGGAAAGAAGGACTCGGGAAGCATGGTAGTTAGAGAAGGACTTGTTACTAAGAGGAAGTAGAAAAGAACCAGAGAAAAGGAAAAGATGAAAAGTATGCAGGTATGTACCAAATGACCAATACCTTTCATTAGTAACTTTGCAGAGAGTTGTGCCTCCTAGTGACTCAAAGGTAATGAAACAAAATAAGGCCTAGCCAAGAAATGGGAATGTCATTGGACTATCCCAGAACCCTCAAAATAAAGAAAATTTCATTGACATCTCTTCCACCTGATTTTTTTCCCCCTCAAGTCCCTTTCCTAAGAAGGAAAAAGAAAAAAATCATGATCTATGGATGTCGGAGTTCATGTTGTTGAAAACTCATCTCAGAGGCCTTCTGCAGGTGAGCTTTCCAGTTCTTCCACTTCCTAGTCCCTGTATATGCATATTATATATATATGTATATAATATAGTATATTTGCATAATTGTCTCCCCAAAATAGAATATTATCTCCTTAAGGGTTGGAACTCTTTTTTATCATTCTTTGTCTTCTCAGGATTTAATTCAGATTCCATCACAGAGCAAGTAAATGCTAATGGACTGCTAACTTAAAAGTCATGTAAGTTTAAATATGTCTCTTTGACTAGTATATATCAAATAAAAAACATACAGTTTCAGCACTGAAAGGGATCTCTGAAGTTATGTAGTCCAACCCATACCAGAAAGGGATATAAAAATATTAATAATATTAATAGTAGTAGTAGTAGTAATAGCAAGAACTAGGATTTACGTTACTTTTAAAATTTGCAAAATATCTTACAGATATTATTTCATTTGCTTCTTAAAATAACTTGAGGAGGTATTATTATTATTCCATTTTACAGATGAGGAAGTTGAATCTGAGAAAACTTAAGTGACTACAATGATTAGTAAGTTGAAATAATCATAGCAGTCTAATAAGTGTAGCTGAGGTTGGATTTGAACTCAGGTCTTACTTGCTCCCAGTCTGGTGCATCATCTTTTATTCTGATCACTCAATCATTGCTTTGAGTAGGCTACAGGGGCGGGGGGAGCCAGTCAACTTCCCTTTAAGATACCTCTAATTACCGGGAGATTTTTCCTGAAATCAATACTAAATTTGCTTCTTTGAAACTTCCACTCAGTGTTTCCAACTTTGCAGCTATAATGTCCATCCTGAATCTTCTCTAATACTGGCTAAATATTCCTTGTTCCTTCAAAAAGTAACCCAAATAGTAAATAATTCTTTAGCTCTGGTCATACCAAGGAGGAACACAAAGAATCTATCACACACCTCCCCCTTCTCTTTATGAAGTCCAAGAACATATTAACTTTCTTGACTGTATCATCATGCTACTGGTTCATGTTGAACTTGCAGTTCACTAAAATCTCCAGATCTTTTTCAAACAGTTGTATAACCAAATAAATGATTCTGGACTTCAGTCCTAAAATCCTAATGCATAAGAACAAGTTACAAAGTTTATTACTGATTGGCTCTTCTATCCAAGTCTCTTCTTGATTAACACAATAGTCTAATTCTAGCCTTTGTGAAGTATGGGCTGTGGTGTTGATCCTTATGTCAATCAAAATATATTTCCTTGGGAATGGTATTTTTTAATATATCTGAAAAATCTGTATGATTATCTAGAAGCCATACATAAAGTAGGTTAATAGGCAGGAGTGTGCTGGCTCTCCAAACATGCTTTTACATTTAATCCCCAATATTAAAATTTCTTCCATCACTTTCCTAAGTCTAAACAATAAACAAAACAAGAAATCAAGCCTTGATTTGGAGCATTTGCTATTTTCTGCTATAATCACAGTGAAAAATGTTAAAAATTCACTCTTGCAAGCCAGTAAGAACTGGTATATAAGCCTAGATACAGTCCAATTTTCCCTGTTTTTTTTCCCCTCTAATTGACAGTGACACCATGGCATCTATAATGACCCCATCCTAAGATGCTCGTGCCTTTGGTTTGATTAGGGGCACCAGCTTCATTTTCCTCTATTATCTCTTGAGTGTTGTGCCCACTTCTAATCATAAGCTCAAAATCATTAAAAAATGATAAAATGAAAAGGAATTTGGAGTCAACCCAATATAAATATTCTTAGAAACTCTATAACTAGGTAAAATACCCAGGGTCCCTGAACCATTCTCCTCCTCAATTCTCCAGCCCTTCTTTCAATATTCCTCACCCAAATAGGAAGCACTGATCCCAAAGAGTTTCAACTAGACTAGTTTTTAGAATAATAGTGAGCCCAAATACCATTCACTCACCTCTGTCATCATTAGGGAGACCTAGGTGGTATAGTGAATAGAGGGGCCCAGTCTTGAGTCAGGAAGATCTGAGTTCAAATCTGATCTCAGATATTTAATACCCGTGTGTGAGCCTGGGCAAATCATTTAACTTTGTTTGTCTCAGTTTTCTCATCTGTAAAATGAGTTGGAAAGGAAATGGCAAACCCATTCCAGTATCTTTGTCAACAAAACCCAAATTGGAGTCACAAAGAGTTGGATATAACTGAACAACTATCATCATTATATATAGAACTCTTTGTTAATAAAAATAATTTCCAAGTTTCAAATACTTGAAGGTAAAAAGTAAAAGCCCCTGTAGTATATACCTCAAGAAAGGGAAAAAAATTAATACTCTCAACTCTCACAGTAGAGTTATATTTTATAATAAGTTTGAGAGAGGCCCAAAGTACTCAAATTTTGAATACCTCAACTAGTCATATATCATCCGAATATAATTGCATCTATTGTATAAATTGGCCTTAAATTGGTCTAGGTCACCTAGATGATCAAAACACTCAACAAACATTTACTACAACATAGCAGCCACTGTGATAGGCAGTGTTGATAAAGGTCTCTGCCCTCAAGGAGTTTACATTTTAAAAAGAAAGCCATATGTATACTGTCCAGCAAAAGCACAGGAGCTATTATTGTTATTATTTGTCAAGTCAGATGACCTTGTAACCCCATTTAAGGTTTTCTTGGTAAAGATACTACAGCTCATTTCATGATGAGGATACTGAGGCAACAGAGTTAAGTGACTTGCCTAGGGTCACACAGCTAGGAAGTATCTAAGAGTGGATTTGAACTCAGATCTTACTGACTCCAGACCTGGTTCTCTAACCACTAATCTACCTAGCTGCCCTGTACAAAAGAGATTCAAAATAATTTGGGAGAAAGGAAAAAATAGCAACTTGAAGAGGGTGCAGTGGAATAGAGTTGGAATCAGCATAGGTTTCTTCTAGAAAGTAGCACTTGAGAGAGGAGACAGACAGAAAGGAAGAGAGACGGAGAGACAGAGAGAGACTGAGACAGAGTTGGAGAGAGAGATGGAGACAGAAGCAGAGATGGAGAGAGACAGAGAGACATAGAGAGACAGAGGGAGAAAGAGAGATAAGGAGAAAGAGAAAGACAGGTAGAGAAAGGAAAGAGGGCAAGAAAGAGTCTGTCAGATTTCTATGCAGGTGGCAAATTCCACATGTGTTTACTTGCTGCAGATCATATATACTACCTTCGAGAGATGCTGGGGAGCAACATAGTGTGGAAGGAAGAAAGGAGGAAAGAAGGAAGGAAGGAAGGAAGGAAGGAGGAGGAGGAGAGAGAGAGAGAGAGAGAGAGAGAGAGAGAGAGAGAGAGAGAGAGAGAGAGAAAGAAGGAGAAGAAGAAAAGAAAGAAAGTAAGAGAGAGAAGAAAGAAAGAAAGAAAGAAAGAAAGAAAGAAAGAAAGAAAGAAAGAAAGAAAGAAAGGAAGGAAGGAAGGAAGGAAGGAAGGAAGGAAGGAAGGAAGGAAGGAAGGAAGGAAGGAAGGAAGGAAGGAAGGAAGGAAGGAAGAAATCTCAAACAATCCAGATAAAATTTTCTGAGTCTCTTGTTTGAATTTAGCCTGTTTACAAGCATTCTTTGTAAATATAGTATATTCTTATTTTTCCTTCAGTAGCAATTTTCACATGTTAAAGATGTTGGTTTCATCAGCTCCAGGGTTTTTTGTGTCAAACAGCCTCTCTGCTCAGAATGGCCCTTGGTAGCAGGCATTCCAGGCAATCCATACCAGTCACAATGAGGAGTTATTTTTCTAGTTCAGGTATATCATTAAGGAAGACAATAATTTGTTGTGCATAATGCTCATGATGCTATTAGGAAGTTTTCACAACACCCAGAATGGGTGGGTAGTAAATTTATTTTTTCTTATACCTAAGAAGGTTAGGAAACTGAAGTTAATGATTTGCCAGAGGCTGCAGAGTAAGACAATAATAGGAGGCAGTCAAGGTACCTCTTCTGTAAGGAATACAACCCAGTAACCCCACTCCTTCCTCTTCCCTCCCCCACACCATGAGTAGTAGCACCATAACTGGGACTACGGCAATAGCTCCCTTCTATGACAAACAAGGTGGTAAAGATCATTTATAATGGATCCACAGAAATATTCTACATCCCAATTCAACTAATGATCTAAAGCAGATGTACCAAGGGGATAATTCCATGTCTCTCCATGAGTTGTCTAGTGTCTTGAATGCTCTCCTTCTCTTGGAATTTTCAGTGTTTCCCAAGATTCAGCTCATAAGCCACCTCATAGCAAGATCTCTCCTAATCCCAGACTCCAATTTATTTTGCATTTACTTTGCTTATAAGATTGTACTTTCTTAACAGTATACAGTTATTTTCTCTCTAGTTAAATTTAATCTCTATGAGGGGAGAAATGAGTTGTTTTGGGCTTTGTATATCCACACTTCTCATTGTACCTTACATAGGTAATTGGTTCTTTATTGTTGCTGTTTGTCCTTCCTTCTCAAAGATGACCATGGCTTCAGGGATATGATGCGATGATAAGCAAGTAAATTGGATTTAAGTGAGGGGGTGCTGATAAACACTTGTTAAATCAAATTGAATTAAAGAGAATACTAGTAGCTACTTTTACTGACTGCGAGTGTAATAATAGTCTACTGGACTCTAAGCTCTTTGAGGAAAGAGAATGTGTTCTTTAAACTTTATATCCTATCTCGTCCCCCCCCACACACACACACACATAGGATCTGCACAGTGCTCTGTACACAATAATAAAAGTTTCTTGAAGGAATTACAAATTTCAGATTATACAGATGACAAGGTATGCTTCAATGATTTGTTATAAAAGGATAATGATGTAATCTCAGAATTTCCAAACCCTATAGTCCCATTTACTTTATCAGTCTGCTTCTTTATTTGAATTTTTCTGATATCAGCCTAAGCATGGTGTCTAGTTTGATTGACACTATTCCTTTGGATAGGAGCTTCTTATGTCTATTTAATATGCATCTCACTCCTAACCATGACAGTGATTCCAAGGTCTTCAATATGTAACTGAGTCAGAAAGTCAGAAGGTAAGTTCCACCATTAATATGCTTTCTGGCAGTTTAGCAGAATGACAGTGGCAGGAAGGAGCTGCTAATCGAGAGTTTAATTTTTTTTTTTAGTTGTAAAAATTTATAATGGAATATACTTTACTAACCAGTTGGGATAAAAGTCACTTAGCAAAAATTAAATCAATGAGGCCCTGAAAAATAGTATATATTTAAATGTTACAAGTTAGGAGCAGCATCAGTAGGTACAGTATTCAATTCAATAAAATATTCTTAAATTTTTGTGTGTCACTGACCCTTTTAGTAATTTGGTAAGGCATTATGGTGCTCTCAGAATATTTTTTCAATACATAAAATGAAATAGATTACAAGAGGAACTAATTACATTGAAATATATTTACCAAATTTTGTAAC
Organism: Macrotis lagotis; assembly: GCF_037893015.1. NCBI lineage: Eukaryota > Metazoa > Chordata > Mammalia > Peramelemorphia > Peramelidae > Macrotis > Macrotis lagotis. Next base: position 72,784,583 of record NC_133663.1, on the reverse strand, counting down.
AAGTTCAGGGTTCCCAGGTTAATAACTTCAGAATTAAATCATTCTTTAGTATATAGGTCATTAATTAATCGTCTAATCACAAGGTCCAACAAAACATTTTCCCTTCTCCAACCTTCAATGTTCATTGAATACTTGAACTAATGGAATTAAAGAGATAAATATTTTCCAGAGCCAGGACCCCCTCTATTTATAGATCCCTAATGGAGAAAGTTATCAATGATTTGACCATTAGGTGGTTACAGCAGCAGACTGTTACCCAATACTGTGCTTTTAATCTCTAGCCACTTCTCTTCTCACATGAGTACTGATGAGTTTTTTCTTTAAATAGATTTGGAGTGAGTTGATGCCTTACCTAAACGCACAAGTTAATCAATATCCTTGACAATCATATAAACACAAAACCCTGGCCTGTCAATTTGTCCTAAGTATTATTTTGCATGTTCGACCAGGTGGCTACATAGGTGACTCTTCTCGTGCTCAAGTCCATCCCATTAGGGAAAGGTATTATTGAGTGAAGCAAGGTGATGATTTACTCATTTATGTCTCATCCTCTCAGGGAACACCCTGACCCAAGAAAGTGCCAATAATGGGCTACTATTTAGAAAAGAAAGTTCCTTTATACATATATACTCAAAAATAACTTCAATATTTAAGAGATTATTTCTATTACCTTTTAAAAACATATCCCTACCTAAGAAACAAACTCAAGTCCCACTTTCTCTTGGAGGCTTTCTCTGACTGCCCCTGACCTCAGGATTGAGCTCTCCAATATCTTCTTTAGTATGTATTGTCTGAAACATTCATTTGCCACTTACTATTTGCTGCCTCCTATTTTTAGTGAAGAAGCAGCCTGGAAGAAGTGAACAATTTGTTGAACTTAGTCAGAAAGCAGTAAATTCAAATCCTGCCTCTGACACAGACAAGTCATTTGACACTTCAAGGTGGATCTGAGACCAGATGAGACTTCAAGTGTTTTACTCATCTATCATTACTCCCAGCTCCTACTCCAAGTGGACACAGGCCTAATGGCTAGCAAACCCCTAACCCTCTAATCTCCTAATTCAGTGATATGGAATCCTAGATGCTACTATCCTCCATGCATCTATATTGGTCTTGTTCTTCATGATATTCCATGTTCCATCTTCTTATCGGCTGCTCCTCTCCCTTCTTACCTCAGCCTTCCTTAAAGGTTCAGCTCAAATTTCTCAGAGTCAGGAAGACCTGAGTTCAAATTTGACCTCAGACACCTAAGGGCTGTCAAGACATTTAACTTCTGTTTGTCTAAATCCACTGGAGAAGGAAATGGCAAACCATTTCAGTTGCTTTGCCAGATGTCCATCCCAATGGACAGTATTGAAATTTTATGATGTATGGGGTCAGGAAGAGTCAGACACAACTGAATAACAACAATGTGAGTTCTTACTTTCTGGACATGTAACCAAGAAGATGGAACACTAAACATTTTCTCCAGTCCTCATTACCTCTCAACTTCTCCAACATAGGAATGATATACCAGATATAAAGCAATTGCAGTTATCTTAATGGTCTAAATTAAAGCCCAAGAATCTAACAAAGTAAAAATAAATTGATGAAATAACAGCAAAGAAGACTAATCCCCAATGAATTCACTCAGCAGTCCTTCTCCTTCCAATAACAAGACTCAAATGCAATGGTACAATGCAATTCATGGACTTGGAGAAGAACTCTATTCCACCCTCACCCACCCACCCACTCTGTGTTCTATGCAAAGTTATAGGAAAGTGGAAAATTTGCTTTACCTAAAATCAGTGAGAACTGAGGAACAGAGGAAACTGGGGCAGGTTTTGTGTGTGTGTGTGTGTGTGTGTGTGTGTGTGTGTGTGTAATACTAGTATGTCTGTATCCCAAAGAGACTATAAAAAATAGAAAAGGACCACATGTACAAAAAGATTTATAGAAACTCTTTCTGTGGTTGCAAAGATTGGAAATTGGAAAATGAATAAATTGTGGTATATGAATGTAATGGTATATCATTGTTCTATAAGAATGAGCTGGCAGATTTCAGAAAAATCTGGAAAGATTTGCATGAACTGATGCTGAGTGAAGTGAACAGAACCAGGAGAACATTGTGTACATTAATAACAATATTGTATGATAATCAATTATGATAGCCTTAGCTCCAGTTAGAAGTACCAAGACAATTCCAAAAGACTTGCTATCCACATTCAGAGAATGAGCTATGGAATTTAAATGCAAACTATTCCCCCTCCCCTTTCTTTTCTTTCTCACAGTTTTTCCCATTTGTTCTGATTCTTCTTTCCTGATATGATTCTTCTTTGTTCTGATTCTTCTTTTACAACATGACTAATGCGAAAATATGTTTAGTATAATGATTGTACGCATTATAACCTATACAAAATGCTTACTATCTTAGGAAACAGAGAGGGGTTGGAAGGGAGGGAGAAAAAATTGAAACTCAAAATCTTATAATATGAATGTTGAAAATATCTTTACATGTAATTGGAAAAAATACTTAAAAGAATAATTAATTGAAGATAGAAAAACTTGAATCCATAGTGGCAAATCTCACTGAAGAAATGCACAGAAATGAAGGAAAATCTGACAAAAGGGAATGAAAATGAAATAATGTTAAATGAAAGCATAATCTCCATATAAGCAAAATATATTGATCTTGAATACTGAATGCATAAAGATAACTTAAGGAGCTTAAGCATTATAGGTCTTGGAAAACATAATGTCAAAAACCCTGAACAACATAATTCAAAATGCTATACAAGAAAAAAATGTCCAGAACTTCTGATCACAGAAAATAGTGTTGATCAAAAGAAACCACAGAGGGGGCAGCTAGGTGGTGCAGTGGATAAAGCACCGGCCCTGGAGTCAGGAGTACCTGGGTTCAAATCCGGTCTCAGACACTTAATAATTACCTAGCTGTGTGGCCTTGGGCAAGCCACTTAACCCTGTTTGCCTTGCAAAAAGAAAAAAAAAAAGAAACCATAGAGGAGGCAGCTAGATGGCACAGTGGATAGAGCATGGGCCCTGGAGTCAGAAAAACCTGAGTTCAAATCCAACCTCAGACACTTAATAATTGCCTAGCTATGTGACCTTGGGCAAGTCACTTAACTCCATTGTCTTAAATTAAAAAAATTTTTTTAAACCTTAGATGATTAATGAAAATTCTGTTCTGAAAACTCCCAGATACATAGTTGTTGTATTTGATGATTCCAATGACAAACAATAAATTCTACAAGTTATCAGGGAAAAAAGCCCCTTCAAATATTAAGGAGGAAATTCAAAAAATACAACACTATTCTTTACCTACCAGAAACCAGAAGCATGTATTTTAAAGAACATAGAACCTAAAGATGCAACCCAAGGTGGCATGCCTTGCAAACCTGAGTTGAATTAACAATTTTTTAAATGTCTGTTCAATAAAAATAGGAGAAATTTGAAGCCTTCCTGCAAAGAAAACCATAAAAGAGCAGATCAAATGCTCTAGACCACAGAAGTACAAGAAAGGTAAATAAATGCAGCAACCAAGGAAGACACAAGTAACACATAAAGAACAGTAGAAAAATAGAGGGGAAAAGCTGTAAAGAGGAAGATATCCATGAGTTAAAAATAACAGCACTTGAACAACAACCATCAACAGATTCCACAAGGGTAAAAGCTTAAAGAAAATAGAAGAAATAATGATGGAGAAACTACAAACCAAACCCTCTAGAATGTGATCTCTTTGAGGGCAAGAAATATGTTTTTGCCTAAGATTCAGTAAATGCTTAATAAATACTTATTGGCTAAGAGTCAATGAACTCCCACTCCAAACTCAACCCTATTTCTATAATGTCAATAAAAAATTGGATATTCGGATAAATAATGTTGTCATTATATGCCTATACCTTTACAAACTATAATCATGTGAAAGAATGCTTCAAAATTCTAATAATGAGAGAAATGCAAATCAAAACAACCCTGAGACTTCACCACCAATTTATTGAAAATTGGCAAAGATGACAAAATTTGAGAACAATCAATGTTGGATGAGTTTGTAAGGAAAGGAGGCACACTAGTTAGTGCATTGTTAGTAGAGCTGTGAAGCTGTATGACTTCTTTGGAAAGCAATTTTGAAATTATGTAAATAATGTGACTAAAATGGCCAAACCCCTTAACCCAGAAATTCTACTATTTGAAATATATTCCAAGGAAGCCACCGATAAGAAGAAAGTCCCCAAACATAGCAGCTCTGTTTGGTGGCAAAGAACTGGAAATCAAATAGATATCTAGTTGGAAAATAACAAAAAAAATGCAGTGGAGGCATTTAATATGATGGTGAATATTCAAAAATTATAAATATAGGAAAGCATGGAAAGACACAAACTGATGCATAACAGAGTAAGCAGACAATGAAACAACGACTACAACAATGTCAATGGAAAGAACAATAAAAGTGAATGCTGTAAAGTTACAATGGACAAACAAGCACAGACCCCAAAAAGGGATAGGGAAGAAACTTCTCCCCCTTTTGCAGAAGTGGGAGGTCTACAGGTATGGAACATGACAAATCATCTCAGAATTTTTCATTGTATTGAGTGATTTGGATCATTTCAACATCTTTTCCTTTTAAAAATATTCTTTGCCATTTGGAATGACAGCTGGTAAAAATTAGGTGATGTAAAAATATATCAATCAAAATTTATTTTTTTTTAAATGTAAGGAGGAAAAGTCACCAGCAGCTTATAAGCATCAGTAGAACCTTGAAGGAAACTTGGGTTTCAGAAAGAAGTCAAGTAAGCATTCATAAAGCACCATCTTCTTTGAATTTATTTGTATTTCTTCTTTACATTTATTTTGTATGTATTTTTATTTGTTTTCCCCTCCATCCCCTATTTGAATGCAACTTTCTTTTAAATAAAGATTATTTCATTCTTTGTATTCCCCAGAGCTAGCATGTTGCCTGGCACTACTTAAATAAATACTTGTTGGTTGGTTGGTCACTTGGGCCACCCCATTCATTTGGCAGAGAAGGGAAACTATTTGTCCAAGTTCACAAAATAATAAATACCAGATGGAATTTGAACATAGATCTTCTAACTCCTATTTCTACTGTATCATGCTATAAATTTAGATAAGTAATTATCCCTTATGTATAATTGGCCTGAGAGTATCCAAAAAGAGTACCTACTAGGGTACACAATTAGATAAGATCCATTAATGCTTCAGTGCCTGAGCCTCAAGGGTTCTTTTATCTATAATAGGTAGGGAAAGAAAACTTAAGCATTCTCCCCTTCAATAAAAGTAGGGGGCAGCTAGGTGGCACAGTGGATAGAGCACTGGCCTTGGAGTCAGGAGTACCTGAATTCAAATCTGGCCTCAGACACTTAATAATTACCTAGCTGTGGGGTCTTGGGCAAGCCACTTAACCCCATTGCCTTGAAAAATTAAAAAAAAATAAAAGTAGGGACATAGTGATACTTTGGAGGCAGCTGGATGGTACAGTAGATAAAGCAGTGGGGTTGGAAACAGAAAAACTTATCTTGCTGAGTTTAAATCTGTTCTCAGACACTAGTTGTATGACCCTAGGCAAGTCAAGTAATCTCATTTGCCTCAGTTTCCTCATCTGTAAAATGAACTGATAAAGGAAATAGCAAAGCACTCCAGTATCCTTGCCAAGAAAACCCCAAATGAGGCCATGGAGAGTCACACACTACTGAAATGACCCAACAACAACAGTGATATTACCCACCTGTTTATCTCTGTGGAAACTTGATGAATCTTTCCCTATTCCCCATTTTTCAAATATTCAGAATTAGAAATTAAAGATAAAGGAAAGGAGCACAAAACTACCCATATGCAATGAAGGCCTTTTGAGAGATTCTCAGGGATATTTAGGGGCAGCCACTGTGGATCTATCTTTCCTGATATTATCAAGAATCAGATTCTGTCAATACACAAGTTATTTCACAGAAGTAAATTAAGTTCTTCTGGAATTTAATTAACATAACATACAGTTAGATTTTTGGATAAGATTAATTTAAATGGAACCCATACCTTGACAATCACATGCAATTTAAAATTATTCTATCCAATTACAGAAATGATTATTAAAAATAGAAAACTTAACAGGAGCTAGTACATAAAAGGCCTACATTACAAGTGTCAGAGCTGGCTGTAGCCTAGGGGAAGCTTACTCCCATGGAGGTGGCTGCAAACCTGGCTACCAAAGAGTCTGGCCATGGGTGTTTTGATGAATGCTTTGTTGATTGATTGATTGATAGAGGAAGAGCTCAACCTTCCAGGTGTCTGAGATAAAGTGGTAAGGTCATGGGATCCACATGGAGAAAAGACCTGGCATCGGGATGTACAAGAAGCAAGAGGCTGATGATTGTGAAATGAGGGGAAGTGGTCAAGGTGGAGATTGGTTAATAGGGTGGAGTTAATAGAGATCTCTTGAGTATGGATCTGGCAACTAAAAAGAAGAATTGAGGTAAGGATGGGGGAAGCATGAGGGGTGGGGGTCTGAGTGTGCATGATGTAAGGAGCTCTAGCATTCTCCCTTTGCTTAAAAATCTAGGACCACAAAACAAAACAAAATTCACTGTAGATTAAGGAAGGGAATGCAGGAGAACTAGTTCAGACAAACTCATTTAGAAGGAAGGAGGGGGAAGGTTAAGGGAGGGAATGCTAAAATTAGCTGGGAAGATAAGGCAGTCACTAGGGGGCAAATGGAAATTAGAGGTAGGGTGTTTATGAAGCAGAGGCTAACCCTTCCCAAACACAGATCAGGGAGGTCATAAATGGAAGAGGAGATAAGTGAGTTGAATGTCACATTACTTAGGTCAAAGGAAAAGATCTTTGGTAAATAAGTGTAACATCTATCTGCTTGATATTATTTAGCATTCCCTGTATCAAACCCTGCTGATTTTACCTTCATAACATTTCTCACATATGACCCTTTCTCTGACACGGCCTCCTCATCACCTCATACCTAAATTATTACAATAGTCTGCTGGTGAGTCTGCCTTGCTTCAAGTCTCTCCTCATTGCACTCAATTGCCAAACAAATCTTTCTACAATGCAGATCTGAACATATCACCTCTCCCTGTCTTCTCCATCAACAAATTCCACAAAATATAGGATCCTCTCTTTGGTATCCCAAACTCTTCAAACCCCGACCCCCTTCCTACTTTTCCAGTCTCCTTAAACCTTGCTCCTGGCCACATGCATCTCAATCCAGTGATACATATTTTCCTTAAATTAGACAATACAGGTATTTTCACTGACTGACCCCCAAGCCTTTGAATGCTCTCATACCTCATCTCCTCCTTCTAGATTCCCTGGCTTCCTGCTAAAATCCTACTTTGTATAAGAAGCTTCTAAAGATCCTGCATCTTCCTTCTGTTGACTATTTGCTAACACATTAGGTATGTATGTATCCTGTTTATACATAATTGTGTGCATGTGCCCCTCCCCATTAGACTGTGGATTTTTGTTTTTATTTGTTGGCTTGTTTATTTTTTTTTTGCCTTTAATTTATCTCTCTCTTGTCCTTAACATAGACCTGATACATAGTAGGTGTTCTATAAAAACAAATTAACTGTTGGACTAACTTGAGGGAAGACAGCATCTTTATGATAACATGTGAATGTTAAAAAGGAAGAGAACAGAAATGTGGTCATGATACATCTTTATGATACCCAGACCAGTTTTCCAGTAACCTCAACAAGATGTCTCTCTCCTATGTCTATACATAGCTAAACATTTGAAATTTTCAAAGTGTTTTACTTGTTTTATCTTATCATCACAACAATCCTGTAAAGGGGGGGGGTAGTAAAAGTGTTTTTAGGCCATTTTACAGAGGGAAAAAAAAATCAATCAATCTGCGTTTTCCTGAGTGATTACCATGAATTGGGTGCTATATTGAGCACTAAGGATCTCATATACATACATACACACACACACAAACACATGTACATAAATTAGGTATATGCAATGTAGATACAGAATAAATACAAAAATACCTTAGGAGGAAAGCAACATTGGTTGAGGGGGATCTTCCAGCAGGAGGTGATTTTTTTCCCACTAAGTCTTAAAGGGATTTTAAAAAGCAGCAGTAAATGGTAAAGTGTTACAGATGTAGGTATACAGGATTATGTGTTTGAAAGATAACAAGTAAGCTAGCATGGGCAGTTTAATTTTGTTTCTGATGAAAGACCAGGAGAGCCTGGCTTCTTTCCACCATCTTCTATGACTAGATTGTAAAGGAAAGGGACCGAGTTGTGAAGAACTTTAAATGTCAGACTATTTTATATTTTAGATTTCATTCTCCAGGTAAAAGGGAGTTCACTTATTAGAAGAGGTGACAATATTAGACCTTGACTTTAGAAAAATTCCTTTGATAGTTGTGTGGAGGATGGATTATATTGGATGGAAACTTGAGGCAGAGAAACATGTAAAAGGAGATTCTGAAACAGTGGAAGTCATGTGAATGTTAAAAAGAAAGAGAACAGAAATGTGGTCAAGATAGGAAAAAAATACAATTTGTCAACTTAATGAATACATAAGAAGAATGAAGTTGGGGCGGCTAGGTGGCGTAGTGGATAGAGCACTGGCCTTGGAGTCAGGAGTACCTGGGTTCAAATCTTTTTTCAGACACTTAATAATTACCTAGCCGTGTGGCCTTGGGCAAGCCACTTAACCCCATTGCCTTGCAAAAAAAAAAAACTTAAAAAAAAAAAAGAATGAAGTTAACAGCTCTTAGTAACCAGATTATTAAGGATAAAAGATGATTCGAAACCTCAGAGTTATTACAATTCAGTGAAGAATTATTTTCAAAGATTCTCAACATATTATCGAGGTATCCATTCTAGTTTCCTCCAGTAGTGTGACAAGTTTCAAGAATGAAGTATAATTTGTAAAGAAATGGAAAAATCAATAGTCTAACCTCACCCAACTGTCCAAAATCAATTAAGGCCTGTAGAGAATAATGTGAGCAATTAAAAACAGAAAAATAGAATGATAATGCTTATTCAGTGAATCTCAGGGAAAAAATGAATTTCTCAAATATTATCAAGTATCTTTTATTTGACAGAATACAATTCCATTACAAAATGAAAAGGGACTGAATCCACTGGTGCTGTAAAGGCCTAGTACAGATAAGTTGAATTTAGAGAAAATCAAATATCTGAACTAATATGTATTAAATATATATACAAATATGAATATATCATAAAATCATCAAAGTATAAAATACAAATATAACAAGTACATAATTTATACACTATATCAAACATAAATTATGCATATAATCACAATATATAAATATTTATAAATAAATGTAAAATATCAGGTTTTCTTTTTTAAGCCTGTGAGGAGAAATGCACATTTTTAATAGCTATATGTAAATCATCAGGTATGACACAGTTCCTAAATTGTTAAAGGAAACAGTTAATGAAATTCACTACAGGCAAGAATTATTTTTGAAAAGTCTTAAGAAACTAAGAAATTTCTAGGGTACAAAAAGAAAATAAATGCAATTCTGTCTTCAAAGCAAAGAAATTATTTGAGCTAATTAACCTCAAGTTAATCAAAAAATATCCACCAAATTAATGCAAACAATGAAGAGAAAATATATTAGCAATAAGTGGCATGACTTTCCAAAGGAAAAAAAATCAAAGGAGATAAAATGGATTTGGTTTCAGAGCAGAGACATGGATGAATTAGTGAAAAAAATGAATTACTATGTACTAGATGAAAAGATAATACAATATAATTTGACTTTAACCAACTATTCAATTTAAAGTCTAATGAAATTTCACAAAATTTATTCAAAGTGATTTGTATATAAATAAATGGTAATGGTGAATGACAATATTTAAAGCAAAAAGACAAGAGATGAAAGTAGGTTTATTCTTTATTGAGCTGTTCATTAGCAATCTGAAGGAGAGAAATAAAAATATGTTACTTTCTATTAAAACTGGAAAGACCAAATGTTAAAAAACATCATCTGGAACAATCTTAAAAATGTAGACATCTAACATATATAACAGAAGGGAACTCTTCTTTCCTTGGCATAAGTAAACAGAAGGTCTTGTTCTTGACATAGGGTTGGTCCTTAGAGTTAGGAAAACAAAGCCTCTTCATTATCTCTGATTCTCTTACTCTCCTTTTGATGGATGAACCAGATATAAAACTTCCTCAGGGAAGATTGCCCAAGTTGGTTAGACTTACTTCCTTGAATGAATATTCACCTATTGTGAGGAAAGGTGTGTATTCAAATAACTTCCTATCAGCATCCCTAACTGGAAAAAACAAAGTCTTCAAAGCTTGGGTCACTTTCTTCTGGCTTTGAGGGTTCATGTCCCTCATCAGTCTCAAATATAGATGGGTTAGGACCTGGACCTGGGATTTTACTGTTGTAGAAACTGCCTGTTAACAAAACCTTTACCAAGGGAAGTCGGCAGTTTATAGACTTCTTTAAAATTTATAGGCATGGAGTGCACTGAGGTTCTCAGAGATTATATGTCTTTCCCAAGTTCACACAGGCAATATATGTCAGGTCAGTTGTCCATATTCCCTTTCTTTCATATTCAATATATTGTAGAAGCAATGAATAGTGTACCCAGTCTGAAGACCTGGGTTCAAATCCAGCCTCAGATATTTATTAGCTGTGTCCCTGGGCAAGTCACTTACCCCTGTTTGCCTCAGTTTCTTTATCTGTAAAATGAACTGAAGAAGTAAATGGAAAACCACTTTGGTATCTTTGCCAAGAAGATCCCAAATTGGATCATGATGAATCAGGAACAACACAACTACAATATCATGCTCTGATTTCTCCCTTTGGGCACAGTTTCAGAAACTATTACCTGAATAAGTCTTGTGAGTGTTGGAGGAAAATATTTAGTGTATCTAACATTGTTTTGAAGTTTTCTATATGTTGGTGAACTTTCTAGAAGAAATAAATTATTCAGATAAAAACAATATTCAAATTCAACACTGACAACATATATATATATGTATATATATATACATATATATATATATATATATATATGATTTTTTTTTCCTACTCTTCCATCCCCTCATTAAGATTACCAAAGTAAAAAGAACAACCCACCACACCATAATCAGGTTTGGGTGATTGTTTTTTGTAGTCATATAAGCATGGCCTAAATATCATGAAAGTGACTAAAAGTATCCTTCCAAAGAAAAAAGGCATCAGATTTTTAATCTTGGAGTTTTCCTCCTTTCCATTGTGTGAATCTGGCACATCTTTCAGTGTTCTGTAGAAAAAAAAAAGATTCTAATTCCCAGTTTATTTCCCCTGAGGGAGGACACAAAAGTTGACTTCCAATTATCAATAAAAGGTGACATTTCAGACTTTAGTTTAATGTCTCTTATTCTTTAACAGAAGACCTCCTCTAGAACTGAAGTTCTTTTTCCTTACTGACAAAGAGAAAGGAGCAGTAAACTAATCAGTGGAAGCAATGATTATTTAGATTAAGGAACCCTAAATTTGGATATGGCTTACAATTAGAAATAAAGGAGAGGTAAATTGCTGGTCTATAAAAAGGGGGTGGGTGGGTGGGTGGGTGGGAATGTATGCTGTAAACTTCTAATTGAAGTATTGAAATAATCTAATATTTTGGGTTTATGATTTCTCTTTTCAACATATATGGAAATACTCAGGTTTGGTACAGAACAACAACAAAGCAAAAAATAAAAATGGAGACTTTTGAGTTTGGGAGGAGAATTTCCATGTCCCTTTTTTCCCCATCCCCTCCATTATTTTGGTGACCAGAAAGGAGATATCTGTTTAGATGAGTAATAAAATATATGACTGCAGTACCATATGTTCAATTGCTTTTACAATCAAAGGATTTCATATAGACTTTAATAAGTCAATAAACATTTAAAATTTTTTTTAAAAGAAAGGAAAAAATACTTATAAAAAGACAAGAACATTGTACACCATAAATATTATTGTACCAATGATCAACTGTGAATGACTCAGCTGTTCTCAGCAATACAATGATCCAAGATAATTCCAAAGGACTCATAATGAATAATGCTAAGCACCTCCAGGGAAAGAAAGGATGACTTCTGAATGAAGAGTGAAGTATGGTTTTAAAACTTTTTATTATTCTTGGATTTGTGATGTCTTTTTATTTTTATTGTTATTGTATTTTTTTGTTTTTGTTTTGCTTTGTTTTGGGTTTTGGTGAGGCAATCATAGTTAAGTGATTTACCCAGGGTCACACAGCTAGAAAGTATCAAGTGTCTGAAGTTAGATTTGAACTCTGTTCCTCCTGACTCCAGAGTCAATACTCTATGGTGTGCATTTTCTTTTGTAACATGGTTAAGAAAATATTTTGCAATAATAATAATCTATATCAAATTGCTTGTCTTTTCAAGCAGAGATTTAGAATTTGAACCTCAAAATGTTTCAAAATGACTGTTAAAATTTTTTTGTTTACATGTAATTATGAGAAAAATAAAAATTTAAGTGAAAGACTTGAGAACTTTGATTAATGCAATGACTCCAAGAAGACATCGGATAACTAGTGATGAAACATTCCTACTCCCTGTTGGCAAAAATGGGATGTACTAGACATGCAGAATAACACAAGTTTTCAAAGTTGGCCAAGTGTAAACTTGCTTGATATAAATATATCCATGTATTATGAAGGAAGGTTTTTTTCTTTCATAAGAGGAGAAGAGTAATAGAAGCAGGTGGAGGGGAGTGGAGAAGTAATAGTGAATGAAAGAAAAGAAAAGGAAAATAATTTTTAAAAATACAAAGAAGAGAGTAGAAGGCAGTTCAAAAGGGAACACAGAAAAGCAAGGCAGTGCTGGTACTACTCAATTAGACTTAAATATGTACTGAATCCTTTGTGGAACTCAACAAAAGTTTGCAAAAGAATGAATGTTAAAAACTATTTTTGTGTGTAATTGGGGGGGTAAGAAAATAATAAAAAAGAAGGAAAAAATTTGTATTACATTTTAAATTATCTTTTTCAAAGACCTAGCTTTTCTTCCTCCCACATCTGCCAAGGTTCAACTGATAAAGCAAGAAAAACAAAAATCCGGTTTCAAATATGTATAATCACCTAAAATAAACTCACACATTGACCATGTCCAAAAGGTCACAAAAAGAAATCTTCTCTCTGTGTCCACCTCTCAATTTGAAGGTGAGTTATGTTTTATCATGATTCCTTTAGAATTGTGGTTGGTGTGTTAGTTAAAATTAAGGTTAAAATTAACACGTTAATTAAAATTTCCAAGACTTTCATATTTGTCCATCTTAAGAATATCATTATTATTATATGAATTGTTCTCCTGCTCTTCTAGAGTTAACCTGTTAGTGCAGTGGATAGAGCACCTTTTCCTAGAGTCAGGAAGACCTGACTTAAATCTAACTTCAGACACTAGCTGTGTGATTGTAGGTAAATTCCTTAGTCTCTATAATCTTCAACTGCCCCAAAGATCAAATGAAATCATATTTGCAAAGCATTTAGCACAGTAGCCACAGCACCCACTTAAGTCCTTGTTTCCTTCCTTCTTTCCTGATTCTGCTCACCTCATTCTGTATCAGTTCATATGTCTTCCCAAGTTTCTTTGAAACCATCCTTTTAACATTACCTATAGCACAATATTATATAATCTGCATGTATTATATTTAATATAACTTCATTTTTATACAATCATCTTTTTCTATATATTCTGATCTTTGTTCATGTTTACTAAAGTTTTACTAAATAAAAAAATAAGAAAATATTTAAATACCAGATGTAGAAATTAATTCTAGAGCTGAGCCTTGAAGAAAATTAGTAATTCTTAGAGGCATGGATTTGAGGAAAGAGAATTCCAGGCATGGGGGGACAGCAGCTGCCAAAATCATAGAGAGAGGGAATGAAGTATCACATATAAAGAGAAGTGAAATCAGATTGACTGAACCATAGAGTGTATGAAGGATAATAACATAAGATTAGAAAGGTAGGTTGGGGCAAGGTTATGAAGTATCAAAGAGAGGAGGCTGAATTTGATTTTAGAGGTAATAAGGAACTACTGGAATTTATTGATTGGGAGAGTGCATTTTAGGAAAATGACCTTGACTGCTATGTCAAAGGATTGAAATTGGAACGGAGATGAGAATTGAGACAGGAAGACCAATCAGAAAGCTATTTCAGTAGTTCAGGAAAGAGGTGATAAAGTCTTCAATCAGGGTAGTGATTATATAAATGAAGTGAAGAGCTTAGAACAGTCATGTCATAGAGATAGCAATAATAAAATTTGACAATTGCTTGGATATGCCAGCTCTTTCAGATCCCTCATCTAGAACCTGATGCATTAAGCCTTCATAGTTGATTAGTAAATGGGGTTCCAAAGTGAGTTGCCTCAGTCATAAGTCCTAATATTAATAATTTAACATAATTGGTGAGCTTTAAAAGCTGTTTGCTTAAAACTACCCTTTAAAACTATTGGACTTAAGCCAATAGGTCTTCTATCCTTATACTATAAGATAGCTTCCCTTGGGGTTTCCATAATAAACAACATAGCATTTTTACTTCTTCTGTGATTTTGGAAAAATTGTTAATGAGGTCTCTGCTTTTTTTTTTTTTTTTAGTTTAGAAACACAATATTCATTTGACTTTAAAGGATAATCATTATTTACATTAATTCTTAAAAATAGAGGAATTAGCCATCCAATTATGATATTGATGTTTTCTTTGTTTAATTGGGTAGGTCAAGGCACTCATTTGACTCACAGCTGTGGCAGGTTTTTAAAGATTTTGGTGAACTTTAATTGCTATAAATAATGTATTGTGCAACAATGAGTATTCAATGGAATTCTGCTCAGCCCCATCTGTTTTCAAACTTTTGACAATATGTTGTCCATTTCAGAAGAATCATTCATTCCAAATAGCCCTGAGGGTAAAAAAGAGAGGAGGATCACATATGGCTCAGACAGTTGAAGTCCATTAACAAATTTTCAGCTGACAGTGTCTAATGAGTTATTGTCAGTGAAAATATTGTAAATAAGCCCTTACTTGGTTAATAATGATAATGCCAAACTATAAAACACAACTCTATTCCCTTGAGTGTCATTCTGAATATTAGATCAGATATTAAAATCATTTCTGGTTCTAGGGTTAGTACTGCCTTAATTAAATGAAAATAGTATACTTTAACAAGGTGACAGTTTGGGATGTTTGAGGGGTGGAGGGAGAAGAAAGAGGAGATCAATAGAGCTGAATTAGGAAGAACTTGACCTGTCTCAGGTCATCAGAGCTCAAAGAAAGACAGGAACACAGAAATACATATGTGTGCACACATACACATATCTATTATATACATGTGTAAAATATACATGCATACATATACATATATAACCATGTGTATACACATACAAATACACACACATGCTTGTTGGAGTCACATTCAGAATAAATATGTCTTTTCAATGTTATAGAAGGTATAGTCTTTAACTAAATACATTTGGGACAGTAAAGGAGAATCAGTGGGGAATTGTATCATCAATATTCACTAGCTGCTTGAGTCTGACCGAGTAAACTTTCCTCAGCCTCAGATTCCCCATACATAAAATAAGTATCATAATAGCCCCTATTTCATATGATTTTTGTCAAGATCAAATGAGATTACATACATAAATCCCTTTGCAAACATCAGATTGACATGATTGCCATTTGTCATAGAAGCCATATCTATTATAATCATTATTTGTGAACCTAATTCTTGAAGTTTCATCATTAAAATGTATTCATAGGATTGGTTCATGAATAGAAGCAGAATTAGGTATTTCTACTTACCTATGACAAAATCAATCATGAATTGTTTTCTGCACCACTAGTCATCCTTTTGTCTCAAAGAAAACCATGCCAACCAACCAAGTGATTGGTGACATGACTTTGACCTTTATAATGAGGGGTAGGCTATGCAAAGTAACCTCTCACTTGCCTTTACTATTCTATACCATCTCTTGATTGATGGGCAACAGAACAAAAGGTTATGGTCTGGCTGCTGTGTGGGAGTCTCTTGGTTTTACTTGAGTCAGCAAGGAACCACGGTATACCACCAATACTGGACAAGCACCAGCATGTGACATCTGATGGTAGAATGCAACAACCCAACAGATCCTAACCTGCCTCTCAATGGATGAATCCTCCCAAATCTTCCACCTTTGAGCTAATCATCAGTATGATACAATTGGCAGTAACTTTTTTTTTTAGATTTTTCAAGGCAATAGGGTTAAAGTGGCTTGCCCAAGGCCACACGGCCAAGTAATTATTAAGTGTCTGAGGTCAGATTTGAACCCAGGTATTCCTGACTCCAAGGCCAGTGTTCTATCCACTGCACCACCTAGCCGCCCCATTTGGCAGTAACTTTAACAAAGGTGAAGAAGACAAACTTGACTATCAGAGCAGTGAAGAAGCGAAAGGGGAAGATCAGGCTCTTACCACCAAAAGAATTCAGGGTAAAAGTAACCCTGAAAGAAGGGGACACTGGGAATAAGGGATGTGTTTAAAAAGGTATGAATTAGGAGAGGACAATGACATGAAGTACAGGGACAGTATTCAGTACAGAGAAGAAACATGTCCCCCACTCCCAAAAATGGGCACCCTATTTATGGCAAAAGGCAAAAGTCCTAATGATCTCATGCTAGTTGTTTCTGCTCATTGTCCATGATTATTATGTAGTCTCTTAGCAGCAGATGCGACCCATCTCAAGGTGAATCTTGTCACCACATGGGACACCACCTTAATACATATGAAGGACAGTCATGCTAACCCTTACTACACCAAAAATTTTTCTCTAAGTTCATGGCTTAGCAATAGTAATTTCTTCCATGCCAAAAATACAAAATTCAAAAGCCTAGTACAGGAGAAATCAATTTTCTTTAGCTCCTTTTCTCTGTCATCAAAAGTGAGGAGAGTAGAATTGGCAAAGGCAGACTAAATGGTAGACTGGGAAGAAAACAACCTAGAGCTTAAGCCAATCTGCATCATGATGTTGGAGATTTCTTGATAAAGGTTACACTTTCCTGTAACTCAGCAAAGAAAAGTTCAGAATCCAGAAAACAAATTTCTCTTTTTTGGAAGTTATTGGAAAAGATCTAATTGCTGGGAGGGGTTGGTGGGGGGTAGAGAGTAAGCAATTTCTCAATGATGGTAATTTGGTTGTGGTTGTTGTGTGTGTCTATATAGATGTAATATGTACATATTGCAATACATATTGAAAATGCTTATGAACATATAAATTATATACATATAAATTTTCATGAAAAAAAATTGCCAGTAAAGTAGGAGAGGAAAATAGGCCTTGCTTTGCTTAACAAGGGATTAAGTACCCTGGGTGTGTGTGTGTGGGCGGGGTAAAGTAGCAGAGAAAATAGACTTTTCTTCACTTAAAAAGGGTAGGGAGAGGCAGCTAGTTGGTACAGTGGATACTCTGGAATCAGGAGGACCTGAGTTCAAATCTAGACTCACACTTAATAATAACCTACCTGTGTGACCTTGGGCAAGTCACTTAATCCCATTGCCTTGCAAAAACAAACAAAAAAAAAGGTTGGGGAGGTAGAGGAGGTAAAATGTGAGAGAAAATAGGTCTGGGGCGGGGGAAGAGGTAGAGGTAATTGAAGAAATGACATGGCTTTCAATGATATGTTGGCTCATGAGG
This sequence comes from Macrotis lagotis, assembly GCF_037893015.1. NCBI lineage: Eukaryota > Metazoa > Chordata > Mammalia > Peramelemorphia > Peramelidae > Macrotis > Macrotis lagotis. The sequence goes on along the minus strand of NC_133663.1, from coordinate 72,766,889 downwards.
AGGATGGTAAATTCTTGAAAGATACTTGAAAAGGGAGTAAGGTAAAAAATGATTATATTATAATTTGATGTTGAGACAATGTTTCTTATCAAGCAATCAAATAACCAAACCATGATTGATGATACTTGAATAATAGTACTAGAGCAATAAATAATACCAAGGAAAGAGGAACAAAGATTTATAATTTTAGAGGGAAAGAAGGGAGAATGTGAACACTGAGTAAATTCTATTCAATAGATTTAGCCCAGAGAGGGAATAAGACACATGCCCACTTGGGTTTAAAATGTACCCTAATCTATGGCGGGGGGGATACTGGGAAAGGGAAAGATAAGGGAAGAAGGGATTGATAAAAGGGAAGGCAAAGATATAAGTTAAAGTAAACTGAAAGTTAAATTTTTGAAAGAAAAGTTAAAGGAGAAAGGTAGTAAAATTTTAGTGAGGAAGAATAAGAGAAAAGAAAAGAGAAAAATGTAGTTGGAGAAAGATAGCACAGAGGGAAATACAGAATTGTTCATCTTAATTGTAAATGTGAATAGGATGAACTGTCCCATAAAATAGAAGCAGATACTAGAATGGATTAAAAACCAGAATCCTACAATATGTTGTTTACAAGAAACACATTTGAAACAGAGAGATACACACAGGATAAAGGTAAAAGGTTGGAGCAGAATATATTATGCCTCAGCTGAAGTAAAAAAATCACAGTTAATGATCCTAATCTCAGATAAAGTAAAAGCAAAAATCAATCTCATTAAAAGGTGAGGTGAAAGAAAAGAATATCCCTTTTTCTCAGCAGTACATGGCATCTATGCCAAAACTGACCATGTACTAGGGCACAAAAACCTTATAATCAAATGCATAAAGGCAGAAATAATAAATACATACTTCTTAGACTATGATACAATAAAAATTACATGTAATAAAAGTTCATGGAAAGATAAACCAAAAATTAATTGAAAACTAAATAACTTAATCTTAAATAATGGGTAGATCAAACAGCAAATAAAAGAAATAATCAATAATTATATCCAAGAAAATGATACTAATGAGAAACCATACCAAACCAACTGCCATGGCAGTTGTGAGGGGAAACTTTATATCTCTAAATGCCTACATGAATAAAACAGAGAAAGAGGAAATCAATGAACTGGGTATGCAACTAAAAAAAGCTAGAAAAAAGAACAAATTAAAGATTCCCAATTAAATACCAAATTAGAAATTCTGAAAATCAAGGGACAGATTAATCAAATTGAAAGCAAGAAAATCATTAATCTCATAAATAAAATTGAGTTGGTTTTATGAAAAAGCCAATAAAATAGACAAACCTTTGGTTAATCTGATTTTAAAAAATGAAACCAAATTACCAGTATCAAAATTGAAAAGGGTGAACTAACCACCAATGAGGGGGAAACTAAAGAGTAATTCAGAGCTACTTTGCCAAACTGTATGCCAAAAGAATTGGATAACTTGAGTGAAAATATATGAATATTTACAAAAATACACACTTCCCAGATTAACAGAAGAGGAAATACATTACTTGAACCATTTCAGAATAAAAAGAAATTGAAGAAACTATCAATAAACTCTATAAGAAAAAGTCTCTAGGTCCAGATGAATTTACAAGTGAATTCTCCCAAACATTTAAGGAACCATCAATTTCTATTCTACATAAACTATTTTAAAAGACAGGAGAAGGAGTTCTGCCAAACTCTTTTTATGACACCAACATGGTGCTAATACCTAAACCAGGAAGAACCAAAACAGACAAAGAAAATTATAGATCAATATCCCTAATGAATATTGATGCAAAAATCTTAAATAAAATTTTAGCAATGAGACTACAACAAGTTATTATTAGGATAATATACCATGATGAAGTAGGCAGAGATTTATATCAGGTAGGCAGGGATGGTGCAACATTAGGAAAACACTCAACATAATTAAACATATCAATAGCAAAACCAAAAGAAATTATATGATTATCTCAATAGATGCTGAAAAAGCCTTTGATGAAATATCACATCCAGGAGCAGCTAGGTGGCACAGTGGATAGAGCATCGGCCCTGGAGTCAGGAGGACCTGAGTTCAAATCCAGGCTCAGATACATAATAACTACCTAGTTGTGTGGCCTTGGGCAAGTCACCTAACCCCATTTGCCTTGCAAAAATCTAAAATAATAATAATAATAATAATAATAATAAATAGTATCTATTTAAACCTCAACAAATATTATATATAATGGGAATAAACTCAGAGCATTTCCAATAAAATCACAGGTGAAACAGGGGTGCCTATTATCATCATTACTATTCAATATAGTATTAGAAATGCTAGCTGTAGCAATAAGAGAAGAAAAATAAATTGAATAGAACACATTATGATTTTGACTATATTAAATTAAAAATTGTTTGCACTAATAAAATCAATGCTGCCAAAATTAGAAGGAAAGCAGAAAGCTGGGGAACAACCTTCACAACCAGGATTTCTGGATAAAGATCTCATTTCTAAAATATATAGAGAACGGCATCAAATTTATAAGGTTACAAGTCATTCCCCAATTGATAGTTAAAGGATATGAACAGTTTTCAAATGAAAAAGTTAAAGCTATATATATATATATATATATATATATATATATATATATATATATATATATATATGCATATATATATATATATATAATCATATGAAAAAATACTCCAAATCATTATTGGTTAGAAAAATGCAAATTAAAGCAACAATGAGACATTACCTCACATCTATCAGATTGGCCAAGATGAGAGAAAGGAAAAATGATCAATGTTGGAGAGGTTGTGAGAGGACTGGATATTGATGCATTGCTGGTGCAGTTGTGAACAGATCCAATCTTTTTGGAGAACAATATGGAACTATGACCAAAGAGCTATAAAACTGTTCATACCCTTTGAACCAGCAATTCAAATTCTAGGTCTATATCCACAAGAAATTATTAAAAAAAGGAAATGTCTAGCATGTTCTAAAATATTCATAGCATCTCTTTTTGTAATTGTAAAGAATTGGAAATTGAGGAGATGCCCATCAACTGGAGAATGTCTAAACAAGTTGAATACTATGGAATATTGTTCTATAAGAAAACACAAATGGTCAGACTCTAGAGAAGCATGGAATGACTTGTGGGATTTGATGCTGGATGAAGGGAGCAGAAGCAGGAGAACAATGTACACATTAACAACAACATTATGAGGTGAACAACCTTGATGGAAGCAGCTCCTCTCAGCAGTTCAGAGACCTAGGGCAACTGTATTAGACCAGTTATGGACAATGTTATCACTATCCATCCAGAGGAAAAAAAATAAAACAAAAAGGACACACACACACACACACACACACACCACCCTTCAGCATCTGACGATCTGATGAACCCTTTATAAAATTTATCCCTAATGTATCTCTTTCCCTTAATCCTAATTCCTCATACTGAAAATAACTAATCTGTAAGCATATTTTTCAAAAATATCTATGTACAATGCTAACATGGCTGTTAGCCACTGATGGGAGGGGGGTGGGAAGTGAGGGTGGAAGGAAATTTTGTAGCTTAAAAATATACATGTGCATATGGCTGAAAATAAATAAATAAGAGAATTTATCACCATATCAAGCACTTTATTCTTTAAAACTGAGAAGGAATACACTGATCTTAATCTATTAGTCCTCTTTTTGATAAATAAAAAATAGAATACAAATTGACAAATATCTTTGTAAATGAATGATATTCTGACAGTTTACAACTCTTTTTTAAAGTAATTCATTTTTCCAACTATACATAAAGATAGTTTTCAACAATCATGTTTTTGGTAAGGAGTTGAGTTCCACATTTCTCTCTCTCTCCTCTCTCTCTCTCTCTCTCTCTCTCTCTCTCTCTCTCTCTCTCTCTCTCCCTTTCCTCCCCTCTCCCCTTGACAGAGAATAATCTAATATAGATTATAAATATATATTCATTTTTAAACAACACAATAAGGAAAGACTTTGATCAGCTTCCTTGGACTATGAATCACAGAAGTTTAAATAGTTCCATTCTTCTAGTGCTAGGAACAGGATGTCTATTGAAGTCATTTTATTTATGCGATGATTGACCATGAGGAACTCCAGACTTTCATTTTCATCTCCCCCATTCCTTCAGAATTTTTTGAAAAATAGGGTTTTCCCAGGTATGATCAAATTTCCATTATCCATGCTAACAGAGTCAAATAATGATGATGAACAACTAAAATATGAAATTATAGAAAAAAATCACATAATAAAGATAATTTTAAATGTATGATATTTAAACACAAAGGCTATATACTTTTTCAACAAGTGTATCTTTATAATTAGTGCTGTATTTTTCCTGGGCTATATTCAAATTGCTCTTGTTTGCCAATAACCTTGTACTGATTGCATCAAGACCTCTTCAAGAAGAACCACACCTAGGGGTGGCTAGGTGGTGCAGTGGATAGAGCACAGGCCCTGGAGTCAGGATTACCTGGGTTCAAATCCAGCCTCAGACATTTAGTAATTACCTAGCTGTGTGGCCTTGGGCAAGCCCACTTAAGCCTTGCAAAAACTAAAAAAAAAAAAAGAAAAGAAAAAAGAACCACACCTACATGCAAGAGCCCTCTCCCTTGGATGATTTAGTGATTCACAATGGCAAAACAAAATAAATGAAAAATATATATTTATATGTATAGACACATACATATATACTATCCAGACAACGGAATGCACTTTAATAAGCAACCTATATTGGCCTACTTCCTTGACATCTCTGTCCTAAATGGGAGCTACCCAGATAGAAAATTACTCAGGGTCATAACTGAACAGGAGCAAGTGAGTACATTAGATTGTATTTGGGAAATAGCAACACTTTTGCCACACTGAACTTGTTTACTGAGACAAAATCCATTTTTTAAAATTTTGTTTTAATAATAATAATAATAATAATACTGGCTAGCATTTATATAGGACCTATTATATACTAAGCACTGTGTTAAATGCTTTACAAATATTCTCATTTGATCCTACAACAACTCTGGGAAGATAGGTACCATTATTATTTCCAATTTTCATTTAAGGAAACTGAGGCAAAGAGTTTAAGTGAATTATCCAGGGTCATACAGCTAATAGGTATCTAAGTTCAACTTAAACACAGGTCTTCCTGATTCCAGGTCTAGTGCTTTATCCACTATGCCATCTCATGGCCCTCAATATTTTTCTACATGGTTTCAAAGCAAAAGATACTGTCTTCTTAGATGTATTACACATGCAGGCAACCCATAAGGCAATAAGATAAATGTGAACCACTTTGATATCTGGAAATAATGACTTTGAGCAGCCAGTTAACTCTTTAAGCCTCAGTTTCTTCTATTATGGATCAATTAAAGTGGACTAATTCCCTTCTGGGACTAAATCTATGCTTCTAGGATCCTTTTGTGTTTCCAGTGATGACTTGAATATGAAAAATGACAAGAAAAAGTCTAAGAATGTGTGTCAGATAGGAGGTGCCTTAGGCACATAATCTGGAATGCTGCATTGATACCCATAATAAATTAAAAGAACCAGAGGGACCAGTGTGTAAATATTCTATATATTCTATGAATGAGAGAGCAGGAGAAGAAGAGAAAAGAGAGAGAGAGAGAGAGAGAGAGAGAGAGAGAGAGAGAGAGAGAGAGAGAGAGAGAGAGAGAAGAGAGGAGAGGAAGGAGAGGAGAGGAGAGGAGAGGAGAGGAGAGAGAGAGAGAGAGAGAGAGAGAGAGAGAGAGAGAGAGAGAGAGAGAAAGGTCTGGATAGATATAAATATATATATGTTTGTTTTATATATATAAGCATATATATACTTGCATGCACATGTGCGTATATATAGATTATAGAACTAGAGAGATAAATACATAGATACATAGATGTATAAAAAGATACATAGACAGATATAGGTCTGGAAAGATATAGATATATTCACTTATATATTCATGTATATAAATGTATAGGAAGACTGACAGAGAGATAGATTATAGATAAATAAGATAGATAGATGGCTGGATGAGAGAGAGAAAGAGTGGCATATTTCATAAGATGTCAGGGATGAGTTATATAATCTGAATCCTTGAAGGGAATTTCCATTGAAGTGTTGAAATTTAATATTCAAATTAGCTTCAAGTCACAAACTGTACACTATGGAATATGAGAATATAGCTTATGACTGAATAATTCACAAAGGACTTTACCACTAAGTATATAAATCTGAGTAAGAAATGACTGCTCTCATGGGAAAAGCAGTACTGACTATCTTTTATAATATTCATAAAAATGTCCCTTTTCCAATTATGGAATGACAGGACTATAAGGGGCATCAAAAGCTATGTAATCTAGCACCCTCATTTTTCAAATGAAGTTAATGAGACCCTAGAGAAGTCTACTGATTTGGCTTCAGTTTCTTCATCAGTAAAATGATGATATTGGATTAAATGATCTCTAGAGTGTTTTCTGTCTTCTCTAAGATCACATTGGAGAAAATGGACTAGAACCCAGATTTTTTGATTCCTTGAAATTATTCAACATTTATATAATTTAAAGGAAATTATAGTATATGTAAGTTACAGCATTAAGCATAGCAAGTATGTGTGATATGTTAGGCACTAGGAATATATAAACAAGATGGAAAAGTAGTCTTTGTTTTGAAGAAGTGTCATCTATTGGAATGATACAAATTTACAAAGAGGTGGTCCCTGATTAGACAGGTAGATGGCGCTAGAGTGCAGAAAGTGCTGAGTCGAGTCAATAAGGCCCATTTTGCTGAGTTCCAATCTAACCTCTGACATTTATTAGCTTATTATCTGAAAAGGACTGAACAATAACTCCATGATTATAAACCACAAGCCCACTATACCTTTTTTAGGGATAAATGGTGCCATAGATACAGCACCTGACCTGAAATCTGAGTTCTATTTCAGTCTCAGACCCTTAAAAACTATGCCATCCTGATAGCTACTTAACCTCTATTTGCTTCAGTTCCTCAACTGTAAAGGGAGGAAACAGTGGAGAGAAAAATGGCAAACCATGCCAGTATTTTTGCCAAGAAAGACAAAGTCCATGGGGGTCATATACAGTTTTTCACAATTTAACAACAATCATAACAGACCCTGTTTAGTGCAAATAATAAATCTCTTGAAGCACCATGACATCATATAAACTTCCCATTCTAAAGTAAGATATAGTAATTGGTTGCAACCCAATGGGTACATGCAGTGGGAATTTGAATATTGCCACCACCTTAAGGAATCCATTATTCACACTAATCAGGAACTAATTGATAAATTAATACAATACAATTTGAAGGAAAGAGAAGAATCAGGAAGGGCTTTCTGTAAGAGGTGGTACCTGAGTTGAACCTTGAAATAAATTAGACTTGAATACTTGAAAGCATTCTAGACATGGGGGGTAGGGGAAGCAATCTTTGTAAAGGAACAAATATTGAAGGTATCCTGGAATATCCTACAGTTAACTTTGGACTATAAAGTATGTGATGAGGAGAAATTATCAGATTCCCTTGTGACATAAAAGGTCCTAGGTATATTTTAGCAGTCTCTCAAAGCTATGGTTTATTGCCCTTACCCAGGTGGAACCTGAGAAAATCAGTAGCTAGTATTTCCCCAAGGACAGTTACCAGTTTGCCTTATAGACATATAAGTTCATAAGGTTTGAAACATAGAAAAGTTTTATTTAAAAATGAAAGAACACAGAAGAGACTTCCATTTATGCTCTCAAAGAATCAAGACAGTTCCCTGTCCCCAGGGGACAACCTCTCTCTTCCAAAAAACTTTGACATTCTCTATGATTTACATGCCTTATATATATATATATGTGTGTTTGTGTGTGTGTGTGTGTGTGTGTATAAATAGATATAGATTTAGATATAGATATTGAGAGATTTGTTGCTCCCCATCATTAGTTTCTTTCGTCTGCACCATGTTGTTCTTTCCTTAGCTTGCCTCACAAGTTATGCTTCCTCCCTTCACTAGGATGTGGCCAGTTCTCTAGAAGCCAACCCAATTAGAGACTTCACTATGAAATTTTAATCCAGTGTATTACAATTCAAAAACATACCTCCTAACTAGACTGTTACCATTCCTTGAAAATGTCTGTTTTTGCATGATCTTATAATTTTTGTCTCCCTACTACTATGAGAGTCTTAAAGAGTCTTATGCCTATCTTTCTATCTTTTCTTCAGCATGTAGATGGTATTACATCAGCACAGCCCTCTGACTTGGTACTCAGAAAGGAATCCCATTTTCTCCTCACTTATCATTTTGTCCTATCTTCCTTTAAGGCAGTTGACTGGAGTTATTAAAACTTTCTCATGGTTGCTTCCAAAAACATCTCTAACAAGGAAAGGGAAGGTCAGAATCAGTTTATCCCAAAATTTGTTCTGGAATAGAAGGCCCTACCTGAAGAAGGAGGAAGATTGATTTTTTTAAAATAGCTTTTGCTGCATTTACTGTATATGACTAATTTTTATTGACAACATAATAGCATCCTGAATTTTTCCTGTAAATTTTGGGATTTTTTTGTTTGTTTGTTTGGGTTTTTTGCAAGGCAATCAGGGTTAAGTAACTTATCCAGGGTCACACAGCTAGTAATGTCATACCTACATAATGTCATTCATACATAGCTAGTAAGGTCATATCTATAAAATTTTAATTCAAAAGGTAACTAAAGGAAATGTTTAGCTTTCATTTCATTAGAAATTCTTGGAAATTGAAATGGCCCTTGTAAATAATGTTAAATTAAGCAGATAATCTTCCTTTAGAAATCTTAGATTTCATATTTTGGTTATACTGGATGAATAGTGCTATTCTTAGTTCTATCACTAGCTAAGTATGTGACCTAAAACAAGTAACTTCTCTTTATGTCTTTGTTTCTCCATCTGCAAAATAGGAAAATACTTTCACTGTCTATCCTATTGAATTCTAGATGAATAGAAATGGTGAAAAGTGCCATACTATAGAAGTAAAATTATATTAATATAAAATTATCATCAGTTTTTAAATCATTCAAAAATTTTGTCAAATTTTTCTACTATTCTCTATTATAACCTTTTATCAACTATTATTCTATTATGCTCTATTGCCTTTATTTTTTTCTAATGTAGCAAAACTGGATTGATAACAAAATAAAAGAGGAAGTCAGCAGAATGGATAGAACACTAGATTTTGAGTCAAGGAACTGGAGTTTGAATCCTAACTCAGCTATCTAGTCCCTCAGAGCAAGTCACCTAAACCCTCCTGACTTCATTTTCCTCACCTGCAAGAGAAAAGAACTGGGCCGAATACTCTTTAATATCTCATTCATCTCTAAATCCCATATTAAGGGTTAATATAAATAGCATATTTGTCACAGAAAGGGGAATGTGGAAATAAAACTAGATGATATCCTTTTAGATAGTCCTATAGGAGAGAATTCTGGGAAATGATTATGATTTCATAGGAAAGACAAGGCCAGAAAAAGTCTGAAAGTACAGCTCAGTGGTCACCTGCTGTTTTCTCTCAACATTAGTCAGGTGGACTGAACAAATAGCTGGGTTAGTCTAACTGTACTTTGAATAACAAATAAAGCATAGCCTTGGTGCACAAAAGGAATAAAATGTAGGATAAAAAAAATTTAATAGTTGCTGGAGCTTATTGATCCATTACCAGAGTTTGCTCACCAAGGAGATAAAATATTAAATAAAAAAAGTTTTACAAACTTATCAAAGGTTTATGAGTTAATCCTGGTCCTTTCTAATTTCCAGCTCATTTCTTCCATCACTTCTCTGAGTCAGTTAATTCTTTCCTTTCTAGGTCATCTGGTTGATCTATTCCATTTTTTTAACTAATAGTTTCAGAATGGCAATCTCATATTCAAATGATATATAGGATCTTATGGAATGTCCTTATCTAACCCTGACCAGAGTCCAGAAGTCTCAGCCTTGTCAAATATTTCCAAAATGTGCCCTACCCAAATGACCTCTTCTCTATTCACTAACTCTGAAACAAGAAACAGTCCCATCTTGACCTTTAGATAACTGAATTTTAGAAGGAAAATGCTTCCTTTTTAGATCCCTGAAAATTCAATCCTTGGGTTTCAGGCTGTCTGTTCCAATTTTGTGCTTCCATCTCCTCTGCATTCTTCAATGTCTTAAGGGTTTGGCTATCCATTCTTGAGTTTTCACTATGTGTTTTTATTTATACTTTTTTTGCCATTGTATGGGCTCTAGAGGAAGCATGACCTGCTGAGGCCTTTTGAAAGCTATCTAAAGTCTTCATCACTTATACCAAAGAAGGACTTCATGATAATGAATCAGTGATCAGAGTTGGATCACTTATACCTCCATCTTCCGCCTTCCAAGAATTATCAATAATTATTTTCCTTTATTTGTCAGAGGTCAAAGGACATTGCCACACATAAAAAAGCAAATTAAACTGAACCAAAAAAGCAAATCTTTCTTTATACTTCCTTTGTAACTGTAAATTAACTTCTCCCATTGTCAGTCTGAGCACCATTCAGGATAGTCATTCAAATATCTGAAATAGGTTTTGTTCCACATTCTTATGTATATCAGATAACAACCATAAACAAAGCACTATGCCAGATACTGAAGGAGTTACAAAGTCCAGAGATGATACCAGTCCTACTCACACATTACTCAGGATCTAGTAGAAAACAAAAATTATTTGACTTTTGTATTATGTTTTTGAGATAGAACTCAGTATGGAGACAGGAGAATGAGTTTGAACCCCAGGTTCATAGTCTCCTGAGAGAAATAATTTGGAGGAGACAATATTGTTTTCTCCCTTTCCTAGAAGAGCCTTTAGGACTCTAATGAGAATAATGTGCAGAGATAGGGTACGGATTTTTAAAATTAGAAAATCACTTTGGCAGCCACTGGCTGGGGCAGCAGCAGCTTGCTACCTGGCAATAGGGACACACAATTGAGAAGGAGCTAGAGGATAATGGAGCAGAATCTCCATCATGAGCATGGTTGATAGCTTTATCCATGGGAAAAAAATGGGATAGTTGTGAGCAGAGTAAGGAGAGTGTCACACTGGCAAATGTTGGTCAGGCTACAAATATCAACTGAAAAACAGCATTTACCCCTTCTTGCTCCCTCACTTTTGCTTTTAAAGTTGTTTCCTAACTGTTATAATTAATATCAAAATGAGTCTATTTGATATAAAGGATCCATCTTAATTGCTATGTGTTTTTCTTATTTTGGAATCAGAAACTACAACAAGGATTACTGTTTGGTCTTACTGGGATAGAGAAAGCCATGGTTCAAAAATCCCAGTTTCTCTCTTGGTTAGGGTAAGAGTCCATTCAAAAGAAAATGATATTATTTAGTTGCAATAAAATTCCAAGGAGCAAAAATAAATTGAATACAATGTTTGTTTTGTTTTTTCCTTTACTGTAAATAAAAGAATTAGAGCACCATGTTATCTGGTTTCCATGTTCCTTTGATTGAATACAGTTACTTCAGGGGGATTGAAACACCTCTTTTTCCTATTTCAAGGAATTGTACCTGTTCATTCTCTTCCCAACTTGGAAAGTTCGTAATCTTTCATTCAATTGGAAATCAGATTAGATAATTTTGTATCCTGGTTAATTGTTTTCTTTTAATGAATCAGTCTTATTTGATTCATTGTTTTTAATGCACAAATATATGTTTCTCTGTATATTCAAAATCCAGTGCCAAAGCTGAAGAGGCCTAATTCACATTTGTTACACAGTTCACATGCTTTGTTTTATAAGTTAACATGCACAACATGCACATATCTTTGTTTCCTTAGTCATTTCATTTTTGACCCTCTACAAAAGTCATATCCCATTTTCCTCATTCACTACCCTTTTCTTCAATAGCTAAGGGAAAGGAGATGGCCTGGGAAAGGGAGAAAAGGTATAGCTGAACCGAGTTAGTAACACTCAAAAGAAGGGAGCCAGAGGAAGGGGGTAGTTCTTCACCCTCAACATTCAAGCCTTTATTCTGATAGATACAGAAGTCTATGATTTTAGAGGCTAGTGATCAACTGAATTTAATCCAATTCTAACAGATGATATTAAAGAAAAAGGACCTAAGCTATAGTTTGAAATTTAATTTTTTTAACTTTTGAGCTTAAAAGATCTTTAGAGATGATCTAAAATTTTTTAACCCAGGATCCATGAACTTGTTTTTGTTTCTGTTGTTAAATGTATTAACTGTATTTAAATAGAATTGGTTTCCTCGGTAATTCTGTGTATTTAAAAACATTATTCTGAGAAGGGGTCATAGACTTCAACAGACTGTCAAAGGGATCCAGAACAACAAAAATGTTAAGGACCCTTACTCTTATCCAAGCCTCTTCATTGTACACCTTAGGACACTGAGACACAAAAAAGGTCTTGGTGACTCCAAGACCAGTGCTCTTTTTCATGAAATTAGATTAATTATCTGATTGTTATGATCACCTGCTCCAAGTATGAGCTACCATTTCTACTGCCCACCAGGAGCTTCCTTTCTAGGCTTCTCTTCTTGATGGCAAACTATGCTTTCCAAGACCTTCTGCTTCTGTTTTCCTTAGCTGCCAGTGTTTGGTGGCATGTCCTAGACCCAACCAAAAAGAAACACCTCTCCTTGGCCATTATTCTTGTTGCAAATCCTATCTCTTACCTCCAGTTCTCTGAGTTATGTCTCAGACCACTCCTCTGAGAATCAGGGAGTAATGTTCTTCTCTAAAATCTTAAGACTTACAACAAGGAAGAAAAAAATTGGTACATATGATATATACACATATTTTATATTTCCCAAAGAAAGCAAGTTCTGGGACCCACAAGTCAAACAATAGTTAGAATGAAAAAAGGCTTGCATCTGGGTGAGGTGGTAGGGTGGGGAATAAGAGGAAAGCACATGGATAAGTGGAAAGAGAAAGCATAAAAGTTGAGGAAGTTACCCTATAGTTTTAACTATAATACTATGTTGTTAAAATATTTTCTATCTTTATTTCCCCTTGCTTCTTAAAAAAAAAAGATGAAAGATGATGAGCAGAAACATTTAAGGCAGGAAGATAAGAGTAGTCTCTCTTCCCCCTCCCCCTGCCCCCAGTCAAGCTGTTAGAGGAGAAGAAAACTGATTTCTGTCTCTCCAGGGGGACAGAGTCATTCAGGTGTCAAAAGTCCTTCACTAGCCTCAGGTTTTCCACTCTCGCTTTTCTTAGACAAGATGTTCACAGTAACGGAATTCCAGCTTCATAGCCCCCAGGAGTCAAGATGCTCAAAACCTTTTCTTAATTGACAAAAGGATCTGGAATGTTCCCAAAGAACTGTGTACAGCAATTTGCATAGATGATGAGAAGGCATTTGCAGTCCATTTTTACCTGAAGAAACTATAATATGTATGTATGTTTGTGTGAGTACATGTGAAAGCCCCAAGGATACATTATTTGATTAATAGCTAAATCACAGATTCTTGGTGATTGGTATCTTAGAAATAGAACAGATACTTCTAGAAGAGAGGTATGTTGTTTTTTTAACACTCTGGCTACTTCACCCTTGCTTTCAATTTGCATTATGAAATGATTATAATATCAAAATAGTTTCCAACAGAAAAGTAGTTTTTAAAACATATTATATGCTTCATGTAGAAATCAATAAACATAGATAAATAAACATATGGAGATTTTTGCAAGCGGCTCTTCTAGTATTCCTATTTCTGACTGATGCTGAAAAAGATGACTGTTGGGTTTTGAGTACTGCTAGTGCACCCTGGTGGTCAGTAATAATTGATGCAGTTTTTGTGAAGGTTTGGTTACCTTTTAAAAATTATTTTAAGTAGTTCATTATTATGTTTGTCATCACTACAACTGCTGATACTAAGGTTGTTATTATTCAGTCATTTTCAGTCATATCTGACTCTTTATGATCAGGATTTTCTTGGCAACAATACAGGATTGGTTTGTCATTTTCTTCTCCAGCTCATTTTACAAATGGGGAAACTGAGGCATGCAGCGTTAAGTGACTTGTCCAAGGTCACACAGCTAGTATCTGAAGCCGAACCTCAATTTAGGAAAATGTTTTCCTGACGTCAAGGCTAGCATTCTATGCAATATGGTGTCACCTAGCTGCTCCCTATACCTACTACTACTGGCACTCTAGCTATAGAACAGGGGAAAGAGCTCTGACTCTGCAGTCATAGGATTTGGATGCAAATCCTACCTCTTGTGTTTACTGTCTATATGATCTTAGCTAATCCTATTGGTCTTTATTTCTTCATCTTTAAAAATAATGATTTTGAATTAGATGACCTCTGAGGTCCTCTCTATCTCTAGAAACAAAAAAATATACTTTTTTAATCTTGCAGGACTTTTAGAAAGGACTTAGCTTCTAATTCCATTTTCAATGTATTAAAAACTTAGCAGTTATCAAATTGATTCTCAAAGATAATATTTTAAAATACTCATTTCAACTCAATTTAACAAAAATTAATAAAATGCTTCTGTATTCTATTTCTATTATTATATCACTATATATATATGCTATATAATAGTATATTTTAAGCATAAATAGCATATTATAACAACAATACTCTCATGTCATTATGTAAGAAATGGCCTTATTTTCATGATTATACAGATAAAAGCATTTCAAGAATCTTATATAATGCTGTATCTTTTAAAAAATCTTGCTTGTCACTTATTATCTTAGGCCTCTATTTCCTCCACAATAAAGGGTTTGACTAGATGATCACTAAAGTCTTTCCTAACTTTCAGACTATACTGATTTCTGATTTTTTCCCCATCAGAATAAAAATAGCTAAATCATCATAATAATAAATAATAAAAGATGAAATGTTCTTCCTATGGTTGTTTAATAAAAGACCTTTGCTTTTTTATTGGCCATGCCTTTACCTCTTTATGAGTAAGAAAAAAGTATTCTGTCCCAAATATTGGTATTGGATTTTCGAATCTCATGTCTACTATTGTTACTTTGATCAAGATCTCATAGAAATATATGTTTCCTCATCAGTAAAATAAGATAATGGACTAAACTACTTCCGAGTTTCCTTTCCTAAATCTATGATCCCATGATTCACTAGTGATAAAAATTCATTTTAGAAATGGAATTAACCTTTTTATGGCTTATTTTTAACAAGAGCATGAAGTAGACTATTCCATGGCTGCACCCAGTAGTTTATTAGCTAATGCATCATTGCACTTGTATGACCACATAACATCCAAATACTGCATACCCAACACATGAAAAATAAACAGGTAAGAGATGGAATCTTGGTCTCATCTGAATTTAAATAGAATACCAAAAGAATGAGGCTCTACTGGAGTTACAGAAAACTGAGAGTGAAGGGTAGGAATTTCTGGTTACTCTTTCCAGATATACAGCTGCCAAAGTAAACCAGTAGAGATGTCTGGGGACAGATGTTCCCCCTTTGAAAGAAATAACTTCTAAAACTAAATACACTAGCGGGGGAGGAGTTGAGAAGAGAGAGAAAGAAAGGGGAAGATGGTTCAATCAATCCGGGCAAGTTGAAAACAACTTAAGTCCAAGGTCCTCTTCTGACTCCCATGAAACAATGTCACTAACATACTTTATTATATATTCTCAGAATCCTGACCCCAAAATACTCATATACATGCTTATAGCAAAAGAATTTCTAAACTCTTCTACTAACTTTTTATGTAATATCAAGGTAACACATGGGATGGAGAACATTGTCTATTCTAAATTAGATTGCATGGTTTAAATATATCAGAAACTACTGATAAGTAGATTTATAATGAAGGATTACATGGGAGACACAATGAGATGGTAGAAAGAATACTATTTAGGGGGCTGGGGTTTTTTTTTAAGAAAGATTTTATTTATTTTTAATTTTACGATTTTTCCCCTAATCTTGCTTCCCCCCCCCCACAGACAGTCTTTACATTGTTTCCATGGTATGCATTGATCTAAGTTGAATGTGATGAGAGAGAAATCATATCCTTAAGGAAGAAATATAAAGTATAAGAGATAGCAAAATTACATAATAAGATAACAGTTTTGTTGGG
Organism: Macrotis lagotis; assembly: GCF_037893015.1. Taxonomy (NCBI): domain Eukaryota; kingdom Metazoa; phylum Chordata; class Mammalia; order Peramelemorphia; family Peramelidae; genus Macrotis; species Macrotis lagotis. Next base: position 72,750,810 of record NC_133663.1, on the reverse strand, counting down.
GGTTTTTTTAATTAAAGGTAATAGTCTTTGGCCTTTGTTCAAACTCCACAATTCTTTCTCTAGATACAGATGGTGTTCTCCATCACAGATATCCCAAAATTGTGCCTGTTTGTTGCACTGATGGAATAAGCAAGTCCATTAAGGTTGACCATCACCCCCATAAGAACACTACTTTCTGAAAGAAGAAAGTATTAGTTCATATCCTGCCTTGTAAGCTTATATCTATGATGTCTTGAGCAACCGATTTAACCTCCATAGGTTTCAGTTTCCTCATATGTAAGATGAGGTAGACAACTTCTGAGGTTCCTACTTTCTCTAGATATGATTTGATGAAAAATAATCTTTAAAATACATACATTACTATCTTTCTTCAAAGAGCAGGTAGGTGGCACAGTGCATAGAATGCTGGGCCTGGAGTCAGGAAGATGTGAGTCCAAATCTAACCTACTAGGTATGTGACATTGGATAAGACACTTTGTCCAGTTTGCCTCAGTTTCCTCACAAGGTGGAGATGGAAATGGCAAAGTGTTTCAGTATCTTTGCCAAGAAAACCCAAAAAAGAATCATGAAGAGTTGAAAGAAACTCTTGCTTGGAAGAGATGAAAACAGCAAACAAACAAATTTTACTAAATGCATCAAATAATTCTGTCTTTGTTAGGAATTCATTCTCTTTAAAATAAAGGGATTGAACTTCATATATTTTGAAGTTCCTATTTTATTTAGATTATGATTCTATGAAAACAAATAACTTCTAAAATGTAAAGATTGGGGGCGGCTAGGTGGTGTAGTGGATAAAGCACTGGCCTTGGAGTCAGGAGTACCTGGGTTCAAATTAAGTGGGTTCACTTAATAATTGCCTAGCTGTGTGGCCTTGGGCAAGCCACTTAACCCCATTTGCCTTGCAAAAACAAAAAAAATTTATAAAAATGTAAAGATTGGTATATTTTACCATTATGTACTTAAATGTAGCAAACAATTGTTTCTTTGTTAGGGTAAGAATTATTCTTGGAATTCCATTCTCTTGAGAGAGCATTTGACATTCAGTAACTGGTTATTAACAATTATTTGCCACCTACCCTAGAGTCAGAAGAACCTGAAGTCAAATCCAGTCGCAGATACTTACTAGCTGTGTGACCCTGGACAAGTCACTTAACCCAACTGCCTCAAAAAAGAAAACCCAAAACAATTATTTATGATATTTTCCTTTTCAAGCAAATCAGGGGAATATAACATGGTATCTCGTCCTCTCCAAGCTTGAAAGACTTTTACCACTGGAAATACTATGATCTAGAAAAATACCGTGTAACCAACATTTATTTATACAAAGCATTAAGGAAGAGATGGGAGAGGATCAGAGAGGGGTATTTGGTAAGATACCATGTCTGAGTCTACAATGGAATAATACAGACACATACACACACACACACACACACACAATCTAAATATGTAATATAAAATATAGAAGGATACTAGAGAGTTGAGAGGTACTGTCATATAGTGGATAGTCAGTCTTAGCATCTGGAAAATCTTGGTTCAAATTCTACCCCTTGCACATCTTAGTAACAGTACTTATACTTTTTTTGACAATAGCTAGACAGTGTCTTATACACTCTTCTGGATCAATAAGATCACAAGGAATTTCTAATCTTCACAGGCAAAGGGAGTTTTCACATTGAGATTAACAAATCACAGATCTTCTGAAATTTCAAAACAAGGAAGAACATTACCAAAGGAGAGAATCAAGAAAAACTTCTCAGAGGAAATGACATCTGAATTTTACTTTAAAGGACTAGAAATATAGTTGGTAAAGAAAACATTTTAAGCATGGTGAATAGTGTGAGATGATATGAGAGCACAATGATGTGCTAAACCACTAAAGATTTGACTCCTAAAAAAGTCACAGTCACTGAAAAATATAATGGTCCAAATGAACAGTCCACTGATATTCCTACAACTGAACTCTACTGGCCTGAATGATGAGTGTCCTAGAACAGGATAACTCAGTAATTAATTAAAGAATAAACTGAAGTGGAGACAGTTCACATTTGTAAGTGGTAATTATTTTCTGAGATGCTCCTAGCATAGTGATAATAAGGTTCTTGCTTGAGGTTTCAATACCCAAATTGAAGAGTTTTGCTTGTTATCATGACCAAAGTCTTCAGGAAGATGTTTTGTAGACAAATACCATTTACCAACAATCACCAGGAGAGAGAGAGTGTAAAGCAATCAGCATAAATCTCTCTTTTGTTATTGAATTATTGTGTCTTGATTCTTTGCAATGATCATTATTCTTTCTGGTCATATTTAGTCCAATAATTTTTAAATTGTGTCTCCTGGATCTGTGTTCCAGATCGGTTGTTTTATCAAAGAGATATTTCACATTTTTTTCTAGTATTTCTCTCATTTGTTATTGAATTATTGTGTCTTCATTCCTTGCTAAGTCACCAGTTTCCTTTAACTCCGTTCTACATTTGATGGATTTGTTTTCCTCAGAGAGCTTTCCTATTTCCTTTTCCATCTAACCAATTCTGCTTTTTAAGGCATTCTTCTCCTCATTAACTTTTTGAATTGTTTTATCCATTTTTCACCTAAACTGTTTTATAACATGTTTCCTTTAGCATTTTTTTTTTGGATTGCCTTGACTAAGCTACTAACTTGGTTTTCATGTTTTTCTCTCATTTCTCTTCCAGATTTTTCCTCTAACTCCCTTACTTGATTTTCGAAATCTTTTTTTGAGCTCTGTCATAGCCTGAGCCCAACTTCTTTATTTCTTGCAGTGTTTAGATGCATAAACTTGGACTTTGTCACCTTCTGAGTATGTATTTTGATCCTCCATGGCACCAAAGTAATAGTCTATAGTCAGATTCCTTTTTTTCTGTTTATTCATTTTCCCAGCCTGTGCCCCCATTTTGGGGTGCTTCCTGAGCTTTTGAGTATAATTGGGGCGCTCCCACAAGGACCTCAGTTCCCTCAAGGTCTTGTGAGAGACTCTGACTGCTCTCCTGCCTGTGCTCTGGTCTTTGGATGACTACAAGCTCATCCCTCTGCCCCCAGGATGTGAGGAGGGTCCCTGCTCTATGACAGTATGGGGGCCCAGACTGTGACCAGGGTCTGAATGTAGTCAAAGCCCCAGAATCCTGTCCCAGGGACAGAGGACAGACCTCAACAGTCTTCCTCCACTCCCTTACCTTCTATGGGCTGAGAGCTCTGGGAGCAGCTGCTAGGTGTCACTGTGGGCCTCCTTCCATTCCCTGGGATCTGGGCTATTTGGAGGGCCAAGACCTCACTGAGGAGGACCATGTTGGCCGTGGCTTCGCACTCCGTCTGAAAGAGGTCTCCTCGCTGATCTTCTAAGTTGTGTTTGATGCTCCCTGGGGTGGCAGGTCAGGAAACTGCTTCTGCTGTCAGGAGCCATGGCTCCCAGGGACCTAGGTGCCCTGAAGGCTATTCCTGGAAGACTGGGGGCTCCTTTGCTCCAGCAACAACCATGTGGAACAGAGCTTTCCCACGATTTTCCAGGTTACCTTGCCTTACAGGATCTTTCTGTGGGTTCTATCTCTTGAAAATTTAGTTAGAATCATAATTTTAAGGTTTTTCAATTTTTTGGAGAGAGCTCCTAGGAAAGGCTGTTCCCCTGCCCCCATCTTGACTCTATCCCCAGAACATTTTTTCATCAGAGTATTGAGAGTTTTGATTTCTTCATCTGAAAACTGCCTATTCATATTTGACCATTTTATCTATTGGAGAATGATTTGTATTCTTATAAATTTGAGTCAGTTCTCTATATATTTTAGAAATGAGTCCTTTTAGCAGAAATACTAGCTGTGAAAATTGTTTTCTATTTTTTTCTTCCTTTTAATCTTGATTGCATTGGTTTTATTTGTGCAAAACTTTTAAAATTTAATGTAGTTGAAATTATTATGCTCTTTCTCTTCATTGATCACAAACATTTTCCCCATTCCAGTCCTTGTTCTCCCAATTGACTTATGATATTTCCCTTTATGTCTAAACCTGTACCTGTTTTGATTTTTACTTGGTATAGGATGTGAGATGTTTAGGTCATAATTTTCAGTTTTCCCAGCAATTTTTGCCAAATAGTGACTTCTCATTCCAGGAGCTAGAGTCTTTGGGGTTTATCAACCATTTAGTTTTCATAGTCAGTTAGTACTATTTCTTTTGTACTTTGTCTATTCTACTGATCTGCTTCTCTATTTCTTAGCCAGTAGCAGACAGTTTTGATGACTGCCACATTATAATATAGTTTTAGATCTGGTAGAGCTAGGCCACTTTCCTTTGCATTTTTTAAAATTAATTCTCTTGATAGTATTGACCTTTTTTCCTCCAGATGAATTTTGTTGCTACTTTTTCTAGTTCTGTAAAATAAGTTTTTAGTAGTTTGATTGGTAAGACATTGAGTTAGTAATTTAATTTAGGTAGAATTGTCATTTCCTATTATATTAATTTGGTCTACTCATAGGCAACTGACATTTTTCCAGTTCTTTAGGTCTGACTTTATTTGGGTCAAAAGTATTTTGTAATTGTCTTCGTATAGTTTCTGGGTTTGTCTTAGGAGGTAGATTTCAAAGAATTTTATGTTGTTTACAGTTACTTTTAATAGAATCTCTCTATCTCTTGCTGTTGGGCTTTGTTGGTAATATATAGAAATGATAATGATTTATGTGGGTTCATTTTCTATCTTGCAACTTTGCTAAAGTTGATAATTCTTTCAAGAAGGTTTTTAACTGATTTAGTGTTCTCAAAGTTCACCATCATATCATCTGTGAAGAGTGAGAGTTGGTTCCTTATTACTATTCTAATTCCTTCAATTGTTTTTCTTTTCTTACTGTTAAAGCTAGCATTTCTAATTCAATATTGAATAATAATAGTGATAATGGTCATCCTTGTTTCACCTTGATCTTATCGGATATGCTTTATTCATTTGGAATGTTCTTGAGAGAGGTACTGGGGTGGTTTTCTTCTCCAGCTCATTTTACAGATGAGGAAACTGAGACCTACAGGACTAAATGACTTGCCCAGGGTCATTCAGCTAATGTGTCTATGAACATATTTGAACTCATGAAGATCAGTCTTCTTGTCTCTGGGTCTGATGCTCAGTATACTATGGCACCACTTAACTGACCAGCAGGGACCATAAAGGGCATCTAATCCAACCTACCTAATTTTAGTGATAAGAAAACAAAGAGTCAGAGAGAAATGATTTATCCAACATCACACAGATAGAAAGTAGAAAAGTTGGAATTTCTGACTCCAAATTTACTAAAACTATTACTATTTTGAAAGCTGTTCTAAATACCACACCATCTTGGTCTCTTCTTTCTCTCAAATTTTTAAACCTCAGGGGTGCCAGATGACTCAGGGGGAAAGGGGGTGACCTTTAGAAATAAACAGACAAGCCAGAAGAGAAACTGCTAAATTTCTGCCCCAATTCATTAAACAAGTGTTGACAAATATTGAAACTCTGGGAGATATATATAAGTGAACATCTCAGGACCTGTCCTTTGAATTTGCAGTCATATAGGTGATGGTAAGATGGAAAAAAAAGAACATGGAAAAACAGGGTATTGGGGCAGTTAGGTGGAGTAGTGGATAGAGCAACTGTTCTGGAATTAGGAGTTCAAATCCAGTCCCAGAAATTTGACACTAGTTGTGTGATTCTGGGTAAGTCACAATGCCAACTGCCTCAATCCCCCCACCCTTATTTCCCATCCCACCCACCCTCCCCAAAAAGAGAGAAAGCACACATGTTGCTTAAGGATGCTAAGTCTATAGGTGGGTCCTTCATTTCATTGATATAACTAGTTCTCAGCAGTAATAATTTTTTTTCCACATGAGGATTATGCCACTGACCAGCCACCAGTTGACATTAATTTTTGAGTTGTTTTTTATTAGTGAAGATAGATTTATGCTGATAGCTTTACACTCTCTCTCCTGGTGATTGTTGGTAAATGGTATTTGTCTATTTCTTTAGTTACCTTGCAATTTTTTAAAAACTATTCTTTGCTCCATTTCTTTAATACTTGCCTTGATCACTGAGGAATTGATGGTCTTGTCTTCCCAGAAGAGGTAAAAGTGGTCATTCTCTGTCTCTTTGCTTCATCTCTCACTTACATAATCTTAATCATTGAATGGATGTTGCCTCAATCAAATTGAGACCTGTTAAAGACATTTACTTAAAAAAGACAAGGTGCAGCCAGTATCCTCTCCAATCCTCCTGGTCAGGGGTTCTTGAACTTTTTTTTTAATATCACAGACCTCTGTGGCAATATACTGAAACCTATGTATTATTCCAGAATAATATTTTAAATAAGTAAAATAAATATATAAGGCAACAAAGGAAGTCAATTATATTGAAACACAGTTATCAAAATATTTTTTCATGGAACTCATGATTTGCCAAAGATCTCACAGATAGTAACAATCTTATTTTATAAGATGAATATTCCAAGAAATGTTATTGCATTTTTATTACTCTTGTTATCATTAGAGTCTCTTTTCTTTCCTTTGCCTATATCCATTCAGCTACCAAGAAAAGTTGATGCTTCTTCTGAGACTAGAAAAGCACTTCCCTGTCTCTCAGTAAATCAACTGCCTTTGAAACAAGCCTGGGAAACTTCCACATATTTAAAAAAAAATTATAGCTCTTTTTGAAGTGGCAAAGAATTGGAAATTGATGGAAGGCCATCAATTGGGGAATGGCAAAGCAAGTTATAAGACATGAATACTATGGAATATTATTGTTCTATAAGAAATCATAAATGGTCAGACTCTAAAGAAGCATGCGATGAATTAGTGGATCTGATGCTGAGTGAAGGGAGCAGAACCAAGAGAACAATGTACATATTAACAACAACATTGTGAGATGATCAACTTTGTTGGAAGCAGCTCCTTTCAGAAGTTCAGAAATTCACTTTTACCAAACATCCATCTCTAGGACAACCATATTAGAGCAGCTATGGACAATATTAACCCCATCCAGAGGAAAAAAATTAAAATAAAACAAAACACACATTTGATAAAAATTAACTCTTATGTATCTCTTTCCCTTCCTAATTCCTCATACCAAAAATAACTAATCTGTAATCATGCTTATCAAAAATATGTAGGTACAATACTAACCTGACTGTTAACACCGCTGAGGAGAGGGGGGTAGGAAGACAGGGTGGAAGGAAAATTTGTAACCTAAAAATATACATATGTATATGAATGAATGTTGAAAAAAATTTCATAATGTATATTTGGAAAAATAAAATATTAAGTAAAAAAAACAAGCCTGGGTCTATGATTTCTGTAGGACCAAAGTCATCTTCCCAGGGCAGTAACAATTGCTAAAGCCTTTTCCCTAGTCACCTTTCAATTTTTTTAAACGATTCTTTGCTTCATTTCTTTAATATTTGACTTATTCACTGAGAAACTGATGGTCTTTTCTTCCCAGACTAAGTAAAAGTGGTCATTCTTTGCTTCATCTCTCACTTACATAATCTTAACCACTGAATAGGTGTTGCCTCAATCAAATTGAGACCTGTTAAAGACCTTTACTTAAAAAACACAAGGTGCAGCCAGTATCCTTTTCAATCCTCCTGATCCATATCTGGCTGCTGGACCCAGATGGCTCTGGAGGAGAAAGTGAGGCACAACCCCCCCCCAAATCCAATTCACGTGTATGTCATGGCATCACCTTCCTGATGTCATGGTCATTTTTGAGAATGAAGGGCAAACAATAACAACAACCTCATAATTAGCTTGTATTAACAGCTGAGGTTGGGGGAAGAGGGTGGTGGAGACAGGAAGACCTCCCTGAGAAAGTGGCAAGGGCTTCCAAGTGGTGAAATGAGGCTAAGGAGGTCCAGGTAGAGGGTACAGCCAATGCAAAGACATGGTGAATTCTGCAAGTAATCTGAGTGCCAGGAGATGATAGAAGGGAGACATATGAAGAGTTTTACATGTCAGAGAATGAACTTAATATTTCATCCCTAAGGGAATGAAGAATCACTGGAGATTTTTTAGGTAGTAAGTAGCCTGCTTTCTCTCTTTTTGGGGAGGGTGGGTGGGATGGGAAATAAGGGTGGGGGGATTGAGGCAGTTGGCGTTGTGACTTACCCAGAATCACACAACTAGTGTCAGATTTCTGGGACTGGATTTGAACTCCTAATTCCAGAACAGTTGTTCTATCCACTACTCCACCTAACTGCCCCAATACCCTGTTTTTCCATGTTCTTTTTTTTCCATCTTACCATCACCTATATGACTGCAAATTCAAAGGACAGGTCCTGAGATGTTCACTTATATATATCTCCCAGAGTTTCAATATTTGTCAACACTTGTTTAATGAATTGGGGCAGAAATTTAGCAGTTTCTCTTCTGGCTTGTCTGTTTATTTCTAAAGGTCACCCCCTTTCCCCCTGAGTCATCTGGCACCCCTGAGGTTTAAAAATTTGAGAGAAAGAAGAGACCAAGATGGTGTGGTATTTAGAACAGCTTTCAAAATAGTAATAGTTTTAGTAAATTTGGAGTCAGAAATTCCAACTTTTCTACTTTCTATCTGTGTGATGTTGGATAAATCATTTCTCTCTGACTCTTAGTTTTCTTATCACTAAAATTAGGTAGGTTGGATTAGATGCCCTTTATGGTCCCTGCTGGTCAGTTAAGTGGTGCCATAGTATACTGAGCATCAGACCCAGAGACAAGAAGACTGATCTTCATGAGTTCAAATATGTTCATAGACACATTAGCTGAATGACCCTGGGCAAGTCATTTAGTCCTGTAGGTCTCAGTTTCCTCATCTGTAAAATGAGCTGGAGAAGAAAACCACCCCAGTACCTCTCTCAAGAACATTCCAAATGAATAAAGCATATCCGATAAGATCAAGGTGAAACAAGGATGACCATTATCACTATTATTATTCAATATTGTATTAGAAATGCTAGCTTTAACAGTAAGAAAAGAAAAACAATTGAAGGAATTAGAATAGTAATAAGGAACCAACTCTCACTCTTCACAGATGATATGATGGTGAACTTTGAGAACACTAAATCAGTTAAAAACCTTCTTGAAAGAATTATCAACTTTAGCAAAGTTGCAAGATAGAAAATGAACCCACATAAATCATTATCATTTCTATATATTACCAACAAAGCCCAACAGCAAGAGATAGAGAGATTCTATTAAAAGTAACTGTAAACAACATAAAATTCTTTGAAATCTACCTCCTAAGACAAACCCAGAAACTATACGAAGACAATTACAAAATACTTTTGACCCAAATAAAGTCAGACCTAAAGAACTGGAAAAATGTCAGTTGCCTATGAGTAGACCAAATTAATATAATAGGAAATGACAATTCTACCTAAATTAAATTACTAACTCAATGTCTTACCAATCAAACTACTAAAAACTTATTTTACAGAACTAGAAAAAGTAGCAACAAAATTCATCTGGAGGAAAAAAGGTCAATACTATCAAGAGAATTAATTTTAAAAAATGCAAAGGAAAGTGGCCTAGCTCTACCAGATCTAAAACTATATTATAATGTGGCAGTCATCAAAACTGTCTGCTACTGGCTAAGAAATAGAGAAGCAGATCAGTAGAATAGACAAAGTACAAAAGAAATAGTACTAACTGACTATGAAAACTAAATGGTTGATAAACCCCAAAGACTCTAGCTCCTGGAATGAGAAGTCACTATTTGACAAAAATTGCTGGGAAAACTGAAAAATATGACCTAAACATCTCACATCCTATACCAAGTAAAAATCAAAACAGGTACAGGTTTAGACATAAAGGGAAATATCATAAGTCAATTGGGAGAACAAGGACTGGAATGGGGAAAATGTTTGTGATCAATGAAGAGAAAGAGCATAATAATTTCAACTACATTAAATTTTAAAAGTTTTGCACAAATAAAACCAATGCAATCAAGATTAAAAGGAAGAAAAAAATAGAAAACAATTTTCACAGCTAGTATTTCTGCTAAAAGGACTCATTTCTAAAATATATAGAGAACTGACTCAAATTTATAAGAATACAAATCATTCTCCAATAGATAGAATGGTCAAATATGAATAGGCAGTTTTCAGATGAAGAAATCAAAACTCTCAATACTCTGATGAAAAAATGTTCTGGGGATAGAGTCAAGATGGAGGCAGGAGAACAGCCTTTCCTAGGAGCTCTCTCCAAAATATTTGAAAAGCCTTAAAATTATGATTCTAACTACATTTTCAAGAGATAGAAGCCACAGAAAGATCCTGTAAGGCAAGGTAACCTGGAAAATCGTGGGAAAGCTCTGTTCCACATGGTTGTTGCTGGAGCAAAGGAGCCCCCAGTCTTCCAGGAATAGCCTTCAGGGCACCTAGGTCCCTGGGAGCCATGGCTCCTGACAGCAGAAGCAGTTTCCTGACCTGCCACCCCAGGGAGCATCAAACAGAACTTAGAAGATCAGCGAGGAGACCTCTTTCAGACGGAGTGCAAAGCCACGGCCAACATGGTCCTCCTCAGTGAGGTCTTGGCCCTCAGAATAGCCCAGATCCCAGGGAATGGAAGGAGGCCCACAGTCACCCGGCAGTTGCTCCCAGAGCTCTCAGCCCATAGAAGGTAAGGGAGTGGAGGAAGACTGTTGAGGTCTGTCCTCTGTCCCTTGGACAGGATTCTGGGGCTTTGACTACATTCAGACCCTGGTCACAGTCTGGGCCCCCATACTGTCATAGAGCAGGGACCCTCCTCCCATCCTGGGGGCAGAGGGGTGAGCTTGTAGTCATCCAAAGACCAGAGCACAGGCAGGAGAGCAGTCAGAGTCTCTCACAAGACCTTGAGGGAACTGAGGTCCTTGTGGGAGTGCCCCAATTATACTCAAAAGCTCAGGAAGCACCCCAAAACCAGGGCACAGGCTGGGAAAATGAATAAACAGAAAAAAAGGAATCTGACTATAGACTATTACTTTGGTCCCATGGAGGATCAAAATACATACTCAGAAGGTGACAAAGCCCAAGTTTCTGCATTTAAACACTCCAAGAAATAAAGAAGTTGGGCTCAGGCTATGACAGAGCTCAAAAAAAGATTTCGAAAATCAAGTAAGGGAGTTAGAGGAAAAATCTGGAAGAGAAATGAGAGAAAAACATGAAAACCAAGTTAGTAGCTTAGTCAAGGCAATACAAAAAAAATGCTAAATACAACACGTTAAAAAAACAGTTTAGGTGAAAATGGATAAAACAATTCAAAAAGTTAATGAGAAGAATGCCTTGAAAAGCAGAATTGGTTAGATGGAAAAGGAAATAAGAAAGCTCTCTGAGGAAAACAAATCTGTCAAATGTAGAATGGAGTTAAAGGAAACTGGTGACTTTGCAAGGAATCAAGACACAATAATTCAATAACAAAAGAGAGAAATACTAGGAAAAAATGTGAAATATCTCTTTGAAAAAAACAACTGACCTGGAACACAGATCCAGAAGAAACAATTTAAAAATTATTGGGCTAAATATGACCAGAAAGAATAATGATCATTGTTGGAAGGGTTGTGGGAAATCTGGGACACTATTACATTGTTGGTGGAGCTGTGAACTCATTCAACCTTTCTGGAGAGAAATTTGGAATTACGCCCAAAGGGCAACAAAAATGTGCATCCCCTTTGATACAGCAATACCACTACTGGGTTTATATCCTGAAGAGATGATAGAAAAGGGTAAAAAACATCACTTGTACAAAAATATTCATAGCAGCCCTGTTTGTTGTGGCAAAGAATTGGAAATAAAGTAAATGTCCTTCAATTGGGGAATGGCTTAGCAAACTGTGGTATATGTATGTCATAGAACACTTTTGTTCTGTTAGAAACCAGGAGGGTTGGGAATTCAGGGAAGCCTGGAGAGAATTGCATGAGTGAGATGAACAGAACCAGAAAAAACACTGTACACCCTAACAGCAACATGGGAGAGATGATCAACTTTGATAGACTTGCTCATTCCATCCGTGCAACAATCAGGGACAATTTTGGGCTGTCTGCAATGGAGAATACCATCTATCCAGATAAAGAACCATGGAGTTTGAACAAAGTTCAAGGACTATTCCCTTTAATTTAGGAAAAAATCTGATATCTTATTGTCTGATCTTGTTATCTCTTATACTTTATGTTTCTTCCTTTAGGATATGTTTTCTCTCTCTTCACACTCAGTTTGGATCAATATACAACATGGAAACAATGTAAAGACTGACAAATTGCTTTCTGTGGAGGAGTGCGGGGAGGGAAGTAAGATTGGGGGAAAAACTGTAAAACTCAAAATAAATGAAATCTTTAATTAAAAAAAAATATTGGGCTACCTGAAAGTTATGATCAGGAAAAAAGCCTTGACTTGGTTTTTAAAGACTTTCTACAGGAAAAAATTGCCCTGATATCCAAGAAGCAGAGGAAAAAATAGAACTTGAGAGAATCCACAGATCCCTCCTAAAAGAGATCCCCAAAAAACCCAACTCCCAGTAATATTATAGCCAAATTCTAGAACTCCCAAATCAAAGAGAAAATATTACAAGCAGTCAGAAGGAAACAATTCAAATATCGTGGAACTACAGTCAGGATCACACAGAACTTAGCAGCATCCACATTAAGGGTTCATAGGGCTTGGAATATAATATTGTGGAAGGCAAAAGAACATGGAATGCAACTGAGAATCAACTACCCAGCAAAACTGAACATTCTCTTCCAGGAGAAAAGTTAGACTTTCAATGAGGCAGAGGAATTTCAGATGTTCCTGTTGAAATGACCAGAGCTGAACAGAAACTTTGATCTTCAAGTACAGGACTCAGGTGAAGCATAGAGAGGGAGGATAAGGGTAAATTATGGGGAACTTAATAATGATGAACTGCATGTATTCCTGCATAGAAAGATGATACTGATAATAATCATATGAACCTTCTCATTTAATAGTGTAGGTAGAAGGAGCTTTTATAGATGACGCATAGGAGAGAGCTGAATATGAAGGTATATTTTTTTAAATGGAGTTAATGAGTGAAAGGGAAATGTACAGGGAGTAAGAAAAAGGAAAGGTAGAATAGGCTAAGATATTTCATATAGCTTTTGCAATGGTATGGAAGGGGGAAGGCAAGGGGAAATGAGGGAGCCTTCATTCTCATCCGAAATGGCTCAGAGAGGAAACAGCAAATATACTCAATAGGGTATAGAAATCTATAAGAAAAAGGTGAAAAGGGGGAAGGGGAGGGGAGGGGAGATGTAGATGATAGAGGAGAGGGTAGATCATGGGAGAGGATAATGAGACAAAATACATTTTCTTTCTTACTTTTTGCAAGGTGCTGGGATTGGGTGGCCTGTCCAGGACCAAGGGGCTGGGTGGTTGCTGGGTCTCTGGGGTGGGATATGGGCTTGGGGCTTCTTAACCCCAGGGTTGATGCTCTGTCTGCTAAAGAGGAACAGAGTGAACGGAGAGAGAAAATATAATATATGGTAGTAGGGAGGGAGGAATGAATGGAGGGAATTACAGTCAGCAACAGCACCTGTGGAAAAATATGGAAGTAACTTACTTCTCTGATGGATTTATGCTAAAGAATGTGGTCCACACCAGAGACAGAGCTGATTATATCAGAACACATTTTTTTTCTCTTTCTTGCACTTTATTTCTCATAAAGTTTTATATTTTTGTGGGGGAGGGAGGATTATGTTTACTCTTACAATAAGAATATTTAAGCAATGTGTAAATAAATAAAAAATAGATAAAACAAAGAAAAAAAAGAAAAAATGTTCCAATTGATTAAAGAAATGTAAATTAAAATAACTATGAAGTTATTTAGCCAACCTATCAGGTTGGCTAAACTGACAAAAAAGGAAAATGATCAATGTTGAAGAGGATGTGGGAAAACTGGAACACTAATGTTTTGATGTCATGTGCAGTTGTGAACTGATTTAACCATTCTGGAGAGCAATTTGGAATTATGCCCCAAAGGCAATAAAACTGTGCTACTAATTGATCCAGCAATATCACTACTAGGGGGGTGGCTAGGTGGCACAGTGGATAGAGCACTGGCCCTGGAGTCAGGAGTACCTGAGTTCAAATCTGACCCCAGGCATTTAATAATTGCTTAGCTGTGTGTCCTTGGGCAAGTCACTTAAACCCATTGCCTCACCATATACATACATACATATACATACATACATATATATATATATATATATATATGTATGTATATATCACTACAAGGTCTATATCCTAAGAGATCATTAAAAAAAGAAGAAAAAGGCCCACATATACAAAAATATTTATAGCAGCTTTTTTTTTTTATAGAGGCAAAGAACTGGAAATTGAGGGGATGCCCATCAATTGGAGAATGGCTAAATAAGCTATAGTATATAAATGTGATGGAGTACTATGGTTCTGTAAGAAATCATGAGTGACCTGATTTCAAAACAGCCTGGAAAGAATTGTATGAATTGATGCTAAGTGAAGTGAACAGAACAAAGAGAACATTATACACCCTAACAGCAACATTGTGAGATGATCAATTATGATTGATATAACTCCTTTCAGCATTTCAGTGAACAAGGACAATCCTGAGAGAAAAGTTATGGAAGTTATGGAAAATGCCACCCTCACCCAGAGAAAAAATATCTATGAAATCTGAATATAGAGCAATGTTCAATTTTTAAAAAACTTTAAAAATTTTTTTCTTTTTCATGTTTTCCCCTTAGTTTTAGATCTTCTTTTGAAGTTTGACTAATAAAGAAATATATTGAACAAGATTTTACATGTACAGCTTATATCACATTGTTTCCTGCCATGGGTAGGGTAATGACAAAATGTGGAACTCAAAATCTTGCAAAAGGATGAATGTTGAAAATTATCCTTGCATGTAATTGGAAAGAGAAAGAAAGGAAAGGAAGGAAGGTAGGGAGAGAGGGAGGTGGGGAGGGAGGGAAGGAAGGATAAAAACCTCAAATGGCTGAAAAATGACTGAACAACAGCAGAAATATATCCCTTCCACTCCTAAATCTAAGATCTCTATACACCATCCTGATTATGGGTATTACCATTTCTTTTCTTTTTTTTTTTTAGGTTTTTGCAAGGCAATGGGGTTAAGTGGCTTGCCCAAGGCCATATGGCTAGGTAATTATTAAGTGTCTGAGGTCAGATTTGAACCCACACACTCCTGACTCCAGGGCCACTGCTTTATCCACTGCACCACCTAGCCGCTCTTCCATTTCTTCTCCTACAACTTGTGGACCTAGCTTCTGAAGACTAATCATGATAATGTTTTCCTAAATCAAAACAATTTTAGAGAAAGGTTGAAATAGTATTACCATTTCAACTATAGATATGCATGTCATTGGCAGCTTTGCTGATCTTAGACCTTATCCAAGACAACTGACCTCAAAGTTTCTTCCAGCTTGAAATTCACAATTTAAAATGACCTAGGGAAAGAGTAGAAGATTTGACTGGATTAGTCTTCAGGTGTCTCACTTCCCCCCCCCCCCCCATTAGATTTTCTCCTTTTTAAAAAGATACATTTTTATTATATTTTTTATTGTTTCATCACCTAAATTTCCCCCACATTTCTCATTCTCTCCTTTTCCAAGTAGCTGTCTTATAAAAAAGAGTATTCTTGAAAGAAATAGAAAGAAGGGGCAAAAATAAGCAAAACAGAATGAGCTCATCCAAAAAACTCTAAATACACATGCAATATTCCACATGTATGGGCCTATTGCTTCTGTAAAAAACGAGGTATCTTCTTGTATCTCTTATTTGGACTATCTAAGAAAAAAGATATGGCAAACAATTGAGAAAACTCCATTTATTTGATCAAGTTATTGAGAATAAAAAATGGGAATGGAAAGTAGAAAAAATGATCACCTTGGATTATAATCAAGTTAAATAGATAATTAAAACAGGAATGAAAACTACACCTCTGAGTTCAATGGTTTAGAGAATATGTGGATGAAGTGACTTCCTCTCTGCAGGGCAGCACTTTCTCTATAGTTCATAGACTTAGAAAGTTACCTCAAACACTGAGGTCCTATCTCAGATGGGAGGTGAAAGCAGGTCTTCCTGATTTTAAGATCAGATCTTTCTCTATTATTCCACTGTCTTTCCACAGAAATTAAACTAGCATTTAATCTAAATTTTGAAAATATTACCATTAAATTTTATTTGTTTTCCTGTGTTATTTTTCAATATTACAGTAGTATTGTTTCTGCTATTTTACTGCAATGAATTTCAGTCACATGGTAAGTGAAATCTCCAGATAAAGTTCAACTCTAACACCTCATCATGGTGTAGAGGTCTTTAGAGCTTGCATTCTATAGGATATCCCAGAAAAATAATTCTCAGGCTATACTAGTAAGGCTTCAAATATAGATTGATGCTTGATTTTGGATCTATTATCTGTACATATAGTTCTGTACATAATAGGCATTAAATAAATATTGACTCAACCAAGTTAAGTTCTGAGAGACTCATCACAAGATGGTTTGACCACCTGGAGATTATTTTTTTCCTACCACAGATTGACCACCACAGATCCTGAAGGCCTTCTACTAAGGCAAGAAGGAACTGTAGTCTATATCATTGGAGGAAATAGTCAAGCAAAGGAAACATAAGTGTAAAGAAAGATCAATGAGATTCCATGGACTAGGCTTGGAACAATCATCATTTGCAAAAGTGTGTCACCTAAAATGCCATCTCCTCAGAAAGTCATTCTGTTAACCCTCCAGCTGGAAATGATTAACTCTCAGAACAGTTTCTTTTTTACTTTTTTTTATTTGTGTTCTAAATTGTATTATAACTATTTCTATATATGTCTTATTTAATAGATTTTAGGCTCCTAGAGGCTATGTTTCATTTATACTTTTTGGAAAAAAATAAGTAAATGAGTTTCTCTCTCTCTCTCTCTCTCTCTCTCTCTCTGTCATTGTATGCATGTATGATTCTCTCTCTTCTCCTTCTCCTCTTCTCTCTTTCTATAACCCCCCCATTTCAGAATTCTAATAGTCTTTATTATCTCCATCATAGAAAATACATAAGCTTGAATAAATACATATCATAAAAATAACCCTCAACTGTTCCATCCTATTCATTTGACTTATTTGGTTTATATTGAGCAAGTATTTTCCATTTATTCCAAACCTGTATCATCAGTGCAACACAAGGCAAGGGCGTGATTAGAAAAGTCAATCACCAATAATAATTTATTAATATCTACTGTGTTTTAAGCACTGCTCCTGATGGTGCTTGGTAACCTGGTCCATATATTATTTCCATGAGTCATGACTTTAGCCTGTCAGCTATGAGAGGCATCATCCTCTCCTCTGAGTAATGTACTGATAAGGAAATTTAAATGATATTTCCAAATCACTTACCACGCTGTGACAGAAGGATCACAATCATGTTCTGAAAGTCCCATAACTCTTTCCCTACCTGCCCTTCCTTGTTTCCATCTGATTTTTCACACAGTCTACATAGATACATAGATATATATCTATCTATAGATAGATCCATATATATATATAGATCTATCTATAGATAGATATCTATATATATATAGATATAGGTATCTATAGATCTATCTATAGATAGAAATCTATACATCTAGATAACTGTTTTTTGGGGCATTTTTCAGTCATATCTGACTTTTGGGGACCCCATTTGGGGTTTTCTTGACAAAAATACTAGAAGGATTTGCCATTTCCTTCTCCAGCTCACTTTACAGATGAGGAAAATGAAGCAAATGGGATTAAGTAATTTGCCCAGCTAGTAAATGTCTGAGGCTGGATTGTGAATTTTTATCTTCATAACTCAAGGCCTAGTTTTCTATATACTTTGCCACCCAGTTGTACAATCTTTAAGTGTGAACAAAGTTCCAATCTAGAAATTCCTTCTACTAAAAGGAGACAAATATGGCTCCACCATTAGAAATGGCAGTGTTATATGATCTATACTTGAATTCAATCATTAGAGGCCATCTGAGGAGGATAATTCTGCCACAATTCTTATAAAAGCAAAAGATCCATATTTGCAATACAAATATTTTGCTAGAAGTACTATATGGAGATGAAATTGGAAAAAAATAATAAATTTTAATGTTTAAAAAACTCTCAGGCAGCTAGGTGGCAAAGTGGATCTCTCTCTAGCACTGAAGTGGATCACCAGCACTGAAGTTAGGAGGACCTGAGTTCAAATCTTACCTCAGACACTTAATAATTACCTAATTATGTGACCGTGGGCAAGTCACTTAACCCCACTGCCCTGCAAAAATAAAAAAACAAAAAACCAAACCTCTCTGCATAAACTTGGTGCTCACTCTCCCATTAATATATACTGTGTCCATGGAAGAGTGGTTCAATCCAAAGGTTAATGAGGAACATATGCAGGATATTTGTGTGCCAAAGGAAATTCATATTTTATGGTGCTAAAACCTAGAAGTTCCCCCTCCTGATAATTACGATACTTCTCACTGGATCTTCAGTGTCGGCTCTTCCTCATAGCCCACCTATCCATTGTCAGTGATCAAAGTCCCTAAAGATATATCCTCTCTGTCTCAGAGTTGGACAAGAGTTTGTGGCTCTGCTCCTCACTGGTTCAGTAGTTTCTGATCAAGTCCACATGGTTAATGTAAAGGGTACAATATAAGGATTTCTTCCATTAGCTACACCTTACTTTGTCTTCAACTCTTAAACTGCTACATGAGCAATAAGGGGAAGAAAAGAGAAAACTCTCTTCCTCTCCCTGCACTGGGTGCTCCAACTTATGATACAACTGACTGCTAGCTCTTTAGGACTTAGCTATTTTTTATTTGAGATATGGCTAAATTGTTTTCTCATCCAATTAGAGTTTCATTTTCAACTTAATCTGAAAGGAGTTCACACTTCCTAAAAGGACTGGGACATAGCTACATATTTTATAGTTAGTTTAACACCTCAGTAATTTCATATACTGTAATTATATTTTTGACCTATGAAAAAATCAACTGAATTGGGGGAAGAAATCATCTCTCCCTTTCCTCATATTTAACACAGTATCCTAAACTTATAATGACTTACTAATTATCAACATTAAAAAGATAATTAATGATTTTTAAAATAAGCATGAAAGATTTAAAAATATTAATTTATGGTTGTCTTACCAGAGAGAGAGAGAGAGAGAGAGAGAGAGAGAGAGAGAGAGAGAGAGAGAGAGAGAGATAAACACTTATAGTGTGTGTTTACTTTAAGGTTGTTTATCAACTCTTACAATTCAGTGTGTGATCTTATATATAAGTGGTGAAATTTGTAGACAATAAAATTCAATCAACTCCAATCATTGGTCTGGGAGCAACAAAGGTAAAAGAAAAACAATATGTGCTAAGAGTTTATCTTCTTAAAACTAAAAAAAATTAGAATTCTTATTCATATGACATCCTTTATATATAAATTATGTGCTTTCTAGCTTGCAACAGATGAAAAAATATTAAAATGTATGTAACATTTTAAATGTCCTATTTCTATTATTTTTAATGTCTCTCCCCTCTCCCATACCCTATAAGTCAACTCTTGTAACAAATAATAAAAAAAGAAAGGGGTCAATGAAGTACTTTTTTTTAAATGAATGGAAGAGAACAGAAAGATGGAAAGGAAGGAAAGGAAGGAAAAAAGGAAGGTGGGGTGGGGAAAGAAGACAAGCTGGATAGCCTTAAAAGTTGAATTTATTGTTCAGGGTATCCCCAAAGTATTAGTGTATTTTAAAGTTATTAAAGCACTTGTATATGTGCATATATGTTGACAAGCTGAACACCTATAATAAAGATGTGTAGTTTTTATATCTTTTTTTTGAAATGTACATTTTAGAAATAGTGGAAAGTCTTTAAGATCTTAATCCCCTTTCTTTGTCAGTCTTGAACCTCCCTCTATATTAACAAAGTTTCCATTTTTTGGAAGGATGAATGAAAATCAGAATTTGGGATTCTAAGATCAGGTTATAGCATTACATAAAATACAATTAAACAAATATTTGTGCCACCTGTGTGCAAGGACCTGGGAAAACAAACAAAAAACACAATACAAAGCAGTTTTTTCTCTCAAGGAACCCATATTCTATTGGTAGATTTTACACACAATTCAGTAGTCTTGCTAATAAATAAAAGATAGCATAATTTGCTTTTCGTCACACCTTTAAGGTTTTTAAAAACTGAAAATTTGATTTAATGTAGCAGCTTAAATTACTATAGTTATGACCTTATTCCACTTCATTCAAATACATTCTTAATCACTAACATAAAAATCAGATGATTTAGAATTGAAGAATTTCCTGATCTAACTTCTCATAACTCACTAAACAATATCTGAAATATTTTTAAAAAGCTAATAAAAATGCTTCACCAATTCAGAAAGACCATTAAAGATCATGTCCCCATGTTTGGCAAAGAATGCCAAAAAAAGAATATGGATTGGTTTGTTGGTCACAAGCTTTTGTTTTGTTTGCTGTGATGGATCACGTCCATCTATCAGTTAGTCAAAAACATTTAAACAGAGTCTGCAATTAGAGATAGAACTTTAATCACATGCATATCTCCTTGAAGGTGGCTATGGATTTTTCGTTTTTGCTTTTTCAGAATAGTTGAAGTTCAACAGCTGCTTGTGCTCCATTCAGAATTTTTTTTAGTATTTATTGGTTCAAGTTTTGTACTAAGTATAAATATGAGTATATGTTTCACTGCTGGAAGGAAAGAACACAAACAGTTTGAGGATAGAATTGGTTTAGTTTTTTTTTTTTTTCTTTTTGCTGTACCTCACACGTTGCCTGGTACATAGAAGACATTTAATAAACAATTGTTGACTGACTTATTTAAAAGCATACATCCTACAGAATAGTGGACTCAGTAGTATTAGCTTCATATCTGAAAATACAGCAGACTATTATTTTTATCTTTTTTTTTAAAACAAGGACATGCCTATCATGAATATACTTTACATCTTAGATGGCTTCATGAGCTGCTTTGGCAGAGGTAATTCCTCTCCGAGCAGCCTTTTGGTGAGAAGTCTTTCCAACAAGAAAATTCTGGGCTGCTCCAGCTTGGCAGAGTGTACTCTTCTGGCCTGGCTCTTTAGATAACAGTCAGCTCTCTAAGGGACATTGTAGGGGGAATTCAATAAGATGCATCAACAAGCAGAGACCTTGTACGTCAAGAATGTAAAGATAATTGTTGGAGCAACCACTTTGGTGTGTGACCCATCAACTCCCCTGGTCAGAATACTGTGCTCATGAGGCCAAGATCTCAGTGTTGATCTTCAAATAAAGCTTTTAGCCTTGCAAATTCATACTACACCTATTCATCACAAGAGAGAACAAATTAGAGAGAATGTATCGGCTTGAATCAATCCCAAACTAAAAAAAAAATTCCCAAATGTATGTCCCTATAGATAGAAGATCAATAGCATCATTTATTTTCCCTACCCCTTCTACCAACAATGGCATAAGGACTATAAAAATAGTGAAATCTGGAACTAAATAAACTAGGTATAATAATAATAATAATGGAAGATAAAGAGAACATTAATATACAAATTATTTACCAAATTTCATTGTATCAACAACATCTCTAATAATTATTGCTATTAATAAGCATGGGAAACTAACAGCAAAATATAATGGATTAAGAGTAGAACTCGGAGCTGGAAAACTTGGGCTGAAATCTTATTGAGTAATTCTGGACAAATCTCTTAACCTCTCAATATTCTAAGACAGAGGTGTAAAACACTTGGGTGGTGGAGGACATGCAAAATATTCCTGAGTCTGACCCAACCAGATTAAAATGCAATTAGTAATTATTTAATAAAATAAATAATAAATGATAATAAATAAAAATACAATAAAACATTTTTTGTTGTTGTTCTGTCATTCTGTTATATCCAACTCTTCATGATCCCATGGATCATAGCATATCATTCTTTATCACCTAAACTCTGTACCAAGTTCATGTTTATTGTTTCTAAGACATTATCTATCCATCTTATCCTCTACACTCCCTTTTCCTTTTGCCTTCAGTTTTTCCCAACATGAAGGTCTTTTCCCTTGAGTTTCATCTTCTCATTCATTATGTGACCAAAGTATTTAAGCTTCCACTTCAGTATTTGACCTTCCAGTGAATAGTCTGAAATGATTTTTTTAAGTATTTACTGATTTGATTTTCTAGTTTGTACAAGGGACTCTTAACAGTTTTTGCCAGTATCACAATTCAAAAGCATTGATTCTGCAGTGCTCAGCTCTCTTTATAATTCAACTCTTACAACTATACATTGCTACCAGGAAAAAAAAAAACATAGGTTTGACTATATAGACCTTTGTCAGCAAGGTGATACTTCTGATTTGCCATAGGTTTCCTTCTATGAAGCTTTTTAATTTCATTTCTTAAATTTAATTTAATTTTAATTTAATGGACCTTTGAACCTGAAAACATATTTGATGCTGCTTCTGCTCTAAGTAACTCTCAAAGTCTAGAAAGCAAAAAACAGTCTCTCTCAAAGGAACTAGTTTATATTGATAAAGCAAGTATTCTCATATGTAAGTTCCCTATACCAATGAAATCACAATTATCTCTTTCTTTATTAAACTGTAACTTTTTTTTATTTTTCTGCTACACTTCTGCATCTTCTGATGTTCACCTCTGCACCAAAGTTCTCTTTTATTCTATCTCTAAACAGCAAGAAGAATGCCAAAATTTTTGCAGTTATCTAAAAACTAGATAATGGATGTTTATCCTTCATTCTCATTGAAGACCATGACTTCAAGGAGGTGATATCATGACAAATCCATGAATTAGATTTGAGAGAGGAGGTTACTAAGTCACCAGCCTCACTTTCTCCTCTGGAATCATCCGGGTTCAGTGGCCAGATCTGGATCAGGACAACTGGAAAATGGTCCTAGATGTGAAGCAATTAAATGACTTGCCCAAGATCACACAGCTATTAAGTATCAAATGTCTGAGGTCAAATTTGAACTCAGGTCTTCCTGATTCCAAGTTTGGTGCTCTATCCATTGCACCACCTGGCTACCCATTATAAGCTGGATAGTGAATTATGGAATAAATATAATCTAATGTTAGACATAAACATATACACAATAAATGTGAATATATATATATGTATATATATGTATATACATATATATATATAGTGTGACATGAATAGTTCATGAGAATTTCTGGGTAATAAATCATTTTATCAATCTTTGCTAATAGATAATTAATAAAAGTGATCAGTGGCACTCTGGAATGCCAAAGACCCTTCATAGAATTCACTTAATGCTTATATGCCTTTGGAAGAGTAGCCATCAATTCTGATTGGTTAACAATGAATTGAATGAGCATTAAAAAGAAGCACTGCAGGATGTGAGTTTGATCACTCAATATCTAGACTATCCTACAGTACAGGATTCTGCCCAAAGGCCTAGTAAGATTTTGGAGGGTTTACAGGCTCCAAATAACTCTGGCTCTCTGTTGGCCAACAGTGGGTTCCAGGTTAAGCCCACTTGGCCATCTTTGGGGCCTTGATTGGTTCAGTTGTGAATTCAAACAAATTGTTTCTGTTTGATCATAAACTCTAAGGTTCTTCCCCTTCTAGATTGATTTTTTTTTTCAGGATTGGACAAAACAAAAACCTTGCTTCTTTTCTTTCTAATTTGCCTTAATCACTGAAATACCTTGAGGGTCTTATACTTCCAATAATTTGTTTTTCTCTCTTCTCTGCCATTTTTTCTCTTACCTAACCTTAATGACTGAATGTGTGTTGCCTTAGGCAAACTGTGACCTGAGAAAGACCTAGCTTTAAAAAAACAAGGTCTTCCACTGTATCCAGAGCCATCTCCAGTTGTCCTGATCCATATCTGGTCACTGAACCTGGATGATTCTCGGGGAGAAAATGAGGCTGGTGATTTTGCATAGCATCCCATCTCTGAAATCTAACTTGCATGTCAAGGTATTCTTCCAGATTGTCTTGAGAAAGACAATCTAGACAAAAGGGAGTCTACCTCTACTGAGCCCTGGTAGAGTGATCATGAATTCACCTTAGATTAAATTCTTTATAAGGTTCTTTAGTTGGGTGGGGCAACAACTTCACCTAGATAAAAAAGTCTACTTAGGGTAGATTTGGGGTACAAAAACAGAGATTTCCTTAAAAAGAAAATAGCCTTGATCTTTTCAGTAATTATTTATTTAATAATTATTTCTCTCAATATATACCACAGATTTGTATGAAAAAAATAAAAATTACATTTTTTGCTCCCTTACACTCACAAATTTTATTAGCTAAGTATGGGCAGTTAAATATAGGAAAATACATCTAAAGGATAAATTAAAAATTGAAAAAATTGAAGCTAGAATCACTAACAATCTTTTTAAACTAGCATTTTTCTAGAATTTAAGTCTAATAATACAAACTGTTTTTTCTCTTCATGATTAATTCATTAGCATTTAGTCAAAAAAGGTTTTAAATCAGTCATAATTAGGTTATAGCATCTCCATAGACTATTCCTTCAAGTTCTGTTTAATCACATTTTGATATAGTCTTCAAAAAAAAGACAAATTATAGAGAATATGGACTTTGAGGCAAGAATTATGGACTTGCCTCAGACAGGGAAAAGTGAGAAGACTTTTGGGTTTGTAGTCAAAGGAACAAGTTTCAAATTTTTGGTCCTAATGCTTACTATCTGTGATGTAAAATGAACCTGTTGGTGACTTCTAAAGGTCATTCTAGCTCAAAAGTAATGATCCTCCAGATTTCACAAACTGCTAAAAATGACTGTATATTTAGAATATTTTCTTCTTAATCCTAGACATGTTTAAATATTAATACATACTAAACACACACACACATATTTAGCAGCTTAATGATGTTTGTCCTTCATTCTCAAAGAGGACCATGACATCAGAGGTGATGCCATGACAAGCATGTGAATTTGATTTGGATAGGGGACCTGTGCTAAAACATCAGACTCACTTTTTTTTTATTCAAAAAGAAATTTCTGGTTTTAATTTACTCTATAAATACTTTACAGAACTTAAAGTGTTGTATAAATACTAGCTAATATTGTTAGGGATTGCTTCATTCTTTGTACTTCTGTCTCTAGTATAGTTTGTCACATAATAGATACTTAATAAATGCTTATTGATTAATTAATTGATGTTATTTAGTCTCAACTGGAACCTCATATCTTTTATTCCATATGCATATGAATATTTTTAAGTTACAAAATTTCCTTCCACCCCTCCTTCCCATTCCCCTCCCCTCAGCAGCAAGTTAACATTGTACATACTTATGTTTGATAAACGTGTTTACAGGTTAGTCATTTTTAGTATGAGGAATTAGGATTAAGGGGAAAAGATACAAAATAATTTTTATAAAGTATTCATCAGATTCTGAAGGGTTTTTAGGTTTTGTTTTGTTTTTCTTCTGTCAATCTCACTCTCTCCTCCAGAGTCATCTGGATCCAATAGCTAGATGTGAATCAGAATGACTAGAGATGGCCCTAGATGTGAGGCAGTCAGGGTTAACTTGTCCAAGATCACACTAGTAAGTGACAAGTAACTGAACAGAATATAAAGAAATAGCAACTATCTTATTATAGATCAATTATTCTTTGCAACAATGTATATATCAAGAAAAGCAACCACAAAAAACTGAAAATTATTTTGGCTCCAAAGAAGATATATGAGAAGAAATTTCCCCATACCTTGCATGTGAAGCATTATACAGTTGAGAATTTTTTGATGCATTGTTCAGCTTTGCTGATTTTTTTCACTTCTTTATATATCAAAATGATCTTCTTAAAGTACAGTCATGACCATGTCACACACACTCTCACACATACCTCAAGAATCAAATATAAAACAGCTTTTTCAGTTTTCTAAAGTCCTTTATAAACTGACCCTACATTTCTGGCGCTCATATTTTACTATCCTCTCTGTATTCTACAATTCAATGACATTAGTCTCCTTGTATTTTTCCCATCTCCTGACTCAGATGCATTTTCATTGGTTGTCCTCCATATCTGGTGGTCTCTTCCTTTTCATCCTTGTCTCCAGACCTCCCTAACTTCCCTTTAATCTCAACTTCTGCAAAATATTCTCTTCCCTCTGTCCTTATTTCTAGTGTCTTGCCTTTGAAAACAAATATGTATGTAAAATGTATATAGGTTAATATGTATGTGTTTGTGTTGTTCATCAATCATTATTTGAATGCTTCTTCCCTGCTCTCTCTGATTAGAGAATGACTTTAGACAAAGGGCATTGTTTGACAGTGCCTGCCTATCGTATGGTTTTTGATTTTAGGGGCAGTTAGATGGCTCAATGGATAGAGTGTTGATCTGAAGATGTTAAGACCTGAGTTCAAATTTGACCTCCGATACTAGTTATATGACACTGGGCAAGTCACTAAATCCACTTTACCTCAGTTTCCTAATCTGTAAAATGAACTAGAAAAGGAAATGGCAAGTATCAGTCAAGAAAATCTCAAATGGGGTCACACAGAGTCAGGCATGACTAATATAACTAAACCCAACAACAAGAGCAACTACTATGTAGTCTTTTAGTTGGTACAGTATTTTTATCGTTAGTCCATGCTTCCTATTATTTCTTGACCTAGTAACTCTTTTCTTGGGGAAGAAACTGACTTTTCCACCCTAACCATGAAGCAGTTAAAATGGGAAGGATCTTCTTCCTCTCTTCAGTTATTTGACCACCAGGTGTTTACAAGTTGATTTCCTTTCTTTAAATTTAGTAAAAAACTTCAAGTTCCTTGAAAGAGTTTGTTTTTCTCCCTCTTCTCCCTCAAACCTGGCCTCTTCTAGAAGGTTCTTCCAACAACCTTTTCTATAGAGCATTTTAAACCATATTTATACAAAATACAAAAAGATTTTCAGAAAGTCATATGTGCCTTTTAAACTTTCAATAAACAAGCCTTGGATCTAAACCTTCATCCCCTAAATGTACTCACCCATTACCGGTGGAGTGCTTTATAATGACAGTAATCATTACTGTCTCTACCAGTATTACAGGTGGTTCATAACTATGATCTATGGTCAGTTCTCAGCTTAAGAACAGGTTTTGTTCTGTAAATTGTTTTTGTCCTTTACTTATAACTCAACACGTTTTTTGCTAGAAAAGTGTTATGTAGAGATGAGATTCTCAGGCAATTCTACAAAGACCATCTATTTCATAATCTAGGAGCTCTGTAAAGTGATAAATATAATCCTGTGTTCTAAGTCTTGAAAATAAAGAGTTTCCTTCTTCCTTACCAACACTGAGTCACCTCTTAGTAAAATTTTGAAATTAGTGATGCCTTCAGTATCCTCCCATTTCCTTTTCTATAACCCTTCTCTTTCTCTTAGTGCCCCATCTCTAGGTTCCTGTAACCTCATGAAATTGTATGCCTTCTACTTCATTACCCACCCCACCAACCCAAACCGAGGTTAACTCCAACCTCAAAAAACACCAAGTTTCAAAATGACCTACTTTCCCTTCCTCAAATCTCAATTCAATTCATTTTCTCAATCCATTTCATCTCATCTAGGAATTAGGAGAAAAGCAATAAGAATGAACTTGTTCATAACTATGTGTAAATGAAAGCTAGCCCTTTTCCCTTAGAGAAGTATTTGCTGTTTTTTTTTAAAGAATGTTTACTTGTATGTGAGATTTCATCTGTGCAGGGAGAGGACACTCCCTCTATTCATTCAGTTTGACATTTTCTGCAATTGGCAGTCTTTGATATTTGCCTTGGACATGGAAAGAATAAGTTACTGACTTGCCCAGGTTTGCCCAGGGAGTACATGACAGAAGTGGAACTCGAAACCAGGTTGTCCTGACCTGAAAGTGGGCTTTTTATTCATTACTCTTTGTTGTTTATTAAACCAAGTTGATATCTGATTTGTGGCAATTCCGTGCAGTAGAAAAAAAGAGAAAAATTTCAGGTCCTGAGGGGGCAGATATTTGGGGGCAGTAGGCTACCACTAAAGGATGGCCCTGCCAGGGAATCTGACAACACTTTTCATAACATCTTTGTCCTGATTAAGCTATTTCTGTTTTCAACATTTCCTTTCTTCCCTCACTTCTGAACCCAAATTGAATGAAAATGCCTGCTTTTTTTTTTCTCCTCAAAATAGCTCCCAAGATAATGGATATTATAACACAGACTTCATCTGTGCAGAAAAGAGCAGAAGTGGCAATAAGAATGTATGGATCATTTGTAAATGGAGGATTTACAACTAGGAAGCCTTCCATTTGTGTGTGTATATGTTTGGTCTTTCTGATATTCCTCTTATAGGCTCAATAGAGAGTCAATGATAATGAAATTCCATGGCTTTTCCTTGGTCCTCCGCAATTACCCAAGCTAAATACTTAGATTTGACTAGGGGAACAATGCACAAGTGAGGCAACTGAGGTTCCGTTTCCACAGACATGAAGGAGAAGTGATCTCCCTAGGGTGGGTAGAGATGGTAGCTTTTTACACAACAAATTG
Organism: Macrotis lagotis; assembly: GCF_037893015.1. Lineage (NCBI taxonomy): Eukaryota > Metazoa > Chordata > Mammalia > Peramelemorphia > Peramelidae > Macrotis > Macrotis lagotis. The sequence goes on along the minus strand of NC_133663.1, from coordinate 72,722,321 downwards.
CATGATTTTTATTTGTGGAGTATCTCAAGACCCACTAGCCACTTAAATAACTCTCTTCATGATCAACAAGAGTACCAGCATCTCCTGCTATGGGACCTAAAATTCTCATTATAATCACTTCAAAGAGCAAAGAGCAAAGATGGAGGCTGTTGCTCTAAATGTTGCTTTACATTAAGTAAAGAAACTAAAGATTGTTGTCAAGCAGCCAACAAAGTGAGTTAAGGCAAGTTATTTTTAAATAAAACCTTTTTTTCTGGAAAGAGAGTTCCTATATCATTAGTTTATTCGTCTATCCTACAATTAGCAATTTGGAGATGGCCAGAGCCAGATGTCATTCAAGACAATTAAATTTCAACCAATAAGAGGGACGAACCCTAAGAACCTAGCAATGAAGTAAAATGATTCTAGACCATGACAAAATGACCAGATTATGTTTTCAGAAAAGGCAACAAAAGTTTAGACACAGTTTCCAATTCGGCTGAAAACTGATAATTTCTCCTACCACTCTCTTATTATTTGAGTAGTTAACCTCAAAAGAGAATCCCTTTTATTTTCCATTGATTATGTCGATATAGATAAAAGAACATAAGAAAATAGTAAAAAAAAAGTTAAAAAGTGGCTCTGTGCAAATACAAATTCAAAATAAAATATGGACATTTTGACTTTAATGTGGCAATAATCAAATGGTTCATGAATATTTAAAAACTTCTTTTCTCAGAATAAAAATATGAGTTTATTACCTTTATTGTCTGTAATTATATAGCTGCAGTCAGTATGTCTAGAATTCATTTGATTCTACTCTCTTATCTCTTATCATTTCATATAACATCCCATATTTCTTTTCTGTATTCATATTTCTCATTTCTTATGGCATAATAATATACTATTGTATTCATGAATCACAATTTGTTCAGCTATTACCCAATTATTAACCACCTAGTTTATTTTGCTTTTAAAAATTGTGTGGCTAGGAATATTTTTGTAACTTGGTCTATTCTTCCCTGCCTCCATCCCTGACCCACCCAATAGGTTTATTTTAGTTATAATCCCAGTATTGGGACCAATGGATATGAACATTTTTGTAACTTTTATTATATAATTCTACATTACATTCCTAAAGGGTTGAAGCAATTCATAGCACCACTAGCAAAGTATTAGCATACTTCTTAAAAAATTTTCATATTTCTTGAAAATATTCTGAATTGATGATGAAGGACCAAAGAATAATTTCTGTTGCTCCCTAGAAATGGCATATGCTATTGGTAGGTCATTCCTGAAAATAAATGAACTTTACCTGCTGCTGGCTTTATTGACCACTCAATCTTTCCTTCTTCTTCTCCTTCAACTTCTCCTCTTCCTCCTTCTTCTTTTCCTCTTTTTCCCTTTTCCTTCTCCTTCTTTTCCTTCTTCTCTTCCTCCTCATCCTTCTTTTTAATCTTCTAACTAAATTGTGTGAATAACATGTTAAAAATATTTTTCTTTTTCTTTTTTGTCTTTGCAAGGCAGTGGGGTTGACTTGCCCAAGTTTACATAGCTAGCTAATTATTAAATGTCTGAGGTCACATTTGAACTCAGATCCTCCTGACTCCAGGGTCAGTGCTCTATCTACAGCGCCACCTAGCTGCCCCTAAAATTTTTTCTAAGCAAATTTTTTTGTTTTTTTAGGTTTTTGCAAGGCAAATGGGGTTAAGTGGCTTGCCCAAGGCCACATAGCTAGGTAATTATTAAGTGTCTGAGACTGGATTTGAACCCAGGTACTCCTGACTCCAGAGCCAGTGCTTTATCCACTATGCCACCTAGCCACCCCTAAGTACATTTTTATGAGTAAACCTCTTAAACAAAAGAATGGTTGAATTTAATAAAAATATTGTTCAAATTAAGAAATGTCATAGTTTTGTTATAGTTTGTGCTATTTAAAATACATTTAGAGTATTATATTCAACTCTGGGAACCATGATTTCTTAAGGGCATTGACCCATCCAAAGGAAGATAAGCAAGATATGAAATCTGAAAACCATGCCATCCCAGGATTCATTGAAGTAGAGATGATTAGCCTGAAGAAGAGAAGAAAATTACTGATATGATAACCATCTTCAAGTATTTGAAGAGCTGATATATGGAAGAGAATTTGTTATACTTAGACCCAGATAAAATACCTAGGAAAAATGGGTAGAAAGTATAGAAGGCATGAATTTGTTTCTCTGTATAAGGAAAAATTTCTTAATAAGAGCAGTTAAAAGATATAATGAAATATTCTGGGAGACAATCACTATAAGTATGCAGGTGAAGGCTGAATGAACTGCTTCCTAGGGAGAGTGTCAAAATAGATTTTTTTTCACCAGTAGAAAAAACATTGAGTGTCTGGGTGGCAGAAAGGACAGTTCACCAATAGGCCTAATTGCATCAAAATAAAGGATGCCCCTAAAATGGCCAGGAGGGCATGAAGACTTCCAAAGAAGGACTCTGTGATGGTGGGGTGTAGTTTCTGAGAGTTGACAGAGGACCATGAGATAAAACAAAGGGATAAAACATAGATCACCATGAAGAAGAATCATACTTTCTCAGAGAGTAAGTAACACCTTCTGAATATCAACACACTGGGACTCAGTCCCATTTATTCTGTGATCTGGCTGAGGACATTGCATAAGGAATTCCTGTTCATTTACAGGGTAGACTGGGTGATCCTAGTATTCCCTCCCAATTCTCAACTCTATCTGTACTTGATTCATCATCCTTTCCTTTAGTTTTGAACACCATTTAGTCAAGAAGTTCCTGAAGAGCAAACATGTTGATTCCTTGGCATACAACACAGAGATCTTGTATATCATTCTGTGGACCAAGTAGTCAGTGAAAACAGATCCTTCAAATAAGAAGGTATGTAGTTTCCTTAAATGTTTCTTGAAAAGCTAACATAAATAAACCTAAATATATTAAGTCTATAAATTCCATAAAACATATATTTTAAAAACTATATCCATTTACAGTTGACATATCATGAGTTTTTATGACAACAATTTCATTATAAATTATATGGATTTTTGTTCCCAAATGAGTCTTATGTTGTAAAGGTATTTCAACATTCAGTTTCAATAACCAAGAGTAGAGACAAGATACATTTTGTGGCGTATTTAATCTTGTTTCTAAACTAGATTCTTTGTGGAAATGGAGACATGTGACAAATGGCAATTGTATTCCATCTTACAATTGAGCATATCAAGCTCCCTTGCCTCCAGATTTTTCTTTTTCTATTTTTGAAAGGCTATCCATTTTTTGTTCCAAGGAAAACATTCAAGTTGGGTTTTTTTTTATTATTCCCTTAATGTTTCAAGTGATCTAAAATATTTTTCTTTTGATATTGATTTTTACATGGAACTCTTCCAGATATAAGATTGAAGATTTTACTTTAACCTTGCCAACTGACCTTTTCTTTTCACACACTTATGAAATTGCTTTCAACTTCTTAAGACATGATGTATTGTTAGGATTTTTATTTTAAGGCTGCTTGGAACAATTTCTAAGAATTTATATTTGGAGACATTTCACATTCACCAAATATTCCACATGTACCTAAAATAGCGCATATATATGAATGTATGTACATTATAAACACATGCACACAAATATTTCTATGGAAAATAATGTGTATATGTGGGTATATAGATAACTTTTTTAAAAAAATTCAAATTCTTCACTTTCTGGCCCCAATCTAAATTTCCAGATGCATTTCACATCTGCAATATGAATATAATCACAAATCAAAGACAAATGGTAAGAATGTTACTAACTAAAAACCTCTAATAAGGAATAGTACTCCAAAGGAATTCCTTCCAGAAATATGTTTATTGACTGACTTCCTCTTCTTAAGAGAGCTGAGTACAGTTAAAATTGAAACCCTTAGGTATTTTCTGGAAATTCTGCTCTGGGGATCTGTATACCATGATTTAAAATTTAATATAGTCAGAGTAGTAGTTCCAAGACATTCCCTCCTCTATACTTGGTATACACAGGTGTTAAGATAAGAGTGGGCACAACCTTAAGAGTATAACAACAAAGGAGCATCATGTTAGTGTTGAAGGAGTAATATTTGTCTAGCCCTTTAATATTAAGGAACTATTATTATCTGTGCTTGTCTGAGATTTTCTGAGGGTTTCCATTGTTTATCCTCTTCTCAAATGTAAATTCTGACTCCCTCTCTATTATCTAATATAACCCTCTTCTCTAATGTATATTCACAAAATTCTACTATTAATTATATCAGGAGGAATGGTTGGTGGAGTGGGGTAGATATGATGCAATCTTCAGCACAAATTAAAGAACATCTAAAACATAACCTAAAAATCTGTCAAAAGTTGAGATAGCTGTGTTCTTAATAGAATCCTCTATACCATTTACCACACTCCCCTGCCCAGGTTACAAATGTGTAAAAATCACAGAATTGGAATCATTCAAGAGATTGAAGCAAGTGTGATTTTCTAGTAAAACTTCTAATTAGGTGTGAAACTCAATTACTATTTCTATTTGTTGAAGTACCAGAGCTATTAGCACCTCATTCAAGTCCATACTCCAAAATTTCAGCAATTGTAACTGGTAAAGGAAATTCCCTAGGCTGACAAAATTATGATTTTTTTTTATAAAAAGGCAACTTGATTTGAAGTCTAAAACTAAGCATTTAGACTTTATCCTTTTGGCAGACTGGTGCAGGAAAACTCCATTAGATCGTGTCAAGAGAAGTGTCTTCTAATCTTAACTCTAATTACTACTGGTTTGACTTCTGGCCAAGACATTTAAGTTCCATAGGTCTGTTTTCTTATCTGAAAATAAATGTCTGAAAAATGAGTGGGTAGAATTTGATAATTTGTTAAGTTCATTACAACTTTATGTGTCTATATTTATACTCTCATCTAAGGTGTGATATGAAAATTTTCAGGGATTTATTGGTAGGCATAGCTGACAACATACATATCAACAAATATTTTAATTTCATTTAATAATGGTTTATCATATGCATATATGCTTATATATTATATGCTTATATATAATACTTATATATTATACATATATATGTATATCTATCTAGTAACCAAATAACCAGTGAGTCCTGAGTAGAATTTCTAAAAATCATATATAATTAATCAGTAGGAATAGGTGGGAATTATAAGCTACAGTGAGTAAAGGAAAGGGAAAGGTTTATATATTAAAATGTAAAATGAGAAAATCTTTAGGTGAAGCTGTTAATTGATTGGTAAATACCAGGGGATCTGTTCTGGAATTTGCAACTAGCCAGTGCTCATGGGAAAATAAAGGTTACCCAGCAGTTAATCACCTAGGTTAAATTTTTGAAAGTCTCAGCTCAATTCAAAAAACTTCACTTGCTGATTCAGGCAAAATGGTACTTATACTAAAATTCTTCTATGAAGTGGACCCTTATAAAAAAAAGATATTTTTGTTTTATTTTTCCCCAAACTTGCTCTCTTTTCTGACCCCTGAAATCCTTTCTTTTCCTTCCTCTTCATCCTCACAGCCACATCAGAATAGGCTCCTAACCAATCCTTTGGCTACTAGTCTCTAGTCTTTATGTTCACCTGGTCAAGTTCTATCTTGCCATCACTTTCATCTCTTTAGCTCTGCTTCTGGCTCTCTACATTTCACCAATATGCCTCAGCTACATCCACCCTGGAAGTTCAATGATCATTCATGGTCTTCTTGCCCTATTGTAACCCCTTCTCCTATTGTTCAGTTTTTCTTGAAACTGCCATTTCCAGCAAGGGCTGGGGAACCAAGCCAGCTTCATTGTTTTCATAATTCTCCATCCCATGCCTCCTCCCCATCTAGGTTTGAGCTTTCCCTATTAGATCATGGCCCAAAAGAAATCTCAATCTGAATAGATCCTATGAAGTTCATGGTATCAAAGATTTATCATAAGATCATAGACCTAAAAATAGGAGGGACCCCAGAGGCCATCCACTCAAAACCTTTTCTTTCAGATAAGGAAACTAAGTTCTAGGAAGGCTAGGAGATTTGTCCAAGGTCACAGAGGAAGCAAACATCAGAGGAAGGATTTGATTTTGTTCTGTTGTTCTGGAACATCTTTCCTTTCTGAAATCATTTAGTGACCTCAAAACCCCTTGGAGTTTAATTTGCTATCAAAGTCCCATCTCTAAATCACAGACCTGATCATATCCTTCCCCCATGGCTTTTATCACCTGAGAATCAAATATAGATTCCTCCATTTGGCTTCTAAAGTCCTTTATAACTTGGTTCATTCTTATGTTTTCTGTTTCTTTACCCTTTACTACCTTCCACACACTCTACAATCCAGTCTCTGTGAAAATCCTGCAGTTTATAAGAAACCTTTCCTGATGTTTCTTAAAGCTAGTATCTTCCTTCAGAGTGTACCTGCTTTTTAATCTTATACACACACACAT